>NW_021940317.1:0-14362 GCF_001715985.3 Manacus vitellinus
TGTCGTTGCCACTAAATGTGACTGTAGATCTATGTAACACAAACAAAAAGAAAGCAAGAATAGCCAGCAAAGAAAAAGGAAGTTTTCAGTTGTATTTCAAAATACAGTATTTACTTTCTTATATAAAAAATCTATTATATAAACAATCTATTAAAAGAATAGATTTTACAAGAGCTCAAGAGGAAACAGAATTCGTTTTGAAAAATCTACATTTCTAGTATCATAATAACTAGGGGCTGGATCATATAAAAAAAATGCAGCAACTTACAAGAGAATTTTACCAAAGAAATTTCATGTAAAGTCTAAATAATTTTTTATAAGTTTGGATGGGTTTATTGAGTTCTGTGGAAAAAGGGGCAGAGAAAAATCTCCATTTCTGACTAAATGACCATAGTTTCCACTGTCATTGCTCCAAGCATAACTTCTGTCTTTCACTGATTTACTAAAGACCAGGAATTATACAATTAGACCATACAGTCTGACATTGATACTGAAAGTATAAGTAAGGTTGGATGATTTACAGAAGACAAGTAAAAGGACAGCAGCATGCCAGACCAGAGTCACATGTCAAAGGAGAAAAGGCTGCAAATTTAAAAACTTGAGCAAGCTAACAAAGTTAGGAACTCAGATGCTTCTACATTTTGTAGATGTCAGGGCAAAAAATAACATGATTGAGTGATTAAAATTAAGGGGGTATGTGATAACAGTCACATTTCTTTTAATTTCAGCTTGCAAGTCATCTAGATTCTGACCATTCTCACTGATCTGTAGCCTCTTTCTGTTGCTTTATATTCACATCACAAGACTGAATTCCAGGCCTCTTTCCTCAGATCAGACCTCACTAACACAGAGAACAACAAGCACCCGACTTGGCTTCCAAACTATGGTCCACGTAAATAATCCTTATATTCTTCCTGCTTTTTTGCTTAGATGGCATTAATTCTGGGGCAGTTTCTAGGCCAGCAAATCACATTCTTCTGTGCAGCTCTCTTAGCTAGTCAACAACTACACACCTGGAATTTATACAGTCAAACATTTCTTATACTTGTTCCTATTAAACTGCAGCCTATTTTATACAAATTTCTCAAACATAGCAACAACATCTTGACACCCAATGCTGTTCTCCAGTATGCTTGCAGTCTCCTCACTTAGAATCACCCTTGTCTCCTCCATAATCCAGGTAATTAATAAAAGATACCACCTATTGTTTTTCTCATGCTTAAAAATTGTGTAGTCCAGTGTAGCTTTCTGCCAATAAACACTGAACTCTTCAGCCCTACTCTCATTCAAGATGTATTAAAAAGAAAGTACAGGAAGCAAATAGATGACAATAGTTGATATATGATTAAATGCAGAAAAAGAGATATGGATATATATGCAGCGAGTAAATTGAAATATAATTAGCCATGAAAGGAACATACTTTCATGTAACAATAACAACAAGCATCTAGAAATCCTATGCCATTCATCTCAATGGAGATGTTAATTTTGGATTAAGTAAAATAAAAACAAACAAAAAAGAAACAAAGACAGTCCTCCATCTCTGAAGCTACATGTGAATTGAAGCATTTTTGTATCTTAGCAGAATTTTTAACTGAAACATTTGCTAAGCTTCATCTAAAAAAGGTTGGTTGAACCAAGCATTTACTTGTCCTGTACCCCCTCTCTAGCAGTGGCCCATCATGGACACATAAGGGAGTGTAAAAAACCAAGATAAACACACAGCGATTTTTCTAAGCATACTTTCCCAGCATCCAGTGAATCTGAGCTTCAGTGACTCTCTAAATTAGTAGCTTTATAGTCCTTACTGGATCAGTAACCAGTCTTACTTTTCAAATAAATGTACATTCAGTTTGTGGTAAGGAGTTCCATGGCATAATTACATGAAATATGAAAAAATATTTCGGTTTTTTTTAAACATACCACCTACTAGTTTCATCTAATGCCCAAAGTCCTTGCAGTAGAAGAGTCAATAAAAAAATCACTTGTAATGCATTTACTCACCACTCATGAGTTAATAAACTTGTCATGGCCTCCTTCAACTTTATTCCTCCCAGACTGAAAACTTCTAGTCCTACTTGTCCCGTGTTTGAAAGATTTATTTAATTATCTTTTACTCATCCTGCTCATTCTTCTCTTTACCTGTTCAAGATGCAGGTGCAGCACTGTGACTGCTTGTAAGCATGACGTTCTATAATTGATTCTATTTCTTTCTAAAAATGTCTAATATTAAATTTGCTCCTTTTTTTTACTGCTACTATTTTCATAGCTCACTGAATACTCTGCGAATACATAATCTCACAGTGAAGTTCTTGAACAGATAGTCAGTTTGAAGTCCATTCTTGTGCATGAAAGGACTTTTTTCTTTTTACCCTTTGAGAACTGTTTTACATTTATTAACAGTGAATTTAACTTGTCACTTTATCTCTCGGTATCACTGAGGTGCTTCCTTGCAGTTGGCTTTCTCTTAGTCTGAATAATTTACTATCAGCTGCAAATTTTGCTGTGTAAAGACAGGCTTTGTGTTCCTAATGCATTTAAAACAATGCTAGTCTTATGTCCTTAACAAATAGCTTTTTAAGATAGGTTCAAATGAATGAGAATAACTTAATGGAACCTTTTTGCATTCTAGAGTATCTTAATTTGGTACTGAAGTCCAAAACCAAAAACAACCAGACAGTTCAAGATGCCAATACACTCCTGTGGAAGTGGTCTAGATGAAAGCTTCAATTCACTTGCTAAGATTTGCTGAGGTTTCTGCAGTAAACATCCTCTACAATAAGTATACAACACAAACTCCACCTGCCACTGGAAATTATTTGCATTGAATTTGATAGCTTTGGAACAATTCATAAGGCTGGGTTAATAATGCTAATAAACCTATAATGTCTTTACACTTGACATTTCATTATTTGATTAAGACTATGCAACCTCTCTGAACTGAGCAATTATTTCTTGAAGATCAGTTGTCAATATCTCAGCTAACTTCTAGTACTATTTTTTCACTTTTTCTCTCTATTCAAGACACGACTGAAAAGAGATATCCAACAAAGCTCTTAGTCATGTTCTTGAATTTAGGCACACGTCAGAATTGCTGGAGGTAAAAAAGCCATACTTCAGTCTAGAAGTCTTTGCTTATATGATTTTGTTATCAAAGGGTTTAGTACCTAAGAAAGACAACCAGACAATATATATCTATTTATTTCCATATCATGCTGTGATTTCAGCAACAACTCCTTCAGTTGATGCATCTTCACATCAAGTCCTGGGGTATTTTAACTAGATCATTGTACCCGAACTTCACTTCAGCAAGTTTAAAACTTAAGGCTCATGTTAATAGCTCCCTTTCAAAATTAATTGGAATTGCTCACACATTCTTAAATACTTGATTAACCGTAATAAATGAGCAACCAGAACAAAAAGAACAAACCATAACAAAAAGGCTCAAACTAGTAATTTTCTGTAAAAATTAGATTCAGACACACAACAATGTTTCAACAACTCCATATCTATGGAGTCTTAAAGTTCCCTAATGGAACCTTAGGACAATATTTTCAGAAACTTCCAGTATATTTTAATTCATCTCTTCGAAATAGAAAACCTTTAATATACAAGATTTCACAAATGCAAGACTTCTACAAATACAGCCAATATTAAAAAGAGCGCCTATCACCTGATAATAAGTACACCAAACAGCTAAGAACAGAGGCATATAAAATTAATAAGTATTTTAAAAATGCCTGTTAAATATTTTTCAAGACAACAGAAAATATTTTCTCATACTGGCTTCTTTGAACGTGGATATTTGCTTATGTGCTTACATTGTCAGCACTTATTATTTTAGTATGTCTACTCAGAATAAAGTTAACCATGTGTGCAGATTTGAGGTAACTAACAGCTTATGTTGCCTACATGTTACCAGGTTTTAATCCTACTGAGGGGAAATTGTATATAGTAAGACAATTAAAGACAATACTTTAGTCCCAGGCTACAGGGACTTTCATTGACCTCTTAACTATTCTATACTACATTGCTACTTCATTTTTAATGAGTGCTCTATAAACAGGGTAGCTGTTTGTATTCTGAATCTGCAAATGCTGCAAAAATTTCTAAAAATGGGTCAGTTGCAAAAACCTAAATATTTTCAGCCTATTATTGTACAGTATTTAAAGAACATTCTCAAGAGCTAATGTTTAATGTCAGACAGGTATTTTAATAACATATATATTAAATAATAATATCAAATAATATTGACTTTAAAAAAATCAGAACTCAGTAATTAAACCCAAGATAACATATGTCTTCAATTCAGCAACAAACACTGACATGTATATGCACAGATGAAAATTGTTCCTATGCTTGAAAGATGACTTAACCATAAGGCATAGTTCAAGACTTAAGATACTTCAGTTCTGTTCTAGCAGTGAAACTACTGCTTCACTTTCATGAGAGGTTTAATTTCAGTTAATTCTAGCAAGCTTAGAATAGCTTGCAATAAAGAAGCCATGTTGTGTTTCTCATACCAACTAAGTTATATTAATTGTACCTACATACGTACTGGAGGTCACTATTGCAAAGCCATGTTCATTCCAAAGTTTTCTAACTGATGTTCCTTGTGCAGAAATCCACAACTGAAACATTTAAATGTTTAATGAAAGTGGTATGTCATTAAGAGGTATTTGAAGGGCCCCTGTTATTTATCTGGGCTCTGGGAGAACAGTCAAGTACTTGTTTTGTCTGATGGAGATCTAATTTTCCATTTTTAGACCAGACGACCTCAGGAGTAACACTTTGTGTTTTCTCCTCCTAATCTGCCAGCTTTCCCATGTTACATAACAGTATACTTTTTAAACTTCAGTTTAATTAACACCTCCCTTGGGTTTTCAGTTTTTGAGTTTGGGAAGTTGATAATAAATTGCAGGCAAAGCTGCATAGGCATAAACATTGTTGCTGCCATCTGTTGCCATCTATAGTTTTGAAGAGTCCTGAAGGTGACTGTATCACTCACTCCATGAACAGGGCAAGGCTACAACACAACAGTGAGAAGCTACAAATGTACATTTTGAACTTCATGGAAGAACAGTCTGAATAAGCATATTATTCTAGGTCTTTCATCCACAGTCATAAATGCACAAATGGAAAAGCTGTGGCGTAAGACAGTCCACTGTGTAAAGCAGTAATTGTCATTGCAACTCTTTTACATTCCCTAGGACCATGCTGAATTTGATAAGAATCGTGAATCCACAGCCCTCTGCATGACTGGGATTTCACACTCCAACTCTCCACTCAGCTCCCCTCTGTCATTTCTAACATTCAAGTCTCCTTTCAGGCAATGCCAGTCTTTACTCCTCATAAACTTGTCATAAGAATACTTAGTCCTGTCATTAGAGAGGTATTTAATTTAAAACACATTTAAATAAGAAAGGTTGATTAAACAAACTTGCAAGTTTTGCTGCTTTACTTTTATGTCTTCCTTTCACTCAGTCTCAAGGTAGATCTTAAAATGCATAATCCAATTAAATGGTAAAAATTTCCATAATTAATGAGGAACCATTCTCCTTTCTTTTCTACTTATGCACATCAATCCTCCAACCTTAAGAAAAGGGAGTGGGATAAAAAAGTACAAATAAGCTTTTATAGTGGGTAACTTTTACATACATACCTACAATATTTGGCATCATAATGCCACAGAATCACAGAACACTGAGGTCAAGGGACCTCAAGAGGTCACTAAGTCTGCCTCTATGCCCCAAGGCACGATCAACTATACTGAAACCATTCTTGACAGATGTTTGTATAACCTGATCTTATAAAATTTCCAGTGATGGAAATTCCATAGCTTCCTTACATAACCTACAAAAATATTGTTACAAATTGCAGTTACTATTCAATATAGCACAAAGTCCTTACTGGTCTGCAAGATTAATTTTTTCCCAATTTTAATCCACAATATGGTCCTCTTGAATTCATGCAGATGATAACAATGCACACATATCTCTGTGACTAGGCATACAATATGTATGTTGGTTTTCAATTTTATAAAAAGAATAATTCCGCATAACTGATCACCAGTGCTCTTAAATTAGTAAGCTGCAGAGGACTTCACAATTAATCACAGTACAAATGCACTGAATTTTCCATTACAGTGCAGTGTATGCTAAATAAATTTATCTTATTTTCACTTACTTTTGATACAGGACATACGTTTTCATACACATATATATAAATATACACACACATCCCCCATGGGCAGATTGTGGTTTAATACAAACTTATAATGCAAAGTATTCCCAGTGGGTCTAGGTTTGTTGAAGACCAAGGATCTAATGATAAAGAAATTAACACCTTCACAAATGAGGATTCTATGGTCAAGCCAAGCCAGATGGCTCCTGACACTTGTCTGCATCCTGACTTGCGCTGAAGGATCAATACAACAGTTTATTCACAAGTATGATTTGGGAATCCCAGTTGGTTGCAATCAGGATAAAGAATGAATTCTCTCCTAACAGCATAAAAACCAGCAGGATTTTACTTGCAAAGGCAACAACACTTTACAGAATTTAATACAGATTTACTAAGGTTTCTAATTTTTTTTCCCCAACTTTTTGTTTTGTTTGGTTTGGTTTGGTTTTGGTTTTTTTGGGGTTTTTGGGGGGTTCTTTTTGTTTGTTTGTTTTTGATTTTTTTTGGTTTTTTTTATCCTTCATGAGATTAATTTTACTAGATAAATTAAAATTTTCATGGTGATAGAGAGTGAAAGATCTTGCATTTATATGAAAAGGACTGCTTTAGGGGCTTTAGTCCTTATACCTGGAAGCAAAAAAGTACCAAAAATAGATCAAAAGCTATTTTGAAAAGCGAAAAATTGAACAATCTCTTTTTTGATTTTATATCCCCCAGAAGAAAAGTTTTGAACTTACTGAGTTAAATATTGACAACATTCTACCAACAAGTGTGTGGGAACTTTTTCAAACAGCTGGAACATTATCTATAGATTTTTGCAGGTTCACAAGCCCTGTGCTCAGACTTCCAGTAAAAGCTGTTGTCTAATACAAAGCTAAATGCCCCAGGGACATCGAAATGAACATATTTTTCTGCTGTTTTAAGCACACCAGCAGTCATTTGTAGAGTTTACATGGCTTTCTTGTCAATACCTGCTGGTCACAGTTGGTGAAGAAGCAGTTTCACTTATGATCTGCTTGCTAATTAAGCATGGCAATAGCCATTCAGAGTGAAATTTTCAACAACCTGACACACAAAAGGAAAGAATCGGATGTATTCTCAGAAGACTTCGATCTTTAGATCGTTTGGATTCTGTAGTTACTGCAACTGAAAGATAACAGAAATTACTAAATCAGATTAACATGCAACTTTTCTGATAAAGTATCATATTCTGTATGTAGGATGGATGTTTTAAGTCTGATGTTCCACAATAAAATTCTTTAACAGAAGAAAAGTTAAAAGGATTTGAAGCTATCCCAGTATAGGCCAAAAATCTGTATGGTCTTCTGTTTCTCATTTTCTTCAGTGGTTCATAATGTCTCCTTTTCTATTGGCATCTTTCATCATCCAATTGTACTGTATTCCTTTACTTGCAGGAGGATTGCAAAGTTTTCTCCTATGGTGCTCTTCTGCACACAAAACATCCTGAAAAGTATCAGCAAAGCTACTTCATTGCTCTGTTTTAAATTTTTTGCTCCCTTGGCCTTCAAAAGCCAGTTGCTCTTTTGATAAATGATTATCATCCGACATCTCTTTGTTGCCTCATATTACTACTCCTTCTTGGTTTGTATCCATATGTTGTCTTACTTCATGCTTATATTACAAACTCCAAGGTAGAAGTCTTTGGCATTTGTACAGCCCCACCCAGTGGTTCCAGGCTTGAATTCCAAGACGCATTTCAGTACAGTAAATAAAATACCCCCAAAACATCAGTTTTCTTGAAAGAGTTGACATTTCTCTATTTTTTTATGCCCCTTGTGTGCAAGGAGGACAAACCTGGAGTGACTGGTAACCAAATCTTACTAATAATTAAGAACAAGCTGTATAGGCAATGAAATAGAATATTTAATTTGAAAGTGAATATTTTTCTGACAGAAATGTTAAGATGGCAAAGGCATTAGTGTAACCACCAGAGGTGACTGAAATTCACTCTTCCCACAGAGTGAAAACTCACTCTATAAGGAACACTATCACATCCAAGTATATTTTTGATCTTTTGCAAGCCATGCCCAAATTCTTTAAATAAAATTTAACATAATAAATGTTTATTTATAGCCAGTTTGTCATTGCAACTTTTCAGTTCCTGCTTTACATTCACCTTCCGTAAAAATGGACATTTGACATAATTGTAAAAAAATGTGCCTTTTGCAATTTTGGACAAGAAATATAGCAATAAAATTTTGCTTTTAATATATCCTAAGGACAAAATTGCAATAGAAGGTGCTGCTATACTGCTTGTAAAGACAACTGGCATGGAAAAGTTTAGAAAGTCTAGCACTTTAAAAATCTGAAAGGTGGAGGCCTTTCTCTTACTTCCTGTAATAGAGAGTAGGCCTGAAAAAGTAAGCTGCTACTAGCTATGGAATTACCTTATCTACCTTAGTAAGGTAAAATAGTATTCACAGCTGCCATTGGCAACAATAGGTCATGTCCCAAAAGGAGAGTGGCACTGGGTGACAAGTCAGTGCCCACACAGAAGCCCTCAATCAGGCAGAGCAGACAGTTTTTAGGCAGTAACTGTGGTGCATCCCTTCCCCCTGTAGGGAGTCCTGATGTTAGTTTGGATACTGCCAGCTGTAAGGTAGCCCCTGCCCAGAGATTCTATAGTGCTATTAATGTCTACTCTGCTCAGTGTAAGTTCTATGATAAACTTCTGCTAGGAAAGAGATCTGATAGTGTTATTGCAAACCTGCTTTTGAAGAAAATAATACTTTGAAAACTA
This sequence comes from Manacus vitellinus, assembly GCF_001715985.3. NCBI lineage: Eukaryota > Metazoa > Chordata > Aves > Passeriformes > Pipridae > Manacus > Manacus vitellinus. The sequence goes on from NW_021940317.1 coordinate 8,945, forward strand.
CACAGACTTTATTTTGAAGCCTTTTTTTTTTCATTATTAGCGACAAACTAAAGATTCCCCAGATAGATAATAGAATAAAAAGACTTCAGGAAAAATATATATAGGATTTAATTTTAGAGACTGGTATTCTCTCCCTGACCTTTGGGCACTTTTTTTTTTTTAGTTTCTTAATAACAAATGAGGTTAAGCCACTAACCTCTCTGGAGAGAATACACAATAGAGTTAAATAAAGAATCAGAATCAAGGCACAGTGAAAAATGCATTAGAAAAAAACCTACCAAAATTTTTCAATTAAAGTAGTCCAAAGACTTAGAAAGCCTTTAAATTTCAATTTCGTGATGTTGTACTGAAAAGGCTCCTTCTGCTTCTGATAATTTTACTTCACCTTTTCCAGTGTTGGGTTGCCTTTTTTTAATACCTTGTCACTTCATTGTTAGCTATTCTTTGAAATGCATTTCTTGACAGAGGTTTTGGCTGCACCTATGATGAAATAAAAATGGCAACATGCTTCCAATAATCACTAATAATCAGAAAATGTTACAGGAAGCAGTGCTATCAATTCATAAATGGCTTCACACATTAAATCCTGCATTAGAGAACAAACAATAAAAAAATCTTTGAGCTTCTTTCAACCTCAACTGCTACTTATTAAATATCAGGATATTAATATATGTTTTTAAATAATACTACGCTTTTAAATAATAACTATGCTTTTAAAAAATACTTCAGTAAAAAAAAGGTCACAAGAAAGCCACCAGTAATTTTTCTTTTTCTGTTGAAGACTGTTGTGCAAAGGAATGTTATCCCTATGCAAAAATCCAGTACCTTTTTATGATGATGCAAGGACCACACAGTGTTGTCTGTGAAGCTAGTTTTGTCCTGAGCAAGAACTTTCTGGCATAAAACTAAACTAAAAAGAACAGATGGTTGCAGGAAATAATTAAAAAAAAAAAAGGAAGAAGAAAAAAAGGAAGAAGAAACAGATATCAAAGCATCACCTTCTCTATCCCTGAATCTTCCTTGAAAGAAGTAGAACAGGAAATTTCAAGAAGCTTACATCATCCGTTTCCCAAAAGATTCAATCCTACAATTAATATGTCAAACACTTGAATTATAAAGAAGAGCCAGATGCTCAATGTGGACTTACTTGGGCACTGCTAAATGGTCACTGTAGGCATTCTTAGGGACTGAATATAATTAAACAGAAAAAGTCTTTATTGGAAGTTATTACCATATTGTTATTCATTATCATAGAATTCATGAAATACAGGTTGGTTGTAAGTCTTCTCATGTTCCTATCTGCCCTAAAGAGATTGCATTTCTTGTATTTGATGACATATGGAACTTTCCCAGAGCACCAAAAAAAACCCAAACCCAAAACCAAAAAACCCAAACCAAAAAGCCCCTAACCAAAAACCAAAACCAACTGCTAGGTAAAAGAAAAGAAGTATTGAGCACATAATGAGCACAAAACCAAATGCATTTAAAAAAAAAATAAAATTCCTCAATTTTAGTCATTCAAGAGTTGTTTTTGTATAGCTGTCAGACAGCATTACAGACATGATACAAAATACAATAATGCAAGAGCTACAATTAAAGCAACTTAAGCAAATATACATGAAGTTGCCATGTATTCCCACATCAAGCTGCAAAATGCACCAGCATTATCCTCAGTGTATCCTAGATGTGAATCTCTGAATGTGCAGATTCTTTCCTGCAGTATAATAATGAGTCGTTTCATATGCACACTCTGATCATGAAGGTTATGCTTAGTGTTCTGCAGTAAAACAACATTTTAATTAAGTTATAAGAATATCAATTTCATTCTAGTCTTTGATGCTTTTACAGACAATTACAAAACAACAAAAATTTCAAAAAACCACTGTTAGTATTATTTTAATTTAATCAGAGATCAAAGTTATGAGAAGTGGTAAAACCATCAGAAGTTTCTCTCAACAGCTGAAAAACCTTTATATCTGACTAATTAAAAGTACAACACTCTACAACTCTAGCAATGTGCAGTATGGATAATTCCAGTAATAATAATTATAGTATATCATCTATTCTGTGGCACACCTTCAGGGGTTCAAAATAACAAACAAGAGTTACATATAACAAATATAACAAACAAGGTGTGAGTTAGGATGCTAATAATTAAAGATATTGACTCCTTTATAGAGTCTATAATAGCTACTCTAAGAATACTCTTGTGCTACAGTAGTATCTGTAAAGGTCACTACAGATGGGAGGAAGCTAAGAAAAAGAAAACTTGGAAACTGGGATCAAAGAATGTGCCATTAAAGCATATGTAACCTTCTAGCTAGCCCTGAATTGAGCCATTTCAAAATACTTCAGTCTGTAGTGAAAGTGATATATTCTTCAAGCTTCATCAACTATATTTTAGTTTGAAAGTTGGTAAGTGGAATATAAATAAATATGAATAAAAGATTACTGTGTAGTAAGGGTTACCTTGTTTATTGAAACAGTAAGCACTGTTCTTTACCACCGCTGATATACTGAATCAGGTTAGCAGCAAAGTTTCTATTTAAAATTAGTCACTTGCCTGAAGTTATAAATTGTTACCTTTCTGTATGTGTTATAATTCAAAACAGAACACTTAGTGAAGCACCTGAGGATATCAGATGTGCTTGCAACCTTTAATGTAGCTCATTTTTCCGAGTAGGTTAAAGAACAAAAAGCAAAATTTCATAAACATCACATATTTTTAAAATTATATTCATCAGACAAGGAAAAAGAGCTGAAATGCTTTACATGTAGGGTGTTAAAAAGGTCCATCACAGGAGGTTTATATATTTATTTGCTTGTAGAACTGGCAGGGATCCCTGTCTGTCACAATTACAGCCACAACACTTCATTCCTGACAAGATTTCTCCCTGTCTCTGTTAGCCCACAGCATGGTCTGTGGGACTCATGGCTATCAATCCGATAAATCTCAACGTGCTGTGTCAGTTTTAAGTACCACCAACTGCTCAAGCACATAAACATCAGCAAGTAGCAGGTGCTCTGTAGTACTGTAGTACTTAATATCTGTGCCCTACACTGTCCTTCCTGATCTTCATTTTCAGAAATGCATTTTCAATTTCATTGCTCTGGTACCAAAATGCAAATGGCAAAAGGGTGTTGTCTGAAGCTATAGCCAGTGTCCCAAAAGATAATCTGAGGAAAAGGAGGAGCAAACTAAGCCCGTCAATAAAAACATTAAAACATATTTTCTTTTATAATCTATCTGAAACAGAAGGTAATCTATAAAAAAAATTTTTAAAAAAATTATGACTTCTAGATAGAGTTTAAATACACTATTTTTAAAGTGACAGATGAGATAGAATTAAAGCATTCTTTAGAACCAGCTGCAGATGTAGTAATAATTAATCCAGATGGTAAGAGACAGGGAAAACTAATGTAGTGATTTTTTTCTACTCATGATTCTTTTTTTTTCTTTCTTTGGTAGTTTCTAAAAATATTTTTACAAAACAAAATCGAAAGAAAGATGTGAATGGTGCTTCTACAGCAGTGACTCTGTTGTAGAAGATACAATAGTATCTTTTTCTTCTCTTCTTGAAGAAAAAATTATAATAATCATATATCAAAAAAATATTTTAGAAATGCAGAAATCCAAGTTTGGGTTAAAGACATTTCCTCTACAACATCTACCTCTATGAAAACCTATCTCCAAAACCTCATTTGCATTTGCAGTTAATTTTCTGGTAAATGCATCAAAACCAGGAAGCCTGAATAAAACTTCATTTAGATTTAATTAGATTTACATTTAATGCCCAGGATAGCAAAGCTTTAAAACTTAATAAGTGAAATGATCAGCAAGGGATTTCCTAGCAAATCTTATCAATACAGGAAAAAACTTACCTAACACAGAGTCACCATAGATCAATAATAGGAGAACAAAAATGAAAATTCATTTTCAACTAAAAATGTTTCCAAAATCTGAAAGCAACCTTCTATGTCAGACCATGGTTATCACTTTCATGGCTGAAAGAGGAAACTTGATAGTACCAGAAATGCCTCTGAGCAGGATTTGTTCTTATTCAAGGATTGTTTATACTTTTGGTTTTTTGAAAAATCACTTTTATCAAATCACTCCACTACAGATACAGATTCTGATACCTCTTTAAGTGTCTAAATTCCTGAAGTTAGACTCTTCTAACCATGAGTTTCATACTTGAAATATAATCTAGGCTATTGAAATGTGTTATACCTCATTTTCAGAAGTTCCAATAAAACTAAAGAGTATTGTTACAGTGAAAATTTATCTAAGCAATTGGCTTAACTCAGCACACAATTGCAAGAAAAATTCATTTAGAAACATGTCACTCTCAGTCAAGACCATGTGAAGTCCCTCCACATATCACTGAGTGCTAAACAAAACATGGACCCCACACAAAAAAACCATACATATGCTATGACTACTGGGGGGTCTTGAATCTATATAGATTGCCCATAGATTGGCAAAAGTCTACTCCCACTGGGCTGTCTTAACATTAACAAGAAGCTCAACCTGATAATACGCACCCACAGTCCAGAAAGCCAACCGTATTCTGGGCTGCATCAAAAGAATAGTGGCTAAAAAGGTTGAGGAAGGGGTTCCTCCCCCTCTACTCTGCTCCTGTGGGACCCCACCTGCAGTGCTGCAGCCAGCTCCAGGGTCCCCAGTGTAAGAAGGATGTGGACCTGCTGGAGTGAGTCCAGAGAACCTCAATGACACTCAGAGGTCTGGAGCACCTCTCCCGTGAAAAGAGGCTGAGAGAGAAGACTTTGGGGAGACCTTATAGTGGCTTTGCAGTACCCAAACTTGAGAGTGGTGAAGAGGGACTTTTTACAGGGGTATGCAGTGATAGCACAATGGAGAACATCTTTTAACTGACAGAGGGTAGATTTACATTAGATATTTGGAAGAAATTCTTCACTATGAGGATGGTGAGGCACTGGAACAGGTTGCCCAGAGAAGCTGTGAATGCCCCATTCCTAGAAGTGTTCAAGGCAAGGCTGGATGAGCAATCTGGTCTATGGAAGGTGTCTGCCTGCAGCAGGGATAACGTCCCATCCAACCCAACCCATTCCGTCATCACTACTTTGGCAGGGGAAGCATACATGTCAAGTGTACTAAATCCTTAGGGTTTTATTACCCAAGGAGAAAACCAGAAGAGAGATATAATTCTTAATGGCATTGGTGGATTAATTGTTACTTTGGTAGCCAAGTAATCAAGGACTAAAAGTTTAGCTTTTGAAAGAAAATTTTGGCTTCTCGTTTTCACTATTCCCAAAATAAAGTCCTCATAAAACCCTGCCACCCAACCTACTGGAGATATATTTCCTAATCTAAAAATAGAAGCCTGACAACATGGCAGACATGCTGTGATAGGATATCACAGTGGATGGTTTTCT
>NW_021940318.1:0-1033 GCF_001715985.3 Manacus vitellinus
TAAAATCAGGAGAGGAGCCTAAGAGAAATAAAATCAGGAGAGGAGCCTAAAAAAATTAAAAACAGGACAAGAGCCTAAAAAAACTAAAAACAGGAGAAGAGCCTAAAAAATTCAAAACAGGAGAAGAGCCTAAAAAATTAAAAACAGGAGAAGAGCCTAAGAGTAATTAAAATCAGAAGAGGATCCTAAAAAATTAAAAGCAGGAGAAGAGCCTAAGAGTAATAAAACCAGGAGAGGAGCTTAAAAAAATTAAAAACAGGAGAGGAGCCTAAAAATTTAAAATCAGGAGAAGAACATAAGAAATATAATCAGGAGAAGAGCCTAAGAGAATTGAAATCAGGAGAAGAGCCTAAGAAAATTAAAAACAGGAGAGGAGCCTAAAAAAATTAAAATCAGGAGAAGAGCCTAAGAGAAATAAAATCAGGAGAGGAACCTGAGAAGAGAGCAAGAGAATTAAAAGTAGGAGAAGGGAGCAAGAGAATTAAAAGTTGGAGAAGAGACTAAGACTTATAAGCAGGGGATGAGAGTGAGAGAAGTAAAAGCAGGGGACGAGACTAAGTAAAATAAAAGCAGAAGAGACTAAGAGAATGAAAAGCAGGAGAAGTGACTAAGAGAATGAAAAGCAGGAGAAGTGACTAAGAGAATGAAAAGCAGAAGAAGTGACTAAGAGAATGAAAAGCAGAAGAAGTGACTAAGAGAATGAAAAGCAGAAGTGACTAAGAGAATGAAAAGCAGGAGAAGTGACTAAGAGAATGAAAAGCAGAATAAGAGACTAAGAATGAAAAGCAGAATAAGAGACTAAGAATCAAAAGCAGAATAAGAGACTAAGAATCAAAAGCAGAATAAGAGAAGCAAGAGAAATAAAAGCAGGATAAAAGAGTAAGAGAAATAAAAGCAGGAGAGCAAGAGAATTAAAAGGAGGAGAAGAGAGCAAGAGAATTAAAAGGAGGAGAAGAGAGCAAGAGAATTAAAAGCAAGACAAGTGACTAAGAGAAGAGATTAAGAGAAGTGACTAAGAGAAATGAAGGCAAGA
>NW_021940319.1:0-1072 GCF_001715985.3 Manacus vitellinus
AGAAATTATTTAGGATTGGTTATTAATTTATGATTAATTAGCTACCATTAATTAACTAATTAGCCCCCCCAGCTGCTCTCAGCGGTCACGTGGCATCAGGGACCCTCAGCCATATGCTTGTCTTTGTCACTCGTCACTGAACAGCCGAAAAAAAGGAGAATACGCCCCAAAATTTGCACCCAGGGGGAGCTTTTGGAGCCTTCCTTGCTTTCCACAGACATAAGACAGAAAACTTAAGCTGAAAATCTTAAAAATAAAGACATAAAAAGGGTGCTCACCTCGACAGGGGCTGTGGGGACCCCCAGTGACGGTTCCACGGCTTAAAAATGAGAGGAAAAAATGGTTAAAATGGTGATTGAGGAACAAAACGACCCCACTAAACCAACCCAGAGGACAAACTTTGAGTCTCTCATTCCTCCGATGTGGGTCTAAACCTTCCCACGTGGGTTGAACTCCTGTTCCAAGAGGATCTAAACCCTCCCTAGGGAGATTTAAACCCCCCCACGAGGGTTTTCCACCCTCTCGATGCGGTTTTAACCCCCTTAAAGGCCCTAAATTCATCCCCACCAGGGTTTAATCCACAATAGCAGGGGTCTAAAGCTCCCCACGAGATGTAAAGGAGGGTCTCACCCCCCTCTTGATGGTTTAAATCCCCCCCACTCGTGTCAGTGCCACTCAGAGCGTGTTCAGGAGCTTCTCCACCAGCCCATCAGCAAGAGAGAGTTCAGTGGATCATCCCCGCAGCACTGCGGCTGTTTTTAACTAAATCTACCTTTTTACACCCTAAAAACTGGGTTTAAGGCTCACCTCTCGCACAGATGCCATTCTGCAGCCTAAAAAGCTGAAAATAGAACAAAAAGAGGCGTCATTAACAGGAATAAAGTAAATACCAAGCAGCCAACCCGCAGCCCGGGGCAGGACGAGCCCTCAGAGAACTCAAAACTCTTCACCGCGTGGTCAGCACAGGTCTGTGAGAGACTCATCCCCGAGCAGCCCCCGCGGCCCGGCCACCCCCCTGAGCTCCGAGAAGCCCTGGAAGGACTCTCGGGGAAGCGCCGGCCCCTCCGGGAGG
>NW_021940320.1:0-1053 GCF_001715985.3 Manacus vitellinus
GAAGGGAAGGGAAGGGAAGGGAAGGGAAGGGAAGGGAAGGGAAGGGAAGGGAAGGGAAGATGGGCTGGCAGTTGGAATAGAGAGCTGGGACTGAGGAGCAGCTCAGCAAGAAAAAACACCAGTTTTCAAGAAAATTGCCGAGCGAGTTCTCGGTGCTGGAAAAATCGTGGGTTTTCCTCTCTGGATTTCTGTTTTCCTTGGAGAGAGGGGGATCTCAGTCCCTGGTATTTGGGGAAATGAGGTCATAACTGCTTCCTGGATCCAAAGAGCCATTCCCAGTCATCTCCACGGAACATTCCCACTCAAGACAGTGAGAACTTTGTTGGTTATTTCCACAGGAATACCCCCAGATCCAGGAGGTGTTCCAGCTCCACCAGCCAAGGTTTAGTTATGGATATTTTTGCTAAGGAAGTTTGGTTTTTGTAAGTTTACGGCAAGAAGTCCTTCCCTATCCCCAAAACAGCTGGAATTTGACCAGCAGAGGTGAGAGAGAGACCACACTGAACTCAAACAATTCCCTTTTGGGAATGTGTGGCCACACTGGACTTCTTCAGAATTCATGAGGAGAAACTGGAATTTCTCGGGAATCAATTAATGGGGAACTGGAGTGGGTGGAACTAAACTGGCTTAGGTGTGTAATTTTTAGATAATTGTTATTCAATTAGATAAATCCCCAGCCCTGGGCCAAACCTCCTCCTGGAAGCACAGGGAAAGACAAGAAGTTCGACCCAAATTCCTCCCAAAATGAGAAGAAAACTGGGATGTGAAGCCTGGAGGCAAATGTTGGGACTTGAACATCCAGCAAAAGTCATCTGGGCTTAACACCCAGCTGTGTGTTCTGAATGAGCCCTGAATTGTTCCATTTAGAGGTTGGGAATCAGGGAATCACGGAATGGTTTGGGTAGGAAGGGACCTTAAAGGTCACCCAGTTCCAACCCCGAGACCTTCCACTATCCCAGGTTGCTCCAAACCCCGTCCACAACCTGGCCTTGGACACTTCCAGGGATGGAGCATCCCACTGGGAGAGGGGTATTTATGGAATAGGCCAAAACA
>NW_021940321.1:0-1057 GCF_001715985.3 Manacus vitellinus
TAGAGGGGGGAGAAGGGGCTGGGCTGGGGGGGCACTGGGGAGAGAGTTGGGAGATGTGGGAGTGAAGTGAGAACGACTGGGAACGGAGTGAGAGGGTCTGGGAATGACTGGGATGTACTGGGAATGACTGGTCTGGCCTGGGAAGGAAGGGAGCGGGCCTGGGAGGCTGAGTCGTGGTGAGGGAACCCTCTGGTTTGGGTCTGCCTGGCAACTGGAGCGTCATCACAGAGAAGCGCTGGGATTGGCTGAGGGGCGTGAGCTCTGTGGCCCCAGCGGGGTGGAGACGCGGGGGGGAACTGGGAGAGACTGGGATGGACTGGGAGGGACTGAGATGGACTGAGATGGACTTTGAAAAACTGGAATGCACTAGGAGAGAGTAGGGGGCATTGGAAGGACTGAGAGAGACTGGAAAGAACTGGGAAGAACTGGAAGGGCCAAAGGCCACGGGATGGACACAGGGAGGGCTGAGGGGTCTGGGGTGATTCCCAGGGAGGGCCCGAGGGGCTCCAGGGTCATTCCGGGGCAGGGGCCGAGGGGACCCGCTCTGCCCCACGCTCACCTCTGGGTTTCACAGTGAACGGGGTGAACACCTCGTAGTTGTGACGGCAGAACACGTCAACCATAGACCGTATGAGTTCCAGCTCTTCTGGTTCACGGTTCCATTGTTTGGCCAGGCTCTCCCCATATGGGGTGTCCCCCACATAGACCCCCAAATCGCTGTCGAAGTGCAGGAGCTGCTCCTGGTTGTAGATGTGCCTCTGCACGAGCCTCACCCGCTCGGTGCCATTGATGAAGTGACACTCAGACTTTCCTAGAAACTGGAACACCCCTGTGTGTGCAGGACATGGGTCAGGGGCTGCCCCTTCCCCTCCCCATCATCCCCCAGCCCCCTACAGCAGGCTGGGAGCTCAGGGGGACACCGCAGACCCCCCTTTCCCACCCATCTCTGCCCCACGGACCCCCCAGCACCGGCTCTTGGCTGGGGGGGAACCCCCCCATCAGCCCCCCGGGGATGGACAGGGGGGTTGGGGACGCCCCCAATGTCGATCCGACCCCC
>NW_021940322.1:0-961 GCF_001715985.3 Manacus vitellinus
AAAAGGGATGGACTGACAGTCACTGGACTCCAGGGGTTGCCTCCCCATCAGGGGGTACATTTGGGGTGGAAGCAGCAGCCGAAGCTCTTCCTGCAGCCGGGGCACTCGTAGGGGGCCCTTACTGGTGGGTCCGTTGGTGTGATGTCAAGGCAGAGTTCCTGGAGAAGCTCTTCCCACATTCCCCACACTTGTAGGGCCTCTCCCATCAGGGGGTACATTTGGGGTGAAAGCAGCAGCCGAAGCTTTTCCTGCAGCCAGGGCACTCGTAGGGGGCCCTTACTGGTGGGTCCGTTGGTGTGAGGTCAAGGCAGAGTTCCTGGAGAAGCTCTTCCCACATTCCCCACACTTGTAGGGTCTCTCCCCGGTGTGGATGCGCCGGTGGGTGATGAGGTTGGAGTTCTGCTTAAAGCCCTTCCCACAGTCGGTGCAGCGGAAGGGCCTCTCATCCGTGTGCGTCCGCTGGTGCAGGAGGAGACTGGAGCTGGTCTGAAACGTCTTCCCACATTCCAAGCACTTGTAGGGCCGTTTTCCACTGTGGATGCGCTGGTGGGTGCGAAGGGTGGAGCTCTGTCTGAAGCTCTTCCCACACTCCCTACACATGTAGGGCCGTTCTCCACTGTGGATGTGCCAGTGTTTGATCAGGTGGGAGCTGACCCTGAAGCTTTTCCCACATTCCCCACACTGGTAGGGCCGTTCCCCAGTGTGGATGTGCTGGTGTTGGATCAGGTTGGAGTTGTACCTGAAGCTCTTGCCACATTCCCCACACGTGTAGGGCCGTTCCCCAGTGTGAATGTGCTGGTGTCGGATCAGGTCAGAGAGTAAGCTGAAACTCTTCCCACATTTCCCACATGTGTAGGGCCGTTCCCCAGTGTGGATGTGCTGATGTTGGATCAGGTTGGAGCTGTACTTGAAGCTTTTCCCACATTCCCTACATGTGTAGGGCCGTTCCCCAGTGTGGATG
>NW_021940323.1:0-1042 GCF_001715985.3 Manacus vitellinus
TGGTTAGATGTGGAGAGAATCAGATGGCTTCAAAGTTTTTTTGTGCAACTTGAACATCTAATTTTAAAGCTATAGTTCAGGAGCTGATACATCTCTATTGGAGATATATCTGTATAGCAACATATGTGACAGAAGAAGACAGTTGTACCAGAGCACTACCATGTTCTAAGTATATTTAATTTATAGAGTACCTTATAGACCTCCACGTAGTCTGTTCAGCTAAATCACATTGTGTTTCTGTGTGCTATTAGTTTTCTATAATAGAAAGGGATCTGTTATACCAGCATTGTACAGAGCACTCTGAAATGGGTCTGTGGCTATGTGAAGTGTTGCATAGTCTGTGAACTTCATCCCATCATTAAATATTACCACTGGTGTCCATGTAATCCTGCAGGGTGAGCTGATGCCTGCAGTGTTAGTAAGGTGCTTGCGCAATAACCGTTTCTTAGGTTTAGGCTTTTGAAGTATTGTGTTACCCTTAAAGACTTTCATGCATTTCCCAGCTGGGTTGTATAGACTAGCTTAAGCATGAAACTGGACAAGGACGTACATTTCCTCTGTCTACATTATGTGTAGGCAAAAAACCCAGGCAGGAAATCTATATTCATAAGCTTGAAATAGGTTTGTCTTAAGGGAAACAACATAAGAATAAAAACCTTTAGAGCTGATAGGGGGGAAGAAAATAATAAAAAGAGACGTGTTATCCTTTCGCACATCAACTAGGGAGCACTTCACTGGGCATGGGGAGACCATTTAGAGCTGCTAGTATGTTTTCAACTGCTTCCTCTGTTATCATGTAAGTGGTCTTGTCTGTTTTAATGCCGAGGTGAGGTGTTATAATGACATTCTTTAATTTTAACAAAGGATGATCTCTGGAAAAAAAGAAAAAAGAGTTGTTATCTATTGTTGTTCATCCAAATATAGAGGACTCCTACTTTAGCTTTTGCACTTTATTCAAAGTTAATTTGATATAACAAGTCCCACTTAGAACCACAGAACCTGATCACCTGTGCTGAAGTAATTTTGGACTGTAAGAGGACAC
>NW_021940324.1:0-952 GCF_001715985.3 Manacus vitellinus
AAATCCACCCGAAATTTATCCAAATTTCACCCAGAACTTCACCAAATTTCATCACAAATTGACCCAAAAATTCACTCAAAATTTACCCCAAATGGACAAAAAATTCTCCCAAAATTCACCCAAAAATCCGCCAAAAATTCACCCAAAACTCTTCAAAATCCCCCCAAAATTCACCCAAAAATGTCTGAAAATTCACCCCAAATTGACCCAAATTTCACCCAAAATTCCCTCCAAATTTATCCCAAATTTCACTGAAAATCCACTCAAGTTTTACCCCAATTGAACTGAAAATTCACCCAAAATTCACCCAAATTTGACCCAAAATCCACCCAAAATTCACCCAAAGCTTCACTAAATTTCACCCCAAATTGACCCAAAAATTCACCCAAAATTTAACAAAAATTGACCAGAAATTCACCCCAAATCGACCCAAATTCACCCAAAATTCACCCAAAATTCACCCAAAATCCACCCCATTCACCCCAAATTTACCCAAATTCACCCAAATTCACCCCAAATTCACCCAAAATCCACCCAAATTCACCCAAATCACCCCAAATTCACCAAAATTCACCCCAAATTCACCCAAATTCACCCCAAATTCACCCAAATCCACCCAAATTCACCCAAAATCGCCTCAAATCCACCCAAAATCACCCAAAATCCACCCAAAATTCACCCAAAATCCCCTTAAAATTCCACCCAAAGTTGATCCAAAATCTACCAAAAGTTCACCCCAAAATTCACCCAAAATCCCTTAAAAATTCGCCCAAAATTCACCCAAAAAATTCCAAAAACAACCCACGAATTCAGCCAAAAATTATCAGAAATTCACCCAAAATTCACTCAAAATTTATCCCAAAATGCCGAAAAATTTACCGCAAATCTGCCCAAAATTCACCCCAAATTGACCCCAAATTTATCCAAAATTCACCCCAAAATCCCCTAAAAA
>NW_021940325.1:0-14176 GCF_001715985.3 Manacus vitellinus
GAAAAAAAAAAAAAAGCTTTTCTACACGGATCCAAAATGTACATTTTTTTTTTCTCAGGCTAAGAGAGTGGAAAAAGGAGTGAAAATCTGTGGTTTGGGTTGGTTGAAACGTCTGTCAACGAAACACGAAAATGGGAACGATTCTGCTCCGTTCTGGTGTTTTAACTATTAAGGAAGGATTCATTTTAATTTCTTTTTTTAAAACACCCTTTCATTGGATGAGTTTATACTGTTGAAAAACAAGTCTGATATTTTTCAATAGTTCTTTTCCCCTCAGTGAAGCCATTAATTGAATTTGACCTCAGCTTGTAAAGTACTGAAAATTCATCTTGTGGAGCAGGGAAAAAAACCAACCCACAGGCCCTTCTCTGAAGAACTGGAATTTATGAAGGAACTTTTATGGTGGGATGTTTGATATTCCTGACTTTTTTTCTGATGTTCTTGCAGCAACATCACCCCTGCAACACAGTCCACCTGTCCCTTAGCTGCCCATGAGGGGATGTCATGGGATAGGGGACAACATCATGCAGACAAACATGGAACCACTTGTCTGCCCAGTGACAAAAATCCTTGGTTTTTACTGTTTTGCTGCTGTTTCTCTCTACTGGAGCAGCAGCCAGATTTGGGGAGCCGTTTATGGCAATGAGGAGAGGAGGGGTCCTGGTTATGTCTTCCCAAGTAAGTGGTTATGAGTCCCAGTTCTCCACGTAGTCCTGAATTATTGATGTCTCCAGGCTCCCAGAGAGGGGATCTGACTGGGGAGGAGGGTCTGATGAAGAGGAATCAGTGATGTCTCTCTAACTCCTGCAAAATGAAGGATGGCTGTATTCCTTCCCCATTTCAACTCCAGCCTGGGAAAGGAGGAGGAGGAGGAGGAGGAGAAGGAGGAGGAGGAGGAGGAGGAGGAGGAGGAGGAGGAAGAGAAGAATGGAAGATAAAAAGGGGAGAAGAAGAAAGAAGCTGGTAGCACAGAGCCATGATCCATTATTCATCCACTGTGCTCCCAGGATTGGTTGTTATTATAAGGCACCACTACAGAATCCGGTCTCCTAATTTTTAATCACGTAGCTCTGGAAGCACCAGCCTTCCTGATTAAACCAGGGATATAAATAGGAAGTCTTGTTTGGGGTTGCAAGGGGGGTTATTCCTGACAGCCATGCAAATGGAGTTAACCCATACATGCCTGGAAAGCTTAAAATGAAGGAGGAGGGATCCAGGATGGCTCAAGCCCACAGGAACAGGGACAGAGAACTGGATGGAAACGGCCCCGAGTTGCACCAGGGAAGGTTTAGATTGGATGTCAGGAAAAATTTCTTCACTGCAAAGATGGTCAAATATTGGAATGGGCTGCCCAGGGCAGTGGTGGAGTCCCCATCCCTGGAGGGGTTCAAAAGCTGTGTGGATGTGGCACTTGGGGACAGGGGTTGGTGGGTTAATGGTGTGACTCGATGGTCCCGGAGGGCTTTTCCAACCTCAGTGATTCTGTGACATGGAGCTGTTTAAGGAATGGGAGTCCAGACAGATAATCCCCAAATGGACGTGTTTTAGAGACCTTCAGGGGTGGGCAGTGAGACAGAAGGTTTCAGCACTTCAGCTGGAGAACTTGTCCCTCCCTTCACTGCAGACAAAACTTTCCAAACAAACGATGTCAAGGTGCTCCCCACCAAACCCCTCCTTTTCTGTCAAAACACAGGAACTGATGAATATTTTTAAACCAGTCTTGGACAGGTATTAATCCATTCTCCATAGCTGTGGGCTGCCTGGATGGGCAGGGACAGCTTGGGGTCTGCTCCTTGCCCTTTGGAAAAGTCCATCTTACAGCACATCAGCATAAAGAAACTCAATTAAACGATGGTGCTCCTGGGCTGTGCATTCAGCAACTTTTTAAATGAGCTGTTAGAGGTTTTCCTGCACTCTGTCTCACCCTGCATGACTTCCCTGATTAATCAGTGAGCCCACACGGAATTCTCAGTGCTGGACTGACACCCCAGGCTAACACTGGCTCTGAGTAAGGAATGACATGGACGCCTTTAAATGCTCCCGGCAGCTGGACAATGATGTGGAAGGCAAACAGAACCTCAATTATTAAAAATATTTACTGAGATAACAGGATCCTCCAGCAGCCAGGTCCTGGAAGTGAAGGGAGCAAAAAGCCCTCCAGCCACCAGTACATTTTCCCTAATTAAGGCTGTTTTTCTGTTGTTGTTCTGGCTGGTACCTCCTCGCTGCCGGGTTTGTGGAACCAGCCTCCTCCTCTGGGCACCAACCTCTTCAACCCCAAACACTCCCTGATGGGGAAGGGCCACCCAGCAGCTGGGCTGGAGAGGCAGGTGCTGAGGGGCCCCTGAGGATTGCCCTGAGCCAAACACCTGCCAGGAATGTTCAGCTGGGGTCAGACCCTGCACAAGTGTCCCCAGAGGAAGGAGATCCCTTGGATAAGGCACTGCTCAACTTCAGGGCTTCCCTTCCCCACGGGGTCTGTGCCACTCAGGGCTCTGGGCTCATCTCACGTGGGTGTTAAATAAATCACAGTGACCAGAGGATGCTCTTGGGGATCACAAACACTGGAAGGTGCTTCCTGGCCCCAAGGCTAAAAGACTAAGTATAAATCAGCTGGGGGTGTTCAGCCTGGAGCAGAGAAGGCTTCAGGGAGACCTGAGAGCCCCTTCCAGGGCCTAAAGGGGCTCCAGGAGAGCTGGAGAGGGACTGGGGACAAGGGATGGAGGGGCAGGACAAGGGGGAATGGCTTCCCACTGCAGGAGGGCAGGTATAGGTGGGATATTGGGAAGGAATTGTTCCCTGTGAGGGTGGGGAGGCCCTGGCACAGGTTGCCCAGAGAAGCTGTGGCTGCCCCTGGGTCCCTGGAAGTGTCCAAGGCTGGGTTGGATGGGGCTTGGAGCAACCTGGGCTAGTGGGAGGTGTCCCTGCTTATGAGATGAGCTTTAAGGATACTCCTACAACCCAATCCATTTTGGAATTCTATGATTCTCTGGCGAACGAAAAGCATCCTCAGCCTCCCCAGTGGTACCTGGTGGCAGAGCTGCCTCCCAGTGAGAACGTGAAGGCCCTCAGAGATGAAGGAACCAAGCTGAACAAGGGCACCTTTGCTCCTGTATTTTGTCTCCACACTAAGGAAGGCAGGGGAAGCCCCAGGGAGCCAGCCTGGAGGGATTCAGTTGGCTCAGCCAACCCTCCTGTGCATCTGGGAGCTTTGCTCTGGTGCAGAGAAGTGTTTGTGTATTCAGACACGGCATCCAGCTTGTCAGAGAGGGATGTTCAGCTCTTGTAGACAAGTCAGGCTTATGAGGGCACCACAGAACACTTGCTGGGCGTGACTGCAGCTGGCACTGCCCTGACCCTCACTCAGCCGCTTGCTCTGGGGAAGACTTGGGAATACAAACCCTGCAAACAGGGTTTTCCTCTGCAAATCCCATCTCTGCTGCACACTGGGGCACTTGGAGTGCAGGTTTGCTGGCTGGCAAGGTGCCTGGGATTGGAGCAGGATTCAACCCACAGCCTCTGGGCTCCTCACCTTCCCTGGAGGATCCCGAGCCTCTCAGCAACAGGATCTAGGGGTTGCCCCTCATGGCAGGGGGGCTGGACTAGATGGCCTTTAAAGTTCCCTCCCAACCCAAAATATTCCATGAATCTGTGATCCTGTCCTAATCCAAAAGGGGGTCAACGTAGCAAGACTCAGGAGGGGGGGATGACTTTGACAGTGTTAATGATATTCAGCAAAATGAAGAGTTAATTGGCTGTTGTATCATTTCTGTGCATCATTTGGGGTGGGAACATCCTCTTCTCTGATCACTGCAGGGAACTGCCTCCTCTTCCCAGCCAATGCCTGCTTTCCCCACCAGCCTTGGGAGTGTTTTGGAGGGGCCACTGGTGTTGCTCTTGAGATCCTGGGTGGGGTTTGGCCACACTCGTGGATGCTGAACTCAGGGGGGCTGATCAAAGGAAAGGAGCAGCTCTCCTACCAGGTCAGATCAGCAGAGGTTGGCTTGTTTAATTGGCAAAATGAAGGCTGGGAGGCTGTGACTGGTTGCAGTGAAAGAACTGGGAGAAGGTGAAGGAAAAAGAAGGAAAATTTGGATGCTGGGGGAGAAAGAAGGTTCTCTGTTTCATCAAGTGTCTAGGAAAGCTTCCCCAGGGGAGGAAAAGGGGCCAGAACATAAAACTGTTTTTAGGACAGAGCTTGCTATGCTGGATAAGAGAATCCCCTTACAAGGATTGTGTTTCTGGCAGAGTTTTCCAGCAGACTGCCCAGGGTCTTGCTGTATTATCAGCCCTGAAGGCTGCAAATTGTGAGGGCCTAAACCACTGCAGAGCAGCTTACAGCTCCAGGAGTGTTCAGCTTTTCATTTATCAGGCCTTTACACATTTAGGATTCCGATTTCCAGCAGCTCTTCAGAGCTAGGAAGGATATAAACAGGCTCTTAGGTTTTGTCCAACACTTAAAAGGCAGAGATTTCACTGTGTCTGAGTGTTCTCGTGGGCTGGGCTCCTCAGGGCAGCTCTGACTGGGGACTTGGGGCAGGACTGTGGGGCTCGGGGGCCTGAGCTCTGGGGGAAACCTGACCCTGGATGGCAAATTCCCCTCCATTACCTTGCCATATATCCATTTAACTCTCCCCTTCCCGATGCAATTAGGGTTTCAATCCTTTTCTTTGACAGGTAAGGAAGAAGGGACAATACAGAGAGAGTGATGTGAGGTTAATGGGAGCAGTGAAGGGCTGAGAGTCCTGACTCCAGCTTGTAATATCCCCCCTTCCAGGCATGACCAACCAGATATTCTTTTCCATCCTACAGTTGAAACCTTGAGCCTGTTCCTGTCTGCAGAGGCCCAGCAGGATGAGGCTCAGCCCTTCTTTATCTTTATCTTTGTACCCTGGACTGTGCAAAAGAGAGTGGCCAGCAGGTCAAGGGAGAGGGTTCTGCATCTCTGCTCCACTCTGGGGAGATCCAAACCTCAGTGCTACACCCAGTGCTGGGCTCCTCAGCACAGAGAGGACCTGGAGCTGCTGGAGTGAGTCCAGAGGAGGCCACAGAGATGCTCCAAGGGCTGGAGCCCCTCTGCTCTGAAGCCAGGCTGGGAGAGCTGGGGGGGTTCACCTGGAGAAGAGAAGGCTCCAGGGAGACCTGAGAGCCCTCGCAGGGCCTAAAGGGGCTCCAGGAGAGCTGGAGAGGGACTGGGGACAAGGGATGGAGGGACAGGACACAGGGAATGGCTTCCCACTGCCAGAGGGCAGGGCTAGGCAGGAGATTGGGAAGGAATTCTTCCCTGTGAGGGCAGCAAGGCCCTGGCACAGGTTGTCCAGAGAAACTGTGGCTGCCCCTGGATCCCTGGAAGTGTCCAAGGCCAGGTTGGACAGGGCTTGGAGCAACCTGGGATAGTGGAAGGTGCCCATTGCAGATGGCTTGGAATGAGATGGTCTTTAAGGTCCCTCCCAGTCCAAAGCATTTTCCATAATTCTATTATTCTGCAAGGAAAACAGTTGGCGAAGCTCTTTGCATCCTTCCCAACATAAGGCAGGCTGAAAACAATCCAGCCTGTGTTGTCCATGGTCAATTCACAGAGGCCACACTGGCTCTGGGACAAGCTCTGGCATCACTTCCAAGCTCCCAGCCCCTCCCTGTGTGCTGCCAGCCCCTGGCCCTGCTGGGACTGGCATGGGATGGAAGGCTGGTGGTTTGGAGAGTGCCTGTATGACTGGCACCCTTCCTGCAGCAATGCCATGCCAAGCCCTGGCAGGGTCACTGCTCTGGGAAGGGTGGCAGTGGGATGGGGCTCTTGGATGGGGATTACATGGCCTGTGCAGCACAGACAAGTCTTAACGAAGGGCTCCCGAGTCCTTGCTGGGTCAGGGAGGGGCAGGAAAGGAGGATGTCATGTCTACAGGTCCCTTTTGTCTCCTCTATGTCCTGCCCACATCTTCCCCAGCCTGATGCTGCTCTGCTGCCTCATTCCTCCCCCCAGCTCAGCCCAGACAGCCTGAAAAATTTTGGGCAGCTGTGGTTGCCCTCAGAACAGTGCTGGCTGTGCTGCCGAGTGAAGGAGGAGAGGAAAGAGATGCAGGAGAACAGCACAGCCTGGGGAAAACACACTGAAAAATAAATCAAAGGGAACAAGGGGAGCCAGGGAGAAAAATAGTGATGAAAGTTTAAATAGTGCATCTCTTTCTCGGTCCTATTTGTCTTGTGGCACCTTCAGTGTGTGTGTGAGGGAGGGGGGCTGGGGGGCTGCTGCCTCCTCTCCCTCCCAAGCACACCCAGTGGAACAACCTGTGTCCCTGTTTCCCTCCTGTCTCTGCAGCTGAGTGTGATGCATGGACCCTCCTCACACTGAGCAGTTCATGGGAAACAAACCCCCAATATTCCCAACCCCCTCTTTTCTTCCTCTTTCCCCCTAATGTTTCATCTCTGTTTCCATCAAGCCGCTGAAAGTCCCACATGCTCCAGGTTTCTGGGGTCAACAGGATTGATTTTTCCAGTGGGATGGTGTCCTGCTGGAGAATGCAAACCCCTCACACCCAGAAATGCTTCCCAGAGATGGTTTTATCTCATTGCAGCAAAGCTCAGCTCCCCTTTCCCACTCACTGTCCTGGAGGAGCTGACCTTCCCCCACTAAATCCCTCTCCAGGTCATATCGAGTAATATCTCTGGAAAACTCTTTGTTTTTTCATACTGAGGAGGGCTCTGGTCCCAGATTCTTGGCTAGAGAACGTTTCAAATATTCAGTTTTCACAATGGGTTGGAATTAAACCAGATTTCAAAATTCTGAAATCCTTTGTGAGACCGGGCTCTGGGCAGGATCCATTTTTGGAGAAAACATAAGGAGATCGGATATGGGATAAGTGAGCATTGGCATTCTACTGAAAAGCCTTTTATACAAGGGGAAAAAGAAGTTTTGGCAACCCCCTTCCAAGCTTTAATAAAGGGCCAGATGCTGTGGAGGCAGGTAGCTGGCTGGGTATGGTTTGTTTGATTGGAATATTCTCCCTGCAAAGAGTAAAAAACTTAAAATTTCCCCTCCCACTTGAAAGAGCAACAGAACCCCAATGAATATGCTGCACCTGCCAGGCCAGGTTCTTGTTTAATTCTCCCCATCAAGTCAGTGTTTTTGGATGGCTCATGTCAACAGCTACTGCCAAGCCCTAATTCAGGGCTGGGGGACTTGTGAGGGAGCTGGTTTGCTTTGCTGTGTCTGCCCTTAAACCAAGGGGTAGTGCCCAGGTTTGAGAGAGATGGATGTGTGATCCAGGACAATCGTGATTAATGGCTCCAATTCTGCCTGTCAGGATGGAGGAAAGTCAGGGTAAAGCTTCCCAGAAGTGTTGGGAGGGATGGGATAGGAAAAGGGGAAAAATTACCAGCCCACCTGGCCTTGCTCCCACCATCACGATCAAACTCATTAATGTGACCCCTGTCACCCCCCCCCCTCAGCACAGGGAATTTTTGGGGGTAATGCTGGAACTAAACAGCCCAGCCCTGGGTTAACCTCCCCTGGAGGCAGCAGGGACCTGGTGGATCCAGTCCCTGAGCCCCACGAGGCTGCAGAGAGATGCTCCAAGCACATCTCTCTTTGCTGTAGCCACAAATCACCTCCAACACCCTCCTGCAAAGAGAAACACAAAGCTAAAGGAAAAGGCTGTGGCAGATCCCGGCTCCCCTTCGCTGCAGGACACTCCTGAACCTTCTCCTGGAAGGGGGCATCTGCAGGAACATCATTATCTCCCCAATGTAGGCCAGCACCCCCTGCCTCCCCCTCCCCGTGTGCCGCTCCTGGGTGCAGAGTGACAGATCAGAGAGCTCAGGGAAAAAAAAACCTGAATTCATTATTTTTCCCGTATGTCAGATATTTTCAAATTGTTAAAAAAAAAAAAAAAGGGGGGGGGAGGAAAAAAAAAAAGAGTAGGATTATTGCTGTTCATTAAAAAAATAGGAAAAGAAAGGGAAGAAAGGAGCAAACCCCGTGAGCTGGCCCCCTCCTCCTGGGGGGAGCTGCTCTTAGATCTCCTCTCCTGCAGGATGGGGTGGGAGAAATCCTGCCTGTCTCCTACCAGGAGGTACCATGGAAATTCAGGATGCAGAGCACAGCTGGATGACACAGGAGACTGGGACTTGGGTTGTTAAGGTTTGGGGCTTGATCATCTGGATCCATCCTGAGGATGCAAATGCCTGGAGCTCATTTGCCAACACCTCTTCTGTTAATTAGCCATGGTGTGTAGGATCCTAACAGTCCCTTCCAGGCCCAGGAGCCTCAGCACAGCTGAATCCTGCATTTCCCATGGGATGGGCTTTGCTGGGAGCCTGGCACACCAACCCATGGGGAAGGGAAGGAGCTGGGAGGGAAAGACTCATCCTCTCCCCTGGCACGGAGAGCAAGGAGGGCATCACCTCCTGCTGCTCAGCACCAGGGGAACTGCCCATCCCATCCTCCCTCCAGGGCAACCAGTCCCAGTGGCTCTGCCCCTCCTCTCCAGTGGCATTTCCCAGCCTGGCCAGCTGGGATGTGCTCACCTGGGATGCCAGAGAGGTGCCCTGCCTGCTCCTGCCCATGCCAGGCACTCTGTCACTGGATGGAGACATCACAGATGCACCTTGTCATGCCCAGACTGCACTTTGAAGAGGCTTTTTTTCCTACTTCGGGTCTGAAAGGATTGATTTATTTTTTTTTTTAAGATGAAAGACTGATTTTTCCTTCTTTTTTCCTCCTTCCCTTAAAGGCCACAGTTTTATCATGTGCTCCCCCTCAAACCATGTCCCCACTCCAAAGCAGTGGTTATTGCTGCTTTTCCCAGCTCTAGCCCAGGGCTGGAGAAGGAAGCAGAAAACCTGGATCTGGCTGCTGGGATGTGTCGCTGAGGAAAAGGAATGGGAAAGGGGTGAGAAAAGACAAGACTTTAGGCCAAGCTGGGAAAAATCCCCCTGACATTTCCTGTGCCTGGGATGTGAAATGTCACTGCCATTTCATGGAAGAGGCAGGCCTTTGGGTTTGTAGAATTCCAGAATGGTTTGGGTTGGAAGGGACCTTAATAATCATCTCATTCCAATCCCCTGCCATGGGCAGGGACACCTTCCACTGTCCCAGGTTGTTCCAAGCCCCATCCAACCTGGCCTTGGACACTGCCAGGGATGGGGCAGCCACAGTTTCTCTGGGCAACCTGTGCCAGGGCCTCTCCACCCTCCCAGGGAAGGATCTGTTGCTGTGGTTTCTCCATCCTCAGCTGTTTGCACAGCAGGAGGATCAAACTGAGGGAAAGGATGAAGATGTTTCACCCCACTCACTCCGGGTCACTCAGAAGGGTGCTGGGCTGGATTTTAGGCTGCTGCCTGTGCTGCTCTCCATGGACATGTTGGGATGGACCCACCAGCACTGGGAAAGCTCCTTTCTCCCCTCTGCAGCAACGGCAAGATCTCCTGACCCAGCCATCTGTACCTGGGCACAGACACTTGTTCCAGGCACTGAGCACCCCGTGCCAGCACAGGCTGAGTTTGGAGGGATGGAGAGGCTTCCAAGACCTCAGAGCATGGACACGGGCTAATGTGGGATGAGATGAGGATGTGGAGGATGTGGGGTGTTGCCCACAGCTCATCTCTGTGCTGTGGCTGTTGGAAACATGAGTACAACCATGCTGGATCTATCCCTGTCCAGCACCTTTTCCAGGCCATGGTACTGAGGCCCTGGCACAGGTTGCCCAGAGAAACTGTGGCTGCACCATCCCTGGATGTTCCAGGCCAGGTTGGACAGGGCTTGGAGCAACCTGGGACAGTGGATGGTCTTTAAGGTCCCTTCCAGTCTGTGATTCTGTGAATATATTCATTTGTAGGTCTCCAATTGGGAGTCCTTGGAGATTCCTCTTTCCTGGGCAGGAATGGGCTGTGCATCGCGTTGAGTGATGCTCTTCCCAGCCTTCCATCAGGAGACATTCCCACTCAGATCCCTGGCTGAGCTGCTGTGGAGGAATTGAGGGCAGTTCACACCAGGAGAGCCACTGGGGAGATGGAAATTCGGTGGCACCGAGACGGGGCCGGCGCAGGCAGGGCTGGGCTGGGAGAGGGGAGCTTTGATCTGGGTACCAGCCAAACCCTCCTGGGGGTAAGAAACCATCAGAAATAATGAATGAAGGCCTTGGAAAGAGACTAATCCTGTGCCACGTCCCAGATCTGTCAGCACTTTGCTTCCCTCCCCTCTCCCCAGTACTTGGCTGTGCAAGGAGCTGGACTCAGCCCCTCTGGGGCATCAGGCACGGGGGCTCTGGCAGGTTAAGAACACTTCTTGTCCAACATGAATGTCCCAAGCCTCTCAGGCAGCCTCTCACACCCCAAATTCTCTCACTGCTGTGCCAGAGAAGGTCCCACAGGACTCCTGGGCGTGCCATGCCAACCAGCTCCCCATGGAAAAGTGTGACTGCAGCCACCCCCCAGCTCTGGCAAAGGAGGAACAACCCCCAGGTACATTTTAAGTGCTGTGCACAGCATTTAAAGATCAAACAGACCAACACACAGATGGCATCATGCAAGGACAGGTCCCAGGTGGGGCTCTCTGACCCCAGGGACGTGTCCCTGAGCTGCAGAGGTCACGGGCCCTGCAGACCTTCAGCCAGGGCAGCAGTGGGGGCTGAGCAGATCCCTGGGGATGAGTCCAGCCTCCAGCAGGAGAGCTGGATCAATGCAGTGCAATTCCTTATCTCCCACACAGCCCTGCCACATGTTCCCCAGGAAAGCAAACCCAGCCCTCCCAGGCCAGAGCACGATCAATCCCAATGTTCCAGCAGTGACACACGTCTGGGGTGGGTCTGAATCCCTTATCAGGCACCAGCACAGCTCCAGTGGAAAAGGTTCAGCCTCACAGACACTCTGAGTGCCCTTGTCTGCCCTCTGGTCCCGCAGCCTTTCCTGGGATCGTTCTTCCTTGCCTGAACCATTAGCACATCCCCATTTTAAGATAAATTACCCAAATCTTTAAACCTCTGCTCAGAGGGAATTCCCCCAGGCTGCTGTTCACACTCAGGTCCCTCTGTGAAGGCTCCCCACGGAGCCAGAGCCATTAATACAGCATTCCCAGAGAGCCTGCAAATTGCACAGTGGTAGGAAAATGGGGCTGGAGTAGCAGGAATCCTGCTTAAAGCCATGACAGAAGGATTCTGAGAATAATGGCTTTGGTTTTGCTGTGTCTTGGTGATTTTCCAAGGTTTTTTCTCTGAGAGGAGCACAAAGATAGAGGTGTCACCCATCCTTAGGGACAGGGTGCCTGTGCACAGCACCCTGCAGGAAAACAGGCGGGTTCCCTGAGCTTCACCCTCTAAAAATGGTGACAGCTCTACCAAAAACTGTGGGATTTGTGGGAAAAATCCAGAGGAAAGGACAACAGCAAAGAGGAAAGAGACTGGGGAGCGTGAGAAGACAGGGCTAACAGAACAATTTAGAGAAGAGAGTAGATGTGCTACCTGGGGCTGCTCCAAAATCTGCTCCCAAATGTGGGGTTTTTTTGAAATAGGATATCGATTTTGTTTCCTCTCCTTTTTTTATTTTGACTGATGGAGTGTTTCGGAGAAATGTCTCCTTGGGTGGAATTTTATTCTCTTTTAATTAAGGAGTCAATAGCAAAAAAGGCAACAACACGTCAACGGGGGAAATGTTTTGGTCAGGGGTTCTCGTTCCTCTCAGAGGGTGATGGTGAACCCTGGCAGGTTTGGCCTGACCTGGGAGAGGAGATGAGGAAAGAGCAGGGGAGGGAGTGCAAAGTGTCTCAGTGATGGCTCCCAGGAGTTTCCACAGCAGAAATAGTGTATTTCCTTCTGGGTTTTTTTTGGTTTTTTTGTTTTTTTTTTTCCTTGATTTTTTATTTTTTCTCTTTTCTGGCAGTTCTAACTATTGTTCTCCATCAAACACCTCTGAAACATTATGGGCTGAAAAGCAGCCACTTCTCTAAGGGTGTTCTCCTCCTGAGACCGAGACATGACACCACACCTTGTACCTGCTCCCCAGTCCCAGCTCCCACCACACCAGGAACCTCCTCACAATCCCACCACACCAGGAACCTGCTCACAATCCCACCACACCAGGAACCTGCTCACAATCCCACCACACCAGGAACCTTCTCACCAGGCTCTGTCCCAGGTCCAAGCAGACATGACCCTTCTGAGCCCCAGCTGAGGAGCCTCAGGGTTCACAGGACAAGCTGGGAGGTGATGCTGGTGTTGTTAATGGAGTATCAGCTTTTCATTCCTCGGGGAGGGACCCATTTTGAGGGGTTCTTCCAGACCCTCTCCCATTATTCCCACTATCCAAGTGTGTGAGGAGCTCTCATGGACCCACGAATGGATCCCAAAGGCATTAATACAAGTATATAATAAACCCACAAATACAAACAGATAAATAAACACCAGCACTGGACCCTGATCTGGAACCCCAAGACAGCACTCACGGGAATCTCCAGCCCCCCTGACTCCAAGCTGGCTTGGATCTCTTCCTAAAACACCCACAGGCAGCATGACCAGCCAGAGCTGCTGCCTGGACATCCTTGGCCACAGCTATTTTTCCTGGTGGCAGAGGCAGCCCAGCCAGAGCTGGAGGGTTGGGATGTGTTCCTGGACCGCTGCCATCCCTGGAGCACACTGCTCCCATGGGATGGGACATGAGCTGTCCCATCACAGCATCGCCACGAGGAGAGCTTGGCCTGCTCCCAGTGCAGTGGGGAGGCCACTTCAAATGCTCAGCATCAACCCTCCAGGCTGGACAGGTGCTGGGGGCTGCCAGGAGCTCCCTGTTCCACCACAATTGCTCCTGGGAGATGGATTTCCCTGGCAGGGAGTACAGAGAGAGATGCCACCAGCACTGCCAAAAACATCCATCAATGTCCCCCCACCCCTGCCTCCCGAGGTTTTAATCACTTGGGTCCTGGCTGCTGAAAGGGAAGAGGAAGGGAAGAGGAAGATGGGAAAGCTCAAAGTCAATTCATCTGAGGGGCAGGACAGGGCTCTGCTGTGATGGTTCCATCAGGGCCCAAGGGAGACAGCAGGAGAGAAGCTCAGGCTGTGCTAGATGGGAAGGGAATGGAAGGAAAATCCTCCTTAGGAATTTAAGTCAGTTTTGTTTAAAAAGTGCTGAGTTAGCACAAAAGAGGATGTTTGGAAGTTTTGGGTTTTCCCATGCCCGACCTTTTATTTTGGAAAGGCTCACTTGGAATGTGTGGATCCTTTCAGGAATGCAAACCCCTCTGCTGCCCTTTCCCAGCTGGAATGCTTTCAGAGCTTTTACTCAGACAACAAATAACTCCATTGGTGATGGAAAAGCAGTCACTGGGTCCATCACTTTATGGACTCTCACTTTGGGACAAGCTGTGCCTTGCTGAGCAGAGAGCCAGGAAACGCTGGCCTGGAGGCTGTGGGTTAAATAGTAGAGAGTGAGGAAGAAGAGGCAAAAAGCTGGGAAAAAGGGGATCCACGTGGTGGCTCATGGGAAACTGGCTGGAAAGGATGAGGTCCTGGCTGGGCATGTGGGGCTGGGAGGCAGGGGAGTGGATGCAAAGTTCCTTCCTGCACTCCCCACTCTGGGAAGCTGGTTCCCAGCCCTGAACCCTCTCCGTTATCCATGACAGCTCCACAGTGCCATTAACAAGCCTAATGATTAACTGAACAATCCACGAGGTTCAAAACTACAGAGGCTGCCCAGGGGTGGATGAGGGGAGGCAGGATGGCAGGAGCCACGTCCTGCCTGCTGCAGGAGGGGGACACCAAAAGCCTGTCCCCGTGTGACCAACCCCCTCTCCCTGCCATAGCAGCAGATTCAGGGGCAGCAGCCCCCCCACAACGGGCCCTGTGTGAAGGCCCAGCGAGCTCCTGAGCTGGAATGACGTGCAGAGCTCCCTCCTGCCCATCCCACTCCCACGGAGCTGCCCAGAGCTGGCTCACAGCAGAGTCTTCTCCTTCCCTTTCGAAGTGCTGGGGACAAGGACGGCTCGTCGGGGGGACTCCCAGCCCCTGGGTGCTTGTCAATCATCCCTCAGACACTCCAGCTAATTATTTTTATCCTTCACTAATCGTGGGCACACTGGAGGTGTGGAAAATAGGCCGTTCTCGGCGTGTCTCTCTCTCTGGCGTGGGCTGATGGTGCCTGGGATTTGCTGCTCTGTGTCAGGACATCACTGCTCCTAATCAGGCTGAGATTT
>NW_021940326.1:0-1013 GCF_001715985.3 Manacus vitellinus
TTTTTTTTTTTTTTTTGGCAGCCCAAAAAACCAGCAACAGGACAGCACACTGCCAAGCATTAAGACTGAGTGAAAATTTTAATGACTTTTAAATTTGTACAGATCTGCATTCTACAGTGAGCTGTTCATAGAATCTCTCCATTTCTTAAATATCCACGAACACCGAGCGTCATTTCCAAAGTCACTCAGCACCAAAAGGTGCACTGAGCTTTGAAAAATGTTATTAACCCTGGCTGCAGAACATGCCCATCACAGAAAAAGCTGCTTTCTTTTTCCTAGGTCACTGCTCATCCTAAGAGCAGGACTGCCAGCTAATGGACTTCCTCAAGGCATGGGCAGGGCAAGGCTCGTGGTCACTCGTAGCCAGGGAAAGGAGTGACCAGCGCAGAGGAGGCGACGGCTGCAGCAGGTAAAAAAAACCGTGTTATTTACATGTTGAGGAAGTTGCCTTCGTTCCCGGCAGGAATATATTACACAAATAGTTGTCCAGGAGAAGTCACATGGCAGTAGCTTACGCCAAACCCAAAATATACAGTTGGTGTGTACAAACTTTTTTAAAGCTCGTTTTACAGGCATTGCGAACGTAAATAACAACATTAAAGTGTTTTCAGAGACATGGCTACCACTGAAATCAAGAGGTGGAATGTCACCAGCAGGATTTCTCTATTCTTTCATGTTGTTTGTATGTATTTAATCCCAGTGTGCAGTTCCCTATCCACACTGTAATGTCCCAAATATTCTGTGTAGTCTCGGATTATTTAAACCAGCGCCACAACTTTCACCAACAAATTCAGTGATGATGATGATGGTGGTGGTGGTTTATTACTTCTCAAAGCGTGTTCCTTCTGCTCCACAACAGTGAAGCTACCCCCCCATTGCCCTCTTTTTCTCCATGGGAAAAACAAACCAGCTACACAAAACAACAGCAGAGTAGAATGGCTTTACTTTGAAACTTTGGGGAAAGCTTGAGATCTACAAGTAATCTTTTTTTTTTTTTTTTTTAAAAAGTATAA
>NW_021940327.1:0-952 GCF_001715985.3 Manacus vitellinus
TGGCACACCTGGGGGACACCTGGGACCTCACCTGGGACACCTTGGAACTCACCTGGACACCTGGGACTCACATGGGCACCTGTGAGACACCTGGGAACTCACCTGGCACACCTGGGGGACAGCTGGGATCTCACCTGGACACCTGAGGGACACCTGGGACCACCTGGATCCCACCTGAAACCTCACCTGGGACACCTGGGACCACCTGAAACCTTCCCTGGGCACACCTGGGACACACCTGGGCCCAGGTGAGCTCACCTGGCGCTGCTCGACGCGGGTGGAGCCGTCGAGGCGCAGGTAGATGTGGCCGTGGAAGGTGAGGAAGCGCTCGAGCACGGCCAGCACCTGCCTGCACACCTGGGACACACCTGGGACCACCTGAAACCCACCTGGGGCACACCTGGGGACAACTGGGACCACCTGAAACCTCACCTGGCACACCTGGGATCTCACCTGGCACACCTGGGACTCACTTGGGACCACCTGGATCCCACCTGAGACCTCACCTGGGACACCTGAGACACACCTGGGACCTCACCTGAGACACCTGGGACCACCTGGATCCCAATTGGGACCTCACCTGGTACATCTGGGACCTCACCTGGCACACCTGGGACTCACCTGAGACCTCACCTGGCACACTTGAGATCTCACCTGGCACACCTGGGACCTCACCTGGCACACCTGAGACCTCACCTGGCACACCTGGGACCTCACCTGGCACACCTGAAACACACCTGGGATCTCACCTGGCACACCTGGGACTCACCTGACACCTCACCTGGCACACCTGGGACTCACCTGGCACACCTGAAACCTCCCTTAGACACCCGGGGACCACCTGGGACCACCTGAAACCTTCCCCGGGACACCTGGATCTCACCTGGGACCTCACCTGGCACATCTGGGATCACCTGAATCCCACCTGAGACCCCACCCAGGGCACACCTGG
>NW_021940328.1:0-951 GCF_001715985.3 Manacus vitellinus
CACCGGGGACACACCTGGGGACACAATGGGGGACACACCTGGAACACACCTGGGGACACACCGGGGGACACACCTGGGGATTCACCGGGGACACAACTGGGGACACAATGGGGGACACACCTGGAACACACCGGGGGACACACCTGGGGACACACCTGGGACACGCCAGGGGACACGCCTGGGGACACGCCAGTGGACATCTCCATTTGCCCCCTACCCCTCCCAGTCCCCCCCGTTTTTTTCCCAGTCCTCCCCAATTCCCTCCCAGTTCCCCCAGTCCCCCCAAACTGGTCCCCACTCACCGTACTGGAAGGGATTGTTGGCATCTGAGGGGAGGGGAAGAGTCAGAGGGACCAGTATGGACTTCCCCACCCCAGTATAAACCGGTGTAGGCACTCCCATCCCAGTATAACCCAGTATGGACCCACTATGGACCCTCCCATCTCAGTATAAACCATTGTGGGCTCCCCTCAACCCAGTATGAGCCTCCCATACCGGTACAAACCAGTATGAGCCCTCATCCCAGTATAAACCAGTATGGATCCCTCACATCCCAGCATAACCTAGTATGGCCCCCTCATACCAGTATGGACCTCCCCATACCACTATAAACCAGTATGGCCCCCATCCCAGTATAACCCAGTATGGACCACACCCCCACTCCCAGTATGACCCTCTCCATTCCCAGTATGACCCCACCCCACTCCCAGTACAGCCCCCCCCTCCCAGTTGGTCCCAGTTTGTCCCAGTCACTCACCAGGGTGGGGGGTCCCTCTCGCCATGGACAGAACTGGGATGGGGAGGGGAACCATTTTGGGGGGGATCAGTGGTACCAGTTCCTCCCAGTTCCAAATAAACCCAGTTCCCCAGTCCTCCCCAGTTCCCTCCCAGTTGCTCCCAGTCCCTACCCAGTCCTCCCGCAGTACCTCCCAGTTCCCTCCCAGTATATAC
>NW_021940329.1:0-1029 GCF_001715985.3 Manacus vitellinus
TTCTCTGGGAAATCCATTCCAGCCCCTCCCCACCCTCCCAGCCAGGAATTCCTTCCCAATATCCCATCTAACCCTGCCCTCTGGCAGTGGGAAGCCATTCCCCCTGGTCCTGTCCCTCCATCCCTTGTCCAAAGTCTCTCTCCCATCTTTCCTGGGGGCTCCTTCAGGTTCCTGGAAGGCCACAGTCAGGACACTCCTCAACCAGCTCATCCAACAACCAGCCAGTGCCCAACTCCCACAGACACCTCCTCCTTCCTGCCTCTCTCCCAACTTCTCCAGAGGACGTTGGGAGGAAGTTGCCTTTATTCATCTGAGCAGTCAATGAGTGGGGATTAAATGTTCCAGGATAAATTACTTCAGGAAGCACTTTTAGCTGCTGAATAGAGTCTGTGGGAAGCACCTGTTTGGTTTCCATGTCCTGAAACCAGGAACAACAAGTGTGGAGAGGCACATGGATCCCTGGCACTCCAGGAGGCAGCTCACACTGGAACTCCCATTTTTGGACAACAGAGGAAGGAAGGAAGGAGGAAAATCACACCAGCAAACCCCCAAGCTGGGAGGTAACAACATCACCTGGCACAGCTCAAGGGGTGCCTGGACAACACTCTTCGTCATATCATTATTTTTAGGTGGTCCTGCAAGGAGCAGGGAGTTGGACTCCATGATCCCTGAGTCCCTTCCAGCTGGAGATATTCTGTGCCTGAGTGAAGTCTGAGAGCGAGTCCAGACATCCAAGGAGTCTGGCAGACATTCAGACCTGTTGGTCCAAGCTCAGTGAAGTAGAAAGGAGAAAAAATAAAAACCACTCCAGACTGGAAGGTGAAGGAAGGAAAACACAGCGCTCTGCTCTCACATTCCTACGCCACCTCCCTGTCCCCTCACGCTCCCTCCCTGCAGGAGGAGGTGACAGACACCTCCCATGACCTCCTCAGGTCCACTGAGGCCACGGGGAAAGGCATGCAGGGCACTCTGGGCACGTGCCCTTCCTCCATCCCACCCCAGGGAGATCAGCCACCTCACTGGGCTGCT
>NW_021940330.1:0-1068 GCF_001715985.3 Manacus vitellinus
AAAAAAAAAAAAAGCCAGGAGCATATAAATCCATCTGCACTAAATACAGAAAGTTAATATTAAATGCTGTGCAATGGGGAAGTACTTTAGATTTCAAAATGGAAACACTCCCATCTAGAGAAGTGGGGAATTCAGTCCCCAGTAGGAACAGAAAAAATTAGCACTCTTACATGTTTAAGCACAGCAGATACCAGTGGGATACAACATTTCAAACAAACCTAGCAGGTATGTAGACCAGCTGTCTACTCAATCCTACCATCAGTCACAGAATCACAGCATCACAGAATCACAGGATATGTTGAGTTGGAAGGGACCCACAAGGATCATCAAGTCCAACCCTTAGCCCTGCACAGGATAATCCCCAAGAGTCACCACGTATCTGAGGGCTTTTCCATCATTCCTGAACTCAGACCACAAGTAACTGTAGAAGAAATGAAATAACACCTACCAAGCAGGTTGAAACACTGATTGCTTTTGAGCTTTCATTAGCTGGCTGGGCTAATTTAGAACCATGCTGTGCATTCAGGGGAACAAACTGGTGGTTAGTGGTGTGATCAAGGACGTTCAGAAATATTGCATAAATTTTGAAACAACAGCTATTATTTTAAAAGCAGTCATTTTCCAGTTACTGTGGTAAGCACACCACAGCAATGTGATTGAAGACTGAGGAGTGTAAGAATGGGATATTTCAGGAGGTCGATCTTCCAGGCAAGAAATCGAGCATGATGGCAGAGCTGCTGAAAGCCTTCTGGAGAGTTTATGGTGAGAAAATAACAAAGCTCTTCAAGAAAAAAGCTGGGAGGTCCTCTTTATCTGAAAGTTGTCATGCAAAGGCTAAACATGGAAACTTCTTAATGAGCACTGTTATTGTTTTCTGTTTGACACAGAGAGTAATAGAAAGCAGATGTTTCTGCATAGTCACCTTTAATAAAAGGAGAGGAGGGATGGATGAGGGAGAAAAGCAGTTGGACATAAACACTATGGCTTCAGAGTACAAATTTATTTACAATATGTACACAATTGGGAAGGGGAAAAAAAAAGCAGCAAAAATATTTTCCAGGAGGGACC
>NW_021940331.1:0-1068 GCF_001715985.3 Manacus vitellinus
GCACTGTCATTTTCCGAGCGAGCCTCGCACCCCTCGCAGATGTTGTGGAGGCAGCTGGCAGCTCACACGGTGTTGACTCCTTGTTTCCAGCTGCTGCAGCTCGTTAAAAGGAGCTGTGGTACATTTAATCCTTTCCTACTGTCACTCTTGCCTTGAAGCTGCTGCTGCAGTGATGATCACTGTGTTTACAGGGCTGTGAGCAGGGGGACAGTGATCCACTCATGTGCCTGGAGTGGAGCTGTGGAGCCAAAAAGGCACCTTCCCTTGGGGATGCAGGGGTACAGACTAGCTAGGAGGCTGGGGATAAGGAGATTTCTCCCATCTCCCCGAGCCATGAAATTCAAGCACAGCTCCTGTACATGTGGTGGGAGGAAGGGATTTATTTAACTCATCTTCCACCTGTGCCTGCTGAGGTTTTGCTGGGGTGCTGCAGATGCTGGTGGCAGCAGACCCCAGGGACCCCTTTTTCCTCCATGCCTATCTGTGGAGACAGGCTGTGAGCCTCTGACCACCCTCTGAAACCTGCATTTTGTCTTTCTGCTGAGGGATGCAGGAGCCCATTCCTGCTGCTCACCCTGTGATTGTCCTGGGAGGGATGGTGTGTACCTGGGAGCAGGGCACTCTCAGAGGGTGGCCTTGCATCACCTCAATTCATCTAGGCATGGGCAGGCAAAGAGTAAAGCTTCTGACACTCAGACAGAAGAAAACCAACCCTGTTTTAGGGCTTGAATACTCTGGCTACCTGCAAATGCTGCTGAAACAGGAGTTCCAGGTCATCAGGGAGGCAAATTTTCCCCATTTCTGGTTCTTGGGGGAGGATTCTGGCTAAATTTGGATATCAAGGCATGTACCCACCTCTGCAGTCTGGGAAAGCTGCAACTTGCAGCCAAGCTGTGCACACTGGGGGACCCTCAGGGATCACCAAGACTGGGGGTTTCCCCCTTTTCTGCACTTGCTTCCAGCCTCTTCTTCACCAGCCAGGAACAAAAGGGCCCAAATGACATTTGGAAACTCCAGATCTGGTTTTGAAGCTGCAGAGGCTGATTTCCAGGGGAAAACCATGTGAAG
>NW_021940332.1:0-1068 GCF_001715985.3 Manacus vitellinus
GACTAAACCATCCCCACAGGTGTGGCAGTAAATAATGGGGTGGAATATGGAGATTTGGACACTTCCCTACCTTAGGCCTAAGACTAAACCATCCCCACAGGTGTGGCAGTAAATAATGGGGTGGAATATGGAGATTTGGACACTTCCCTGGTTTAGGCCTAAGACTAAACCATCCCCACAGGTGTGGCAGTGCGGGGGGCAGGTGGAGATCATCCCCTGCTCCGTGGTGGGCCACGTGTTCCGCTCCAAGAGCCCGCACACCTTCCCCAAGGGCACGCAGGTGATCTCCAGGAACCAGGTGCGCCTGGCCGAGGTCTGGATGGACGACTACAAGGAGATCTTCTACAGGAGGAACCAGCAGGCGGCCCAGATGGCCCGGGAGGTAAACTGGGCAGACTGGGAGGGCCTCACTGGTTCTGCTGGTCGGGGGGTGTGGGAGCTTCACCCGAGCAGGGGGAGGGGGGGAACCACCACGTGCAGAATCAGCCAAAAAAAGCTATTTTTGGTTATTTTCTCTGTTAAATCAGGGTGTTTTCTGGTAGAAAAATGACGATTTTTTTTTATGTATATTTATATAAAAATGGGAGGGCTTTTATGACACGGAAAAGGTGCCAAAATATCTCAGGCCTGAGGGGACCTGCCAGGTGACCCCCCCACCGGTCTGGGATGACCCCCAGCTCCGAGAAGGGTTTTTTTGGGGGGGATTTTCAGAGGTCAGTTTAATTTTCCCACGTGGCTTTGTCACTAAAATATCATTTTTCTATAAAAATGGGGTTTTTTTACAACATCAAAATCCCTCCAAGCTCTTGGGGAGCGGTTGGAGCCTGAGGGGACCTGCCGGGTCTGGGATGACCCCCCAGCTCCGAGAAGGGGTTTTTGGGTTGTTTTTTTTTTTTTCCCTTGCCGTTTTCGGAGGTTCAGTTTCGTTTTCTCCACGTGGCTTCGTCGATAGAAGTCGTTTGGTGACATTACAGAGCGGCGGCGGCTGCGGGAGCGGCTCCACTGCCGGAACTTCACGTGGTACCTGCAGAACGTTTACCCCGAGATGTTCGTCCCCGACCTCACCCC
>NW_021940333.1:0-967 GCF_001715985.3 Manacus vitellinus
GGAAGAACCCAGGGTTGATCCACAGCTCCCACAGGAATTCCTCAGCACACAGCCCCTGGGAAGAACCCAGGAGTGATCCATGGCTCCCACAGAATTCCTCAACACACATTCCCCAGGAAGAACCCAGGAATCCAGGAGTGATCCAGGGATCCAGGAGTGATCCACAGCTCCCACAGGAATTCCTCAGCACACATCCCCAGGAAGAACCCAGGGTTGATCCACAGTTCCCAGAGAATTCCTCAGCACACATCCCTTGGGAAGAACCCACAGATCCAGGAGTGATCCAGGGATCCAGGAGTGATCCAGGGCTGATCCACAGCTCCCACAGAATTCCTCAACACACATCCCTTGGGAAGAACGCAGGAGTGATCCACAGCTCCCACAGAATTCCTCAACACACATCCCCTGGGAAGAACCCAGGGATCCAGGGTTGATCCAGGGATCCAGGGTTGATCCACAGTTCCCACAGAATTCCTCAGATCACATCCCCTGGGAAGAACCCAGGGATCCAGGAGTGATCCAGGGATCCAGGGCTGATCCATGGCTCCCACAGAATTCCTCAGACCACATACCCTGCGAAGAACCCAGGGATCCAGGAGTGATCCAGGGATCCAGGGCTGATCCATGGCTCCCACAGAATTCCTCAGCACACATCCCCAGGAAGAACCCAGGAGTGATCCACGGTTCCCACAGGAATTCCTCAGCACACATCCCCTGGGAAGAACCCAGGGATCCAGGGCTGATCCAGGGATCCAGGGCTGATCCATGGCTCCCACAGAATTCCTCAGACCACATACCCTGCGAAGAACCCAGGGATCCAGGGTTGATCCAGGGATCCAGGGGTCATCCACGGCTCCCACGGGAATTCCTCAGCACACGTCCCTTGGGAAGAACCCAGGAGTGATCCATGGCTCCCACAGAATTCCTCAACACACATCCCTTGGGAAGAACCCAGGGATCCAGGGGT
>NW_021940334.1:0-1067 GCF_001715985.3 Manacus vitellinus
CAGAGATACCCGGATCCCCTATTTGGGATCACCTGGATATATGGATCCCTTATCTGGGGTCACACAGATCCCCAGATCCCCTATTTGGGATCACCTGGATATATGGATCCCCTACTTGGGATCACCTGGATATATGGATCCCTTATCTAGGGTCACCCAGATCCCCAGATCCCCTGTTTGGGGTCACCCACACACCTGGATCCCCTATTTGGGGTCACCTGAATGGATGGATCTCCTATTTGGGGTCACAGAGATACCCAGATCCCCTATTTGGGGTCACCTGGATGGATGGATCCCTTATTTGGGGTCACCCACACACCTGGATTCCCTATTTGGGGTCACTCAGGTACCTGGATCCCCTATCTGAGGTCACCTGGATGGATGAATCTGTTATTTGGGACTGGATGGACACCTGGATCCCTTATTTGGGGTCATTCAGACACCTGGATCCCCTATTTGGGGTCACCCACACACCTGGATCCCCTATTTGGGGTCACCTGGATAGATGGATCCCTTATTTGGGGTCACCCAGACACCTGGATCCCCTATTTGGGGTCACCCAGACACCTGGATCCCTTATTTGGGGTCACCCAGACACCTGAGTCCCCTATTTGGGGTCACCTGGGTCCCTTCTATGGGGCTGAGTCCCTTCTATGGGGCCAACCAAATAACTGGGGCCCCTTTTTGGGGTCACCTGGGTCCCTTCTGGCTGCTTGGGGGTCCCCATGGCCCAGGGGGTCCCCAGCCCTGCACACTTTCACCCCCAGCCCCACAGATCGGGGTCTCTCAGTCCCACAGATCAGTCCCACAGATTAGGGACCCCCAGCCCCATATACCCCACTCTCTCAGCCCCATATATGCCCCCCAGCCCCACAGATTGGGGTCTCTCAGTCCCACAGATAAGGGACCCCCAGCCCCACAGACCAGGGTCCCTCTGCCCCATGGATTGGGGTCCCCAATCCCACAGATTGGGGTCCCTCTACCCTACAGATTGGGGTTCCCAGTCCCACAGATTGGGGTCCCTCTGCCCCATGGATTGGGGTTCCCCAGTCCCACAGATTGGGGTC
>NW_021940335.1:0-1063 GCF_001715985.3 Manacus vitellinus
GAGGCCAAAAAGACTTTGGTTCTGTGCAAGCACTGCTCAGCAATAAGGAAAACATCCCTGTGTTATCAACACTGTTTCCAGTGCAAACCCAAAATACAGATTCAAACCAAAAACCCTGAAGAAAATAAACTGTTTTGCAGCCAAAACTAACACAAAAAACTTTTTTGTTTGTATCATTGATTTCAATTTCTACTTTGTATCTTATTTCATATAGAGATTCTAAGCATGCTACCACCAACAGTCTAAAGCTAGAACTCTTTATACAACATGCAAAATAACAACATACATGTCTTCTGAAATTCAGGAGAGATATAATCTACTCAAAATACCAAAACCTACACATAAGAAGATATAATGTATATTTTTATGTGCCCCAGCATTATAAGAATCTAATCTATTCTATCTGAAAAAAATAATGGACTTTATCAGGTTTGTAAACTCTCTCAGAAAAGGAGAGGAATCTGGAAAGGCTAGATAGATGGGACAAGACCATGAGGTTCAAAAAGACCAAGTGCTGGGTCCTACACTTTAGCCAAAATAACTCTGTGCAATGCTACAGGTTGGGAGCAGAGTGGCTGGAAAGCCAGCTGGAGGAAAAGGACCTAAGAGTGCTGCTTGACAGTCAGTTAAACATGAGCCAACAGTGTACCAAGGTGTCCAAGAAGGTAAACAGCATTCTTACCTATATCAGGAGTAGTGATTCTTCCCTGGTACTCAGCACTTGTGAGGCTGCACCTCAAGTTGTAGCCAGGTGGGGGTCAACACCCTCTCCCAGGCAATTAGGGATAGGATGAGAGGACATAGTCTTCAGTTGCATCAGTGGGGGTTAGTTTGGACATAAGGAGGAATTTCTTCACAGGAGTGATTAGATATTTGAATGGGCTTCCCAACAAGGAGTTGGAGTCACTGCTCCTGAAGGTGTTTAAGGAAAGACTGGATGTGGCACTCACTGCCATGATCTAGTTGACATGGTGATGTTCAGTCATAGGTTGGACTCAATGATCTCTGAGGTTTTTTCCAGCCTAATTGATTTTGTGATTCTGTGAAAAGAAGTTATTTTCTA
>NW_021940336.1:0-2168 GCF_001715985.3 Manacus vitellinus
CTTGGAGCATCCTGGGCTGGTGGAAGGTGTCCCTGCCCATGGCAGGGGGTGGGATGGGATGAGATTTAAGGTCCCTTCCCACCCAAACCATTCCATGGTTGTGTGGCCGAGGCAGCAGCAGAGCCCTGTGAGGACCTGACACCAAACCAACCCAACCAACACACTGCTCAGTTCCCTTGTTTCCTTGACTCTTGGCCCTTAAAATCCATCAGGTGCCCATCAGCAGCTGGGAGAGCCCACAGGGGGACGTGCCAAGGTGAGACTTTCCAGGCCAGGTGAGGACTTGGGGGGCAGGGAGCAAACCCACAGCAAGCCTTTTGGGATGGACACTGTCCCTTCCACAGGAAACCTGCACATTCATCAGGCCACAGCACTTTGCCACCCCTGGGGACGAGCAGCACCCGTGGCATCACCTCCTTCATCCTTCCAACACCTTCCCCTCACCAAGAAAGGTAAGTTTTTCCTGCTCAGAAACTAAACCCACGGAGCCAAGCACACCAACCTTTCTCCAGCAACCCCTCCCCACCTGAACGTGCTTTGGGGCCGGGTGATTTCGTGGTGAGACCTCCCCGTGCCCCCCTGGCAGCCAAAACCTGCGGCAAGGGGGGTGTTCTCCCTGCCCCAGAGCTCAGGAGCACCCCGGGTGAAGGCATTGGTGAAACCTCAGAGAGACTCTGAGGCTTTAGTGCAACGTTTATGGCACATGGGGGAGGCAGCAGGAGGGCTTGGGATGGGCAGGATGGGTGACAGAGGACCTTGGTGCTCTGCTCTGGGGTGGGATGAAGATGGGGGGGGTGTTAGCAAGGGAAAAAGCGGGATGTGGAGGAGGCAGAGGGTGAACAGCCACGGAGCATCTCCCTGCATCGATGGCATGAGGGGATGCTCCTCACTCAGGGACCCCAAACTGCCTGTGCTGCTGGGGCAGGGGGCAATCAGCCCAAAACAGGGGCTCATCCTGCCCTCCCTTGCTCAGCCCACTTGGCCTCAGCACCAAAGGCAGAAGGAGGCGATCCTGCCTCATCCCAGCTCCGGTGTGGCTGCACATGTCCCAAAAGCATCAGCAGGAGACTCCTCCAGCCCCACCCTGTGCCCCCTCTGGGGCTGGATTCCCCCCCACCCTGCTCCTGCCCACCTCAGATTTCACACATCAGCACGTGTGGGAATTTTAAGCCATCAAAGCACCTTCGTGCACGCCCCCACGATTAAAGTGCCGCCTCATCCCGGCTCCAATTAGGTTTCTAATCTCCTTTTACTTATGCTGAAGTGGTTCAGACACCAGCAAGGAAGAGCTGGAGGAGAGCAGCAAACAAACCAAGGCTGGTTAGTTTGCGCAGCCTCGTCGCGTCTCCAAATTAAAGCCAAACTGAGGCTCCAACTGAATTATCCAGGATGGTTCCTGTCAAGCAATTATGCTCAATGAGGGCCTGGAAATGCAATTTGCCATCATCTGTCGCTCGGCAGCTCAGCTGACGGGCTGGAGGGGCCACCTGAGCTGGTGGGAGAGGGAAATGCCGGCACACGGCGTTCCGACGGCAACGCCAGCCCCCAGCTGCTGCCCGAGGAGCGTTTCTTCGGGAAGGGCTGGGATTTGGCAGGGGGAAGATGAACGTGCAGGGGGAAACGGGTCGTTCAGCCGGGATCGTCCCACGTGCGGGGCTGGGAGGGGAGAGGCTCTGTACAACCAGAGCCTGTTGGCATTCCCAGCTCCGGCAGCGAAGGGAAGGCCACGGGAGAAGGGAATGAGCCCGAGCCCGGCTCTGCTCAGCCCCCTCAACGCCCCCAAACCCGGAATTTGGGGAGGGAGGAGAAGGCAAGAGCGGAGCAGGGGCGGGGAGGGCGAGAGGTCGAGGCCGGCTGATGAGCCACACGCCGATAAATGAGCGGGAATGCAGGGATGTGTCCCGCTGGGAGGGGGACCCGCGGGGGGAATCGTAAGTGGACACGGCTGGGAGGCAGAGAAGCCACTTGTGAAAGGTCACGGCCGCCCCCGAGGGGCCGTGGGGGGAGCGGGGCTCCTCCAGATGCATTTCCCCGCGGGGGGTGCAGCTAAAAGCAGCGGCACTCCCCGGCCCCGGCAGGCTCCGGTGCCGAACTCGGGAATCAGCAACATTCCCCCTTTTTTTTCGTTAAAAAAAATAAAAAAAAAATAAAAAAAAAATAAAGGCAAT
>NW_021940336.1:2788-4239 GCF_001715985.3 Manacus vitellinus
GGTGCACCAGGGGAGGGTCGGGTTGGGCATTGGGAAGTTCTTCCCAGAGGGAGTGATCGGACACTGGAAGGGGCTGCCCAGGAGGGGGTGGAGTCCCCGTCCCTGGGGGTGTTTAGGAACAGGCTGGACGTGGCATCAGTGCCATGGGCTGGGTGACACAGCGGGGTTGGGTCACAGGTTGGACTGGATGATCTCAGAGGGCTTTTCCAGCCTGGTTGATCCTGGGATTCTGTGAACTTCTGCCCTGTGCCAGCCCAGGTTGGGCTCTCCTGGTGCATCATCTCCAGGGGGTTTTCTGGGTTCCACACACCACACCCCCATCCCTGTGCGTCCAGGACCCCTGAGGGGGTTTTGTCCCCCATTCCCTTGGTGCAGGGGTGGCAGAGCCCTGGGTACCACACCCAGCTCGGGTGAGCAGGGACCCCACAGGGAAGCCAAGACCCGGATCAACAGCCAGAGCTGAGTCCTTGTGGAAGGAACCAGCTCGGATGGAAAACGAGCGCTGAGCTGAGACATCCTCCCTCCACTTGTGCTTAGCAAAACAGGGGGCTGGTCATTAGGAGGGGGTTGATCATTAAGAGGGAGCTGCAGGGCAGACACAGCCCATGGCAGGTGATGGCAAAAACCTTCCCCAACCCAACGGAGCAATTCCACAACCTGCTGCTTTGGGGGCCATCAACCCTCAGCTTCCCTTGCCCGGCTGGCAGAGCCACCCCGGTGCCTGCTCCCAGCATGGATTGCTAATTAACTTCCCCCCTGATTAATGACTTATGTTCAAGGTGATCTAGGGGCCATCTGACCGAGGGCTTTGTGTTGCTCAGCCCCGTGTGGGGACAGGAGGTGGCACAGGGGACACTCCAGTGTGCCCGTAACCTTGGGGCCGCCTGCCTTCACCGCACAGATAAGGCAGCCAGGAAGGTCCTTATCAGATGTAGCAGGAGAAATGAGCATCTCCAACCTTCAGGGAGGAGCAAGAGGGGTGCTTGGAGCATCCTCTCCCTCAGCTCACATCCTTCTCCCTCCCTCCATCCCCATTTCCAGCCTCCACAGTCCGGGAGAAAGGAAAAACACACCCCCCCACCATGAATGCCAGCCCTGCGTGGGTGAGACTTTTGGTTCTGTTTGTCACAATATGACAAATTCAAGGGAAGAAAATGAGTTTCTAAGTGATTGTTCTGCCTTTTTCCTGCTGTTTCCAACAGGGCAGATCCCGAATCCCTGGCTGGGGACTCATTTATGGCATTCCCTGGAGCGGAGGGATGTGACTAAGCCGGAACGGTGGAACAGAGCAGGATTTGGCCATGGGAGAAGAAGAGACCTGGAAGCTGCAGGTCTGAGGAGAGACCCCTGGGCAGGGCATCCCCCCAACAGTAAAATCTGGGAATAGGGAAGGCTGGGCAGGGGCAGGGCATCCCCCCCAACAGTAAAATCTGGGAATAGGGAAGGCAGGG
>NW_021940336.1:13934-16429 GCF_001715985.3 Manacus vitellinus
CATGCTGGAAGCCCCTCAGGGCAGAGATTTTCTCATTCTCTCAATTTTTCTCTCCAAACACTGCTCATTTTCTGTCCAGTCTTGCTTTTCTGGCCATCCTCCCTGCCCTGGACTTTATCCCCTGGACTTTATCCCCTGGACTTTATCCCCTGGACTTTATCCCCTGGACTTCACCCCCCAGGTGACACCCCGGTCTTGAGCAGGGATGGCCACGCGTTGCCCACCTCGTCCTCTACCCCATTCCCCCAGCATCTCATCCCTCATCTCCTCTCCAGAGCATCTCTGACCTTCACAGCAAAGATTCCTGGCAAAACTCGGGACATTTCTGCCCAAATCCTCTTCCTGCTGCCGGAACGAGCTGTGCCTCCACCCTGGCAGGACCTGAGCCCCAAACCCCCTGCCCAGCTGCTGAACCAGAGGCAAAACCCACTCTGGATGGGATTTCTCAGATTCCCAAAGCCTTTGGCTGAGCCTGTGCCAAAGCAGATGATATTTGTGCAGGCAGAAGGGGAAGCCTGGCTGCCCATCCACCACGAGCAGCAGGGGATGGAGAGAAGCAGCCACCACCTTCTCCTCTAATCCTTGGGCCTCATCACATGGGAACTAGGGAAAAATATATCATTTCCACAGAGGAAACCTTCCTGTGCTGCTTCTGACATGAAGGGTTTGGTGAGAAAGGTGGGAAAAGTCAGCAATGCTCTTATTTTCCATTTTCTTCCCCCCCACTTCTGTTTCCTTTCCCCCCTCCCAGCTTTGCTTTTCTTCCTTTCCCCAGCTGCTGAAACTCTTTTGCCCTGCCCTGCCTACAGCTGGAAAACCCCCCAGAGCACTGGGAAAAGGAAGTTTCATAAGGAACATTTACCAACTGGTTTGGATTTAAACCCCCGGAGACCCCAAAAATGTCACAGTGCTGTAAATGTCCCAGGCTTGGCTCTGCTTTTCTCTGTGTCCTGCTCTGTGCCCAGCACAGACACCATGGCCAGATGTTTGGGACACCCAAAATGTCACCAGAGCAGTGAAGGGACAGCACAGGGATGGAACCACTCCACCCAGGCAGGAGATGAAGCAGATTCCAGGAGTTTTTAGTGATATGTTAGGGAAAGGCCAAGGGATGAACCTGCCAGAGAGAAACACAGCCTGAGGAGCATCCCCAGGACGGCTGCAGGGTGGTTTGGCCATGGGAATGATGCATCCCATGGGAAGAGGTTGGGTCCAAGAGACACAGAGACTCACACACGGCATCGTGTTCCTTCCCACTGACCAAAACCAACGGGCTTCAAACAGCCCCAGGGCACTCAAAGGCACCTTGAACTCCTGCCTGCCAAGGCTGCAGACACAGAAAGGCACAGAAGGGCTTTTTGGGCTCCTTCCCAACGTGCCCAGCTCAGCAGGGCACAGGGAGGAACTCCGGTGTCTGCCCCACGCCAGGTCCTACCTGCCCGCCTGGAGAACGCCCGAGATGCTGAAGAGGCCGAAGTCGGTGATCACCACCTTCCCATTGTCGTAGAAAACATTCTTGGACTTGAGGTCCTTGTGGAGGATCCCCTTGGCATGCAGGTAACCCATTCCCTAGGAGGGAACAGAGAGAGGGAAAAACCCCCCAAAATTAAAAGAGCGGCACAGACCCAGAGGGTAACACCCGAGCGGGGGGACCCCCGGGGGAGAGCCGGGGCTGCCACGGCACATCCGAGCCACACATCCCAAAAAACACCCCTGCGGGCAGGGCAGGTGTCTGGAGGGATCCCTGGCAGGGGACAGGCATCGTGCGGTGCCGGCGGGGACGGGCGTGGGCGTCTCTCGGCTGCGACTCATCTTCCTGATTAATTGATTACGCGAGAGAAATTAGCGGCGAGCCACACACCAGCAGCCACTTCCCTGAAAGTCCTCCGCTGGGAAATGGATGATGATGATGATGTTTTCGCCCCCGTTCTCTTTGGGAGAGGAGGGAGAGGAGGGTAATAAGTCAGCGCGAGGCCCCGGCTGAGCCGTCGGCGCTTCCGACGCGCGCGCCGGCCCCATCGGCCCGGAAACGAGCTCCTCGCAGGAGCCCTCGCCTTAATTCCCCTTCCCCCAGGAAAAAAAAACGAGTCGGCGGTTAATTAAAATTATTGCTAATGATGCAAAAAGAAAAAAAAAAAGGCCACGGGTGGGAAAATCCGAGCGCTCCTCGTTCGTTCGGCGCCGGCAAATCAAGGGAACGCCGGCAGCTCCGCGCGGCGGATGTTCGGCTCCGCGGGGGAACCGGCGCTGGGAACGGGGAGGGGGATAAAAGACACTCATCCCAGCTCCCTCGGGGGTTTTGTTGCTGGCCCACTTTTCGTCCTCCCGAGCAGACTAAGGGAAAAACTTGATGTAGAGGAGGCTGCGGGAGGATCGATGCCCAACAGGCCGGCAAACTGTTGCTTAAGAGCGAGTTATGGGTTGCCTGTCACGGGCAAGGGGGATTTATTAGCTGGATTTCCACGGGGATCCATCCATCCTAGGCCTGATCTTTT
>NW_021940337.1:0-1064 GCF_001715985.3 Manacus vitellinus
AGCCTCGGGGCGAGCGTGTGCGCGGCTCCGGGCTGAGGGTGCGGGTGTTGTGGGCGTGTGCCCGGGTCGCCTCCGCGCCCGGGTGAACGCAACAACTGCCAGCGGGTGCTCCACGTGCGGCTGGGTGTGCACGGACACCTCCACGTGTCCACGCAGGTGACACACGCAGGGTGACACAGGCACGGTGACACGCACATGCACGGAGTGAGGTCCTTGGTGTGGCTGCACGTCCTGGGGGACGCATTCCCAGGCCCCCCGTGTGCCCACCCCTATCCCAGCCCGTCCCCATCCCCATGGCCAAACTGTCCCTGTCCCCATCCCTGCTGTCCCCATCCCTATCCCTGTCCCCATCCCTGTCCCTGCTATCCCCATCCCTGTCCGTGTCCCATCCCTGTCCCCATCCCTGCTGGACACGGCGGGGTCACGGCTGTGCTGCTGCCAC
The DNA here is from genome assembly GCF_001715985.3 of Manacus vitellinus. Lineage (NCBI taxonomy): Eukaryota > Metazoa > Chordata > Aves > Passeriformes > Pipridae > Manacus > Manacus vitellinus. Next base: position 443 of record NW_021940337.1, read on the forward strand.
GCTGAGCCCCAAGGGACAGTCCTGGGGAGCCCTTGGTGCCAGGGCAAGGCACTGCTGTGCTGCTGGGCACCCCTGGGCTGGCAGCGGGGTGCTGGAGAGCCCCAGACCAGAAAAGGCACCTCCAGCGCCGGGATGGATGAACCCGACACCGGCAGCTCCTAGGCCAGGGGGGAGCCCAGACGAACTCGCCGAATCCAAACCCAGTCAAATCCAAATCCAGCCAAATCCACCAAGCAATCCACCAAACCCACCAGCTGTGCCAGCTGTGGCCCCGCGGCACCGCCCCGGGGTCCTGCTCCCGGTGACACCGACACACCCCCCGGAGCAGGACCGTGACCTGTGGGGCCGGGGGGGATTGGCTTCGGATCAGCTGTGCCTTCACCCCCCGAACAGACACCTCGGGAAGGAATATGCAAATGCTGCAGCTTTATTAACGCGCTCGGCACGCGCTGGCTAATAAATATTTCATAGCCCGAGTAGGACTTTTTTTCCTCCCTCCTCCTTCTTTCTTTCGTTTTGGTTCCTTTTCCCTGTCACTCGTTTCCTGCCTTTTCTTTCCTCAGCCGTTATTTTATTTATTTATTACTTTTAAGGGCTTCACGGTGAGGCAGGAGCTGGGAGG
>NW_021940338.1:0-953 GCF_001715985.3 Manacus vitellinus
GGGGGACCCCAAACCCAATGGGGTGACCCCAAACCCAACTGGGTTACCCCAAACCCAACGGGGTGACCCCAAACCCAACGGGGGGACCCCAAACCCAACGGGGTGACCCCAAACCCAACGGGGTGACCCCAAACCCAACGGGGTGACCCCAAACCCGCCGCAGGTGAAGGAGGTCGGCGCCGTCGTCTACAACTGCAGCTGCCTGGCCCAGGACTTGGCCAAGATCTTTGAGGCCTACTGGGCCCTGGGCGTGCCGGGGGCCTCCATCCCGTCCCCGTGGCCGGCGAGTTTCTCCACCTCCTACAACCGGAAGACGCCGCTGGCGCTGATGCTCAACGGCACCAACGCCACCGTCTACTTCTCGGTACGCGCCCCACCCGCCGGGGGGGTCCCCTTGGGTTGGGTTGGGTCCTGTTGGGTCTTGTTGGGTCCTGTTGGGTCGCGTTGGGTCATGTTGGGTCATGTTGGGGCTTGTTGGGTCCCATTGGGTCATGTTGTGTCCTATTGGGTCCCATTGGATCCCATTGGTTCCCGTTGGGTCCCGTTGGGTCCTGTTGGGTCCTGTAGGGTCCCATTGGGTCCCATTGGGTCCTGTTGGGTTCCATTGGATCCCATTGGGTCCTGTTGGGTCCCATTGGGTCTTGTTGGGTCCCATTGGGTCATGTTGTGTCCTATTGGATCCCGTTGGGTCCTCTAGGGTCCCATTGGGTCCCATTGTGTCCCATTGGGTCCCATTGAGTCCCGTTGGGTCCTGTTGGGTCCCATTGGGTCACATTGTGTCCTATTGGGTCCCATTGGGTCCCGTTGGGTCCCATTGAGTCCCGTTGGGTCCCATTGAGTCCCGTTGGGTCCCATTGGATCCCGTTGGATCCCGTTGGGTCCTGTTGGGTCCCATTGGGTCCCGTTGGGTCCTGTTGGGTCCCATTGGGTCCCATTGGGTCACATTGTGTCCT
>NW_021940339.1:0-1032 GCF_001715985.3 Manacus vitellinus
TCTGCAGGGCTGAGCAGCAACAAGAAAAAGGAAGGGAAAAAGAAAAAAAGGCGGGGGGGGGGAAGGGAGTGCCATGAGATTTGCCAAAGCTGACTTGACGCACGCTTGCTGCAGCTTCCACTTTGATGTGAATCAGAAACATCCACTGAATGCAAGTGATAGCCCTTGAGGGAGATCTCCCACACAGGGATCCCTGCACCTGTGGGACCAGGAGCAGTGGGGTGGCCGGGATGGCTTTAACAGGGAGTATCCATGGTAGGGGGTCCTCCGCTGCGGGCGGTCGTGGCCATTCTCCGCAGGCTTCCCACCAAACCCGGTTCCCTCCCACACAAGCCATCTCTGTGGTCTCCTTGCTCTTGACTGAAGAGTGCATTTTGCAAATGAATCCCATCATGGGGCGGTGAAGGAAGAGTTAACCACTTCCTTCCAACAAAAATGAAGGAAAAGGCCACTGTTTCCTGACATTGGGCAAGATGAGCCGAGCAGCAGGGGCTTGCTGGGTGACCCTCACCCATCCTCTTCAAAGAGGGGCAGGGAGAGGTTAGAGCATTGCTGGCCCCAGCACTCTCCTTTTGGCATGTGCCCTTATTTAGAGGACTTTCTTGGCTCGGCGCTGTGATTCCAGGTATCCCGTGAAGCCGGGAAAGAGTGGCTTTTAAGTGTGGCCTGTAACGGGGGAAAGAGGGGAGTTAAAGGATGCGGCCCGTCTTCACGCTGGAGGGGAATCTGGTGGCCACATGTATCTGAGTCCTCCGGCTTGATGATGATGATGAAAGATGTCATGCTAGGAAACTCTGGAGATCAGAGCCACGCGGACCACATACCGGCATTTCAACACGAGAACACAGCTCCCAGCGCCTGCCGAACCTCGGAATTTGCACCTTGTAACACTAGGAACGGACATCTGTAGACGAAAGAAAACCCCTTGTGTACACAACGGGTTTTATGGAGCAAGAGGGGGGGGGCTCTTTCATCCCTCCAGCGCTGCGAGGGCAGTCCCTGCTGCCAACTCTTCCCTTTGGGATGAGAAGT
>NW_021940340.1:0-1046 GCF_001715985.3 Manacus vitellinus
TCAGGAGGCAGGAAATGCTTCCAGGAGGTGGGAAAAGCTTCCAGGAGAGGGGAAAAGGTTCCAGGAGGTGGGAAAAGATTCCGGGAGCAGGGAAAGGATTCCAGAGGGTGGGAAAGGATTTCAGGGGGTGGGAAAAGATTCCAGGAGGCAGGAAAAGCATCCAAGAGTTGGGAAAATATTCCAGGAGATGGGAAAAGTCTTTAGGAGGTGGGAAAAGATTCCAGCGGATGGGAAAAGATTCCAGGAGGCAGGAAAAGCATCCAGGAGAGGGGGAAAGTCTTGAGGAGTTGGGAAAAGCTTCCAGGAGAGGGGGAAAGCTTCCAGGAGGTGGGAAAAGATTCCAGGATGTGGGAAAAGACTCCAGGAGGTGGGAAAAACTTCCAGGAGCAGGGAAAGGATTCCAGGAGTTGAGAAAAGCATCCAGGGGGTGGGAAAATATTCCTGGGGGTGGGAAAAGCTTCCAGGAGAGGGGAAAAGCTTCCAGAAGAGGGGGAAAGATTCCAGGAGGTGGAAAAGGATTCCAGGAGGTGGGAAAAACTTCCAGGAGGTGGGAAAAGTCTTGAGGAACTGGGAAAAGATTCCAGGAGAGGGGAAAAGATTCCAGGAGAGGGGAAAAGATTCCAGGAGAGGGAGAAAGTCTTTAGGAGCTGGGAAAACTTCCAGGAGGTGGGAAAAGGATTCAGGAGGTGGGAAAAGTTTCCAGGAGGCAGGAAAAGCTTCCAGGAGAGGGGGAAAGGTTCCAAGAGGCAGGAAATGCTTCCAGGGGGTGGGAAAAGCATCCAGGAGTTGGGAAAAACTCCAACGGGGAAAAGGGAGGAAGAGGAGGAGGAAGGAAGGAGGGAAACCGGGAATCCGCCCCCTCCTTGTTCCCGGCTCCTTCCCGACCATCTGCTCGAGCCTCCCGGGCCTCAATTAGCGGGCAATTAACGCCCTTAATGAGCCGCCGGAAGGACCCGCAGCTCTCCCGGAGCGTTCCCGACTTTTTGTGTTTTTCCCCTAAAAAAAAAAAACTTCCCGGGCGGGAACGGGAAGAGCCGGAACCGGCT
>NW_021940341.1:0-1010 GCF_001715985.3 Manacus vitellinus
CCCCCTAATTTTTGGGGTCTAAAACCCCCATTTTGGGGTTTAAAAACCCCCAATTTTTGGAGTGTAAAACCCGATTTTTGGGGTCCAACTCCCCCATTTTTTGGGTTTAAAAACCCCCCAATTTTCGGGGTCCAGAACCCGATTTTTAGGGTCCAAACCCCCCCATTTTTTGGGTCTAAAAACCCCCCAATTTTCGGGTCTAAAACCCCAATTTTTGGGCTCTAAACCCCCCATTTTTGGCTCGAAAACCCCCCAATTTTTGGGGTCTAAAACTCCCCTATTTTCGGGTCTAAAACCCCCAATTTTGGGTCTAAAACCCCCCCTAATTTTCACCTCTAACCCCCCCATTTTTGGGGTCTTAAAACCCCAATTTTTGGGCTCAACAATCCCAATTTTCGGGCTCTAAAACCCCCAATTTTTTCCCTCCAACCCCCAATTTTTGGACTCTAAACCCCCAATTTTTGGCTCTAAACTCCCCCTAATTTTCGGGTCTAAACCCCCAATTTTCGGGCTCAAAACTCCCAATTTTCACCCCTAACCCCCCCATTTTTTGGGCTCAAAAACCCCAATTTTTGAGCTCTAAAACCCCAATTTTTTCACCTCTAAAACCCCAATTTTTTGGGCTCTAAAACCCCAATTTTTGGGCTCTAAAACCCCAATTTTCGGGCTCAAAACCCCCAATTTTTTCACCTCTAAACCCCCAATTTTTGGACTCAAAACCCCCAATTTTTTCACCTCTAAACCCCCAATTTTTGGGCTCTAAACCCCCAATTTTCGGACTCTAAACCCCCAATTTTCGGGCTCTAAAACCCCCAATTTTTTCCCTCCAACCCCCAATTTTTTGGCTCTAAAACCCCAATTTTTTCCCTCCAACCCCCAATTTTTGAGCTCTAAAACCCCAATTTTTTCACCTCTAAACCCCCAATTTTCGGGCTCAAAAATCCCAATTTTCGGGCTCAAAAACCCCAATTTTCGGGCTCAAAACCCCCAATTTTCGGGTCAAAAATCCC
>NW_021940342.1:0-1062 GCF_001715985.3 Manacus vitellinus
GATTTCTTCGGAGCTGACCTTGTACACATTGATTTTTGCAGCTTTGCCTTCACACCCCTCTCAGCTGCTTCACTTTGGGCATCTCCAGCCTTGCTGGGCAGGGACCTCCCCAGGGCTGTGTGGGGACGTGAGCCCAGCTGGGTGAACTGCACTGAACCTTCTAGAACTGCCCCAAAAAGGGCCTTTCTGACACAGGGGGAGCACCCTGGGGTGCTGTGGCTCAGGGATGGGAACGGCCATTCACATCTCACCCCTCAAACTGAGGGTCAGTGCCTCCAGGAACTCCCCCACCTGCCAAAAACCTGCCCTTCTCCACTTCGGGAGGGAACAGCGAAGAAACATCTCCACCTCATTACCTAAAATTAGCAGCAGCAGTTTAAGCTGCACATCAAATTAATCTGATTGGATTTTAGAGTGAGGTTTATAATAAACAAGGCTGGGACTGTTTACAAACCCTCTCTGCAATATAATCATATTTTTCAGCTTGAGTTGAGAGCCACGAGAGCGGCTGGTCCGGCGGCAGCTTTATTGTATTCAGCGAGTCCTAATGAATAGGGAGCAGATCGTAAAATATTGTAGATTTTTATTGTTATTCATGCAGGTGAGAGCTCTGCAGCAGGGAGGTCACTGCCTTTATTGCTCCCTGTTCTCAGGGAAGAGCCAGGAGGCTCACAGAGGAGGTGCTGCCAAGGGGAAGGAGGAGAGGCAGCTCTGGGATCCGTGGCCTCGTGGCAGGGGAGGTGCTGTGGGGATGGTTTGGACCTTCAGGTCACCTTGGAGCAGTTCCACGGCCTGGGTGATTCCCTGAAGGTCGGAGCTGAGCAGTGCAGCTGCTTTTAGCTCCATCCCAGAGGGTGTTCTGGGTGTGGGGTGAGCTCTCAGCCCTCAGCAGCCCCTGCAAACCCCTCGAGGTTCCCACCACGTCAGGTGGGGCTCAGGACACAACCAGTTTGCCCCAGTATGGCCACGGCTTTGGGGCAAACCAACACCAGTTTGGCCCTTCAGGTCCCAACTTTAGGGCAGGATTTGGTCACAGTCTCTCCATGACCACACCAGCTTGAA
>NW_021940343.1:0-1350 GCF_001715985.3 Manacus vitellinus
GGTTGGTCTGAAGGTCCCCAAAGGTGGGTTCAGGGTCCTCAAAGTTGGTTTGAAGGTCCCCAAAGTTGGTCTGAAGGTCCCCAGGGTTGGTCTGAAGGTGCCCAAATGTGGGCTCAGGGTCCCTAAAGTTGGTCTGAAGGTCCCCAAAGTTGCTCTGAAGGTCCCTAAAGTTGGTCTGAAGGCCCTTGAGGTTGCTCTGAAGGTCCCCAAAGACGCTTTCAAGGCGCTTCAAATCCCCCAACTCAACCTTTTCCCTCTTCCCCTCCCCCTCCCCAGGCCAAAGCGGCGCCGGCAACAACTGGGCCAAGGGCCACTACACGGAGGGGGCCGAGCTGGTGGACTCGGTGCTGGACGTGGTGCGCAAGGAGGCCGAGAGCTGCGACTGCCTGCAGGGCTTCCAGCTGACCCACTCGCTGGGCGGCGGCACCGGCTCGGGCATGGGCACCCTGCTGATCTCCAAGATCCGCGAGGAGTACCCCGACCGCATCATGAACACCTTCTCGGTGGTGCCGTCGCCCAAGGTGTCGGACACGGTGGTGGAGCCCTACAACGCCACGCTGTCGGTGCACCAGCTGGTGGAGAACACGGACGAGACGTACTGCATCGACAACGAGGCGCTCTACGACATCTGCTTCCGCACCCTCAAGCTGACCACGCCCACCTACGGCGACCTCAACCACCTGGTGTCGGCCACCATGAGCGGCGTCACCACCTGCCTGCGCTTCCCCGGGCAGCTCAACGCCGACCTGCGCAAGCTGGCGGTGAACATGGTGCCCTTCCCCCGCCTGCACTTCTTCATGCCGGGCTTCGCCCCGCTGACGTCGCGGGGCAGCCAGCAGTACCGCGCCCTCACCGTGCCCGAGCTCACCCAGCAGGTCTTCGACGCCAAGAACATGATGGCGGCCTGCGACCCGCGGCACGGCCGCTACCTGACGGTGGCCGCCGTCTTCCGGGGCCGCATGTCCATGAAGGAGGTGGACGAGCAGATGCTCAACGTGCAGAACAAGAACAGCTCCTACTTCGTGGAGTGGATCCCCAACAACGTCAAGACGGCCGTGTGCGACATCCCCCCCCGCGGCCTCAAGATGGCCGTCACCTTCATCGGCAACTCCACCGCCATCCAGGAGCTCTTCAAGCGCATCTCGGAGCAGTTCACGGCCATGTTCCGCCGCAAGGCCTTCCTGCACTGGTACACGGGCGAGGGCATGGACGAGATGGAGTTCACCGAGGCCGAGAGCAACATGAACGACCTGGTCTCCGAGTACCAGCAGTACCAGGACGCCACGGCCGAGGAGGAGGAGGATTTCGGCGAGGAGGCCGAAGAGGAGGCCTGAGGAGGGTGGTTGTTGT
>NW_021940343.1:1972-3185 GCF_001715985.3 Manacus vitellinus
TGGTCATTGGAGAGTCCCCAACCTTCACCATGGTCAATGGAGAGTCTTCAGTCATTGGAGAGTCCCCAACCTTCACCATGGTCATTGGAGAGTCCCCAAAGTCATTGGAGAGTCCCCAACCTTCACCATGGTCATTGGAGAGTCCCCAGCCCTTGTCATGGTCAATGGAGAGTCCCCAACCTTGATCATGGTCAGTGGAGAGTCCCCAACCTTCATTGGAGAGTCCCCAACCTTCATTGGAGAGTCCCCAACCTTCATCCTGATGATCCTCAAGTCCTTGCTCTGCTTCATCATCATGGAGAACGTCCAGCGTTCATCGTTGACATTGGAGAGTCCCCAACCTTCATCATGGTCAGTGGAGAGTCCCCAACCTTCACCATGGTCATTGGAGAGTCCCCAAAGTCATTGGAGAGTCCCCAACCTTCACCATGGTCATTGGAGAGTCCCCAACCTTGGTCATGGTCATTGGAGAGTCCCCAACCTTGGTCATGGTCATTGGAGAGTCCCCAACCTTCATCATGGTCAATGGAGAGTCCCCAACCCTCATCATCCTCATGAAGAGTCCCCAACCTTCACCAGGGTCAATGGAGAGTCCCCAACCTTCATCATCCTCCTCAAGCTCTTGGGCTTCATCCTCCACCTCGAAGAGCTTCGAGGAGCCCTTGGCCTTCATCAGGAGAGTCCTTGACCTTCATCATCCTCAGAGAGTCCTTGGCCTTCATCATCCTCAGAGAGCCCTTGGCCTTCATCAGGAGAGTCCTTGACCTTCATCCTCCTCAGAGAGTCCTTGACCTTCATCCTCCTCCTCCTCAGAGAGTCCTTGGCCTTCATCAGGAGAGTCCTTGACCTTCATCCTCTTCAGAGAGTCCTTGGCCTTCATCAGGCGAGTCTTTGACCTTCATCCTCCTCATCAGAAAGCCCTTGGCCTTCATCAGGAGAGTCCTTGGCCTTCATCATCCTCAGAGAGTCCTTGACCTTCATCATCCTCAGAGAGCCCTTGGCCTTCATCAGGAGAGCCCTTGGCCTTCATCAGGAGAGTCCTTGACCTTCATCCTCCTCAGAGAGTCCTTGGCCTTCATCAGGAGAGTCCTTGACCTTCATCATCCTCAGAGAACCCTTGGCCTTCATCATCCTCCTCAGAGAGTCCTTGACCTTCATCATTGTCTTCTGAGGGCCTTGGCCTTCATCATGTTGATCTTCATCATCATCCTCA
>NW_021940343.1:13950-15908 GCF_001715985.3 Manacus vitellinus
TGTAAAGCTTCTCATAAAGGGTGTGGCTTCTCATAATAGGGGGCAAGGGATTCTCTTAAAGGGGCGATGGGGTCACCTGAGGGGGTGGGGTTGGAGGTGGGGCTTAATAGAAGGGGTGTGGCTGCATCTTAAAGGGGTAACGCTTCTTTTAAAAGGGTCGTGACATCACCCAAGGGGGTGGGACCAACCCCACTTGGGAGAGTGGCCTTGCAGAGCAGGGTGTGGCTCTGCTTAAAAGAGGTGTGGTTTTTCTTAAAAGGGCAATGGTTTCTCTTAAAGGGAACATGGATTCACCTCAGCTGGTGGGACCTGTAAGGGTGGGGGGGTGACTCACTTTGAGTGGGTGTGGCCTGTCTTAAAAGGGGCAAGGACTCACTTAAAGGGGTAATGTCATCCAAGAGCTTGGAACCAGGCAAGATGGGGGCGTGGCTCGGTCTTAAATTGGCAATACCTCTCTAAAAAGGGTAGTAGTTCCCTTAAATGGGCAACGGCTTCATTTGAGTGGGGGGGACCCACCAGGGTGGGGGTGTGGGTCACTGGAGAGGATCTGGCTCCTCCTTAAAAGGGCAACACTCCTCTTTGGAGTTGCAACGCTTCTCTTAAAAGGGAAATGATTCTCTTAAAACAACAAATTTTCTCTTAAAAGGGCAATACTGCTCTTAAAAGGGCAACATTTCTCTTAAAAGGGCAGTGAGTCTCCTAAAAGGATAATGTTGCTCTCAAAAGGACAGTGGTTCTCTTACAAGGGCAATGTTTCTCTTAAAAGGGCAGTGAGTCTCTTAAAAGAGCAATGGTTCACTTAAAAGGGTAATGGTTTGCTTAAAAGGGAAATGGTTCTCTTAAAAGGGAAATGGTTTTCTTAAAAGGAAATGCTTCTCTTAAGGGGGCAATGTTCCTCTTAAAAAGTCAGTGAATCTCTTAAAAGGGCAGGGCTATTCTTAAAGGGTCAATGTTTCTCTTAAAAGGGCAGTGAGTCTCTTAAAAGGGCAGTGCTTTTCTTAAAGAGGCAATGATTCTCTTAAAAGGCCAGTGAGTCACTTTAAAGGGCAATGTTTCTCTTAAGGGGGCAATGTTTCTCTTAAAAGGACAGTGAGTCTCTTATAAAAGCAATGCTTGTCTTAAAAGGGTAATACTTCTTTTAAAAGGGCAATGCTTCTCTTAAGGGGGCAATGTTTCTCTTAAACGGGCAACATTTCTCTTAAAGAGGCAATGTTTCTCTTAAGGGAGAAATATTTCTCTTACAACGGCAACAGTTCTCTTTAAAGGGCAACATTGCTCTTAAAGGGTAATGTTTTCCTCAAAAGGGCAATGTCTCTTAAAGGCCAGCGTTTCTCTTAAGGGGGTAATGTTCCTCTTAAAAAGGCAATAAATCTCTTAAAAGGGCAGTGCATTTCTTAAAGGGGCAATGGTTCTCTTAAAAGGGCAGTGAGTCTCTTATAACAGGAATGCTTCTCTTAAAAGGGCAATGATTCTCTTACAAGAGCAACAGTTCTCTTAAAAGGGCAATGCTTCTCTTAAGGGGGCAACGTTTCTCTTAAAAGGGCAGTGACTCTCTTACAATAGCAATGGTTGTCTTAAAAGAATAATGTTTCTCTTAAAAGGGCAACGGTGCTCTTAAAAGAGCAATGGTTCGCTTAAAAGGGCAATGGTTTGCTTAAAAGGCAAATGGTTCTCTTAAAAAGGTAACACTTCTCTTAAAAGGGCAGCGAGTCTCTTAAAAGGGCAGTGAGTCTCTTAAAGGGGCAATCTTTCTCTTAAAAGGGCAACGCTTCTGTTAAAAGGGCAATGGTATCACTCAGACTGGTGGGACCCACCCAAAGGGCTCAATGGCTGACTGGGAGAAGGTGTGGCTCCTTTTTAAAGGGGCAACGCTTCTCTTAAAGGGGCAATGGCTTCAAGGTAGCGGGACCCACCCAAAGGGCTCAATGGCTGGGAGAAGGCGTGGCTTCTTAAAGGGG
>NW_021940344.1:0-1062 GCF_001715985.3 Manacus vitellinus
GGAGTTGGGAGCAATCGGACACTAAAAATTTTGGGAACATGGGGGGGTGGGCTCTCCTAGACCCTAAAAATCCCAGGAATATGGGGTTTAGGGCACTCCCAGAGCCCAAAATATTGGAAAAGAGGGGCTTGGACACTCCCAGACTCCTTCAAAATCCTGGGAACCGAGGGGGTTGGGCACTCTCAGACCCACAAAATCCTGTGTACAGGGGGGTTTGGGCACCTTCAGACCCCCAAAATCTTGGAAAAAGATGGTTTGGGCACATCCAGAGGGAAAAAATCGTGGGAAAAGGGGGGTTTGGGACATGTCAGTGCCCTAAAAACCCAGGAACACAGGGGTTGGGGCACTCCCAGACCCCCAAAACCATGGAAAAATGGGGTTGGGGCACTCCCAGACCCCCAAAACCATGGAAAAATGGGGTTTGGGCACTCTCAGACACTAAAAATCCTGGGAACAAGGTGGTTGGGCACTCCCAGACCCCCAAAATCCCGGGAACAGGGGGGTTGGGACAAACCCAGACCCCAAAAATCCCGGAAAAGGGAAGTTGAGCTGCACCCAGACGCCCAAAACCGCAGGAACGGGGGGGTGTGGGCACACCCAGGTGCCTAAAATCCCCGGAAAACGAGGATTTCTCACCCCCTTCTTCCCCATCACCGCATTCCCACCTATCCAGGTCACCTCAAAACCCATTCCTAAAAATCCGGGACCCCCCAAAAACCCACCTTGGACCCCCAAAATCCCGGGAACAGGGGGGTTGGGGCTCTCCCAGACCCTAAAAATCATGGGAAAAGGTGGTTTGAGTACATCCAGAGCACAAAAATCTTAGGAACGAGAGGGTCGGGGCACTCCCAGAGCCCAAAATATTGGAAAAGAGGGGCTTGGACAGTCCCAGACTCCATCAAAATCCTGGGAACGGAGGGGGTTTGGGCACCTTCAGAACCTCAAAATTTTGGGAACAGGGGGGTTAGGACACTCCCAGACCCCAAAACATTGGAAAAGAGGGTACGGACACTCCCAGACCCCAAAACATTGGAAAAGAGGGGTTTGGACACTCCCAGACCC
>NW_021940345.1:0-1007 GCF_001715985.3 Manacus vitellinus
GGTGAAAATAAAATAAAATTAGGTGAAATCTATATAAAATGGGATGAAATCAATATAAAAGGGGTGAAATTAATATAAAATGGGATGAAATCAATATAAAAGGGGTGAAATTAATGTAAAAGGGGTGAAATTAATGTAAAAGGGGGTGAAATTAATATAAAATGGGGTAAAAATAATATAAAAAGGGGGGGAATTAATATGAAATGAGATGAAATCAATATAAAAGGAAGTGAAATCAATATAAAAGAGGCTGAAAGTAACATAAAAGGGGGTGAGATCAACATAAAGTGAGAGGAAATTAAGATAAAATGAGATTAAATCAATATAAAAGGTGATTAAATGAATACAAAAGGGGGTGAAATCAATAAAAAATGAGGTGAAATCAATATAAAATAAGGTGAAGTTAATATCAAATCAGGTAAAATTAATATAAAATGAAGCAAAATTGATGTGAAATGAGAAGAAATTAATGTAGAATGAGGGAAATCAATATAAAATGGGTGAAATTAATATAAAATGGGATGAAATCAATATAAAGGGGGTCAAATCAGTATAAAGGGGGATGACATCAATATAAACTGGGGGAGATCAATGTAAAAGGGGGTGAAATTCCTGTAAAAAGGGGTGAAATCCATGGAAAAGGGGTGAAATCAATTGGGGAAAGGGGGAAATTAATATAAAATGAGGGGAAATCCCTCCCAAATTTATTGGATTTACAGAAAAACAGGGAAGTCAGTGGAGGGCAGAGGAATTCCTGGAGCTTGGATGAGGCAGGAGGAGAAGCAGCAGGTCCTTCTCCTTGGAAAAGGCCACTGGAGAGGCTGGAATTGTCACAGGGGACAGGGAAAATGGGGGGGAATCCATGGGAAAAGGGGGGAATCAACAGCAAGGATGCAGGGATGGAGGGATGGATGGAGGGATGGATGGATGGAGGGAGGGATGGATGGGTGGTGGATGGATGGAGGGATGGATGGATGGATGGGTGGATGGATGGAGGGATGGATGGA
>NW_021940346.1:0-867 GCF_001715985.3 Manacus vitellinus
GGGAAAAGAAAGAAAAAAAGGGAAAAGAAAGGAAAAAAGGGAAAAGAAAGAAAAAAAGGGAAAAGAAAGAAAAAAAGGGAAAAGAAAGGAAAAAAAAGGGGGAAAAAAAAAAGGGAAAAGAAAGGAAAAAAAGGGAAAAGAAAAGGAAAAAAAAGGGGAAAAAAAAAAAAGGCAGGGAAAAGAAGGAGGTGGGGTGAAAAGAAAAAAACCAAAAAGGCAGGCAACCCCCCCCCTCCTCCCCTCAGGGAGCCGTTTGGAGCATCAAGTTCCTCAGGAGTTTCTGGCGCCCCACCTCATAATCCTCCTCGTCCACGTTGACCAGCAGCTTGATGGCCTCGTGGCCCACGGCCTGTTTGAGCGAGTCCGTGATGAAGACGCCCTTGAGGGCCTCGAGCAGGGAGCCGTTGATGTAATCCCGCCAGAAGGCGTCCAGGTAGGTGAGCTCGGAGAACTTGATGTCGCAGATGATGGAGCCCAGGTCGCGGGACTTGAGGATGGTGTTGGCCTGGTTGAAGCGCTCGAACTGCCGCTCCAGGGGCTCCTGCTTGTTGGAGAAGACGTTGCCCTGCAGGGCGGAGTCGTGCTGGCAGTACTCGGCTCGCACCCGCAGGCGGATGTCTGAGGGGGGAGAGGGGAAAAAAATCCCAAAAATCAGGGGGGAATGGGAGCCCACCCTGAGATCTGGGGTTGTACCAAAATCAGGGGGGTTTCCTACCCTGAGATCCGTGTTTTTACCAAAATCTGGTTGGTTTTCCCCAAGTGGTGCTTCAGCAGTACTTTGCCCCCTCAGGTTTTGGGGTCCTCCCTCTCTTTTTGGGGATCTCCTCAATTCCCAAACCCCCCCCCCCCCCAGGTTTGCTTTCCCTT
>NW_021940346.1:875-1027 GCF_001715985.3 Manacus vitellinus
AAGGGAAAAGAAAGGAAAAAGGGAAAAGAAAGAAAAAAAGGGAAAAGAAAGGAAAAAGGGAAAAGAAAGAAAAAAAGGGAAAAGAAAGGAAAAAAGGGAAAAGAAAGAAAAAAAGGGAAAAGAAAGAAAAAAAGGGAAAAGAAAGGAAAAAA
>NW_021940347.1:0-1007 GCF_001715985.3 Manacus vitellinus
CCCAGCCTCTCTCTCCAGGATTTGGCAGAGAGCTCTGCCATCCGCGAGGAGCTTCCATCCCTCCCGCCGCCGTTCCACTTCAAATCCCAGCAGGGGAGGGAAGCCTCTGGAATTGGGCTCTCCGGGGCTCCTTGGTGGAACCTCCTCCCCGGCTTTGCCGCCGAACCCGGCCGGGACCAGCTGGAAAAGCTGGGAGAGCCAATCCACCTGGGCACCAAGGGGCTCAGCTGGAGCGTTAAAGGGCTTGGAAGTGTGGCTTTGAGAGGAGCCACGCTCTGGAAATGTCTCTGCTGGGCAGATGATTGTGGGCTTTAATTTAGTGAGGCAGAAACTCGGCAGCTGCCGGGAGCAGGATCCGAACAATCTGCTGCAGCACGGCTCGGAATGCGAGGGAACTGCTGTGCTCTCCATGGGTCAGAGGAGAAAGCTATAAATAGGCTTTGCCCTCCTGCTTCCCGGGTTGGAGAAGGAGAGGAAAAGGCCTTGTAGGAATCTCGTGTCTCGTACGGGGCTTGGGGGAATCTCATGTATTTGCCGGCTGGATGGCGAAGATCAGGCAGTTCACCAACTCTGGAATCCATCATCAGGGAATATTTGAGGGATGGGGATCAGCTTTGTGTCTGTGGTTGTTGAGGATTTTTGTTGGAGGTCCCAGGGACCAGGGATTGCCCGACGCCGAGCGCGGGTGGAGATGCGCAGTTGGGACGTGGAATTTCAAAGGAAAATCCCAAAACACACAGTCACTCCTCAGGTCTGGGGTTCTAAACGAGGAGTGGACATTCCTCCCCTTTTTTCTGGGCTCTTTGTGTGGCTGGAAATTGGAAAGCAGGGAAGAGTTGGCCTCCAGCTGGGGCCGGTCACTGGTGGTTCCCCGGGGCTCAGCGCTGGGAACGGTCCCGTTTAATCTTCACGGATGGTCTGGGATCGAGGCACCCTCAGGCAGAGGTGGCAGCGAGTTGGGTGGGATGTGGATCTGCTGGAGATCAGGATCGTCTGCAGAGGGATCT
>NW_021940348.1:0-1386 GCF_001715985.3 Manacus vitellinus
GGATGGGATGGGAAGGAGCCACTGGGAGCTGGAACATTCCCACTTTCCCAGATATTTGGGATGAGCTGGGAAGAGAAGATGGATCCCAGACCATCCCTGGATCCAGCTCCAGGTGTGTAAACAGTGGGATCAGGGACATTCCCACCTTCCTGGATGTTTGGGATGGGATGGGAAGAGAAGCTGGATCCCAGACCATCCCTGTATCCCTGGCTCCAGGAGTGTAAACACTGGGATCAGGGGCATTCCAACCTTCCTGGATCTTTGGGATGTGTTGGGAAGGAGCCATTGGGAGCAGGGACATTCCCAATTCCTGGATGTTTGGGATGTGCTGGGAAGAAGACACTGGGATCAGGGACATTCCCACCTTCCTGGATGTTTGGGATGGGAATGCTGAGGATGCTCCAGGTGGGGTTGGTGCAAACACCGGGAAGAGGGAAATTCCCAATTCCTGGATGTTTGGGATGAGCTGGGAAGAGAAGATGGATCCCAGACCATCCCTGTATCCATGGCTCCAGGGGTGTAAACACTGGGAAGACTCCCAATTCCTGGAAGTTTGGGATGAGCTGGGAAGCAACCACTGGGATCAGAGACATTCCCACCTTCCCAGATGTTTGGGATGTGCTGGGAAGGAGCCACTGGGATCAGGGACATTCCCACCTTCCCGGCCGTGTCATTCCCAGCCATAACCTGGAATATTCCCCTTCCTGCATCCAGAGGGACGAGGAATCCCCGGGATTCCATTCCCGGGTTATCCCAGCCCTTGGGAGCGACACAGACCCCCCCGGGAATGTTCATTATCCCGGGAAAAGCCTCTTTGGGAACGTCATTCCCGCTTTTCCCGAGCCGGGATTGGGCTCCCATCCCTCTTGGAATGCGGATTTCCTGCCGATATTCGGGAATTTTTTCCCTCTTGGGCACCTTTTTCCCCTCAAAATCATGGATTAATCCCAGATTTTCCTTGGGAATGGGATCCTTTCGCTCTTCCCTTGTTTTCTGGGAAGAAGGAATAACTGGGAAGAGCCTTTTCCCTCCTCTAGTTCAGGAATATCCCAAGGGAATTGTCGCTTCCCAAAGGTTCGGATCTACACAAATCCCATTTTCCATTGGAATTAACTCCCCTTTTCCCTCTCCCAGTTGGATAAAAGCCCGGATTGGGATCCGCCAGGGCTTGGAATTCCGGTGGGATCTCCTTCCCGCCCAATTCCCTGGAAAACTCCCCCCCTTATCCTTAATTCCGGCTCCGGAATTCCCTTTTCCCTTCCCCCGTTTTCCCCCCGGAGGAAGGCGGATTATCCCGTTTTCCAGGCGCTGCAATTCCCGGAATCCCGAGATTTCCCAGCCTTGGGAATGGTTTGGAGGCTTCTCCCGTTCCTGCTGCTTCTCCTG
>NW_021940349.1:0-1008 GCF_001715985.3 Manacus vitellinus
AGGCCAGGCTGGATGGGACTTGGAGCAACCTGGGACAGTGGAAGGTATCCCTTCCACTGTCCAGATGAAACTTGGTGATTTTAAGGTCCCTCCCAACCCAAACCATCCCACAATTCTGTGACTTATCAGGCAAAGCCATTCCAGAAAGACAGCTGTGCAAAACAAGACTCTCGTGCAAAACAGGGGCAAAGCATCATCTCTGCAGGTCTTTTCCCCACTGCAGCATTCCCAGTTTGAATTTACCACTCCTGGATGGAACTGCAGTGACCAGGGAAGCAAAACGACCTTGGTTAGGGAAGCAACAGCAGAGGAATCCAGTAATTAGGTCAGCTCTAGAAAAAGCAGGCAAAACAACGAGGAGGAGGAAGATCTCTGCTGCTGGTGAAGGACACAGCTGGCATGGAGGAGAAACCACTGTGGTTAATTTTAGGATAGAGATTAGAAGGCAATTTCTCAGAGGGAAATTTGTAACAACTCTTCAGTGCAAGGAGCAAGGGCAAAAAACAGCCAAGGTTTAAGAGGTGAAGCCTCAGCCCAAACGTCCCGTTGTGTTTATGAATTTCTGGGGGCCAGGTCTAAACCCAGTGGGATTTTAACAGCACTTTGAAGTGCAGAGAAATGTGGTATCTCTGGATAAGACACAGGCTCAGAAGGCATTTCTTATCCCAGACTTCTGATTTTCCTTCGCTTTCTTATCTGGAGAGCACAGGCAGAGCACAGGCACCGGGGCTCTGGCTGCCCAACCTGCTTCTCCACTGCAGAGATCTCAAAAGTTGGTGATAACAACTAAATCCACAGAGGTGCCACATTCCCAGACAACAACTTGTTAAGCAGGAAAAAAAAAAACAAAACAAAACTACAAACCAGACATCTCTAGGGGGGGAAAGTGGAATGTTTTTACAAAAGAAGGTGGTTTGAGATGAAGACACACTTCAGCCAGAGGTTCCTGGGCCCAGCTTTGGTTCTGCAGACCCCAGCTGGCTCCAACCACCTTTTCCAAGATATCCA
>NW_021940350.1:0-1024 GCF_001715985.3 Manacus vitellinus
AAAAAAAAAAAAAAAAAAAAAAAAAAAAAAAATTATGCAATTCAGTGTGTCCTGCAATCTTGGCTTTCCTGCTGGAATTAGTGGCAAAACAACAGCAATGATCACCCGATGCTGGGAGCAATTACGATCCATCTCAGGGAGATGCTTATCAGTGACTGAAGCTTTTAGAGCTCTCGGTATGTACAGTTGTAAGTGACTTGCTCTTGTGTTGCAGTCATTTTAATTAAAGTGTATGGAGTTTGCTGGGAGTAATTACCCTGTAGAGGAAGAGGGAAAAAACCCCTGAACAGGCTCCTGCCTCCTCACATGGCATCGGGTTTTTGAGAGTGTTGGCAGAAAACTCCATCCCATCTTTCTCCCTGTATTTTGTTTTCTGGTGATGCTGCACAGGTCCCACCGGTGGGATCCAGGACAGTGAAACAGGACAGTGATGAGGGTGATGCTCTGCTCCCCAACCCTCCACCGCTTCAGGATTTACACACTCCAGCAGCTGCCTTTGTCCAGACTCCACTCCTGGGAATGGATCCATCCCGGGAACGGAGCCATCCGGCAGCCACGGGCTCTGTTTGGAGGCAGTGCCTTGGTTTGCTCGGCACAGGCACTGGGTTTATGGTGAGGTGAAGGGAAACACTCCCAGCAGCAGTGCTGCTGTGCAGGGCCATTTATCTGCACTGCCCCAGCTGACTGCTCAGCACATTCCCTTCCCCAACCACACATCTCATTGCTCCGGACACGGAGCTGTGCACAGACCCTCGGGAGGGGCAGCTGTGGGTCCTGCCTGCCTGAGGACCTCCACTGACACACCCCCAGAGAGCTTTTGTTAGGACCCTGTGCTGGTGCCCACGATTTGGGGTAGCCATGGTGTCCCTGTGCTCCTAAAGGGACACTGTCAGGTCTGACAGAGGTCAAGTGAGGTTTTTGTGGAAAGAACCTCCTTGCTGCCACTGCAAACATTAAAACTGGGCTTGAAGTCACAGATTCATAGAATGGTCTGGGTTGGAAGGGAGCTTAAAGATCATCTTGT
>NW_021940351.1:0-1008 GCF_001715985.3 Manacus vitellinus
AAATTAAAAATCTTGTTCTAGGTTATTGTTCTTAAGAGTATAATAGCGATTCCCCAATGTGGTGTGCCTCTAGAGGAATGATAAATATACCACAGAAAGCTCATGTGGGACATGCTGTTGTATTTATGACATTGTATAAAGATATCTACACTCATTTGAATATTGTTTCCAATTTGGAACTTTTTGGCTTCTCTCTATGATTCTATGATCTGAGCAATGGGTGGGATTTTGTTTTGGTTTTGTTTGTTTGGTTGTTTTTTGTGTTGTTTTTTGTTTTGTTTGGGTTTTTGTCCTGCTCATCAGGCTTTTGAGTCATCAGACTTCCCATTTAATACTTACCAGTTACTTTGAAGGATTTTGAGATACGTCATTACTGTCATATTCGTAAACTTCTGTGGCTCCTTGGGGGGTATGTGCTGGGCAAATTAGTCCTTCAAGATGGAAAAGTATTGAAAACACACCTATCTTTTTTCTTCATGAATATTGAAATGTGGTTTTGTCCTCTTCCAGTTTGTGTGCTGCTTGTTGAATTCTTAGTATTACTGCAGACACCTTTCACTAGACCAGGTTGCTCAGAGCTCATCCAACCTGGCTTTGAACACCTGAACAGGAAAGGGGCATCCACAACTTCTCTGGGCAACCTGTGCCACTGCCTCACCACCCTCACAGTAAAGGATGTTTTCCTAACATCTAATCTAAACCTACACTCTTTCAGTGTGAAGCCATTCCCCCTTGTCCTGTCACTGCAGGCCCTTGTAAATAGTCTCTCTCCATCTTTCTTGGTAGCTCCCTTAAGGTACTACAAGGCTGCAATTAGGTCACCCCAAAACCTTTTCTTCTCCAGGCGGAACAATCCCAGTTCTCTCACCCTTTCCTCATAGCAGAGGTTCTCCATCCCTCTGATCATCTTGGTGCCTCCTCTGGACTCGCTCCAACAGGTCCATGTCCTTCCTGTGCTGGGGACCCCAGAGCTGGAGGCAGCACTGCAGGTGGGGTCTCAGCAGAGCA
>NW_021940352.1:0-4509 GCF_001715985.3 Manacus vitellinus
AAAAGAGCAGGTCCTTTAATCAGGCCCACAGGCCCAGGGGAACACACACGACGCGCCCTCCCAGGCAATGGTTCTACAGTTTTAGAAGATGGTCTGTCCAATGCCAGAACTCTCCACCCCGCG
The DNA here is from genome assembly GCF_001715985.3 of Manacus vitellinus. Taxonomy (NCBI): domain Eukaryota; kingdom Metazoa; phylum Chordata; class Aves; order Passeriformes; family Pipridae; genus Manacus; species Manacus vitellinus. Next base: position 124 of record NW_021940352.1, read on the forward strand.
GTTCTGCCCAGTTCTGCCCCCAACACGTCCCTTGGGGAATTGGGTTTGGGGTCTTTTGGACCCCTTCTTCCTCATTTTTATCTTCTTCACAGCACGTACAGTCCTTGGAGCGCCTCCAAAGTTCTGGGCTGGAAGGTTGCTTTGTCTCTTGTGGGATCTTGTTGTCCAGGCCTAGGGCAGGATGTTGTTCAATAGAGGTGTTTTTCTACAATTCTACCTTGAAAAGAAGTCTAAACACAGTAAAGGAATTTAGAAAGTTTGATATCAAATGGGGTCATAGTACTGAGTCTGGAGACTCAGTAAACTGCTATGCCAAAGGGTGGCATATAATACAGCTACATTAACAAAAAAAAATCCAGAAAGCTTTAAGGTATCACTCAAATCTAGTTAGTTAACTCCACCAGTTGAACTGACCCTGCCCAAAAAGAACCTCTCCGTACCATTTTAGGGGATAAAATCCCTGTGGTCCATATGACGAATATGTTGGGGAGGACAGTTTGGATCAGTCCTGCCTTAAGCAAAGGCAAAGCCCCCCATGGGATTGTTTCTGCTCAAGGACTTGGGTGCCCTTGGTGGATGATGCAGAGGGATGGGGAAACACTCTGTGGACCTCAAGGGGATTTGATTTTTGGGTCAGAACAGTCCGTGAGGTTGAATTGCAGAATATTGTTTGCTGAATGACGCTCCCACTGTGTGCCAGAACTCCCCTGAACAATGAGGTCTTTCCTTATGCATTTTTTAATTTCTAAGCTTTTGATGTTTTCTTATAAAAAAGACCTATTTCCATTCCCTCCTTCTTCAGTAGCCCCCATCTGGTGTGTCCCAGAGACTTAGTCTAACTGGGGAGTCTCCTATTGGATTTGAGTGACAGAAATGAACCTGCAATAACCTTTTGTCTGAGATTCCTTTCCTGAGCAGAGTAGGACTGGTTAGGAGATGAGAACAGCTTTCTGGCTGCCTCAGCTTAGGGACTGGGCCTGTGTCTGGAGCTGGAAGAGATGAGACTATCTACTGTGCTAAGTGGACTTCAATGGAGGCAATGTGGACTTAATATACAGCAGCAGAAGGACTTTTGTTTTTTATTGAGCTGTGCCTTCCTCTGGTTTTGTTTGCTGGCAATAAATGAACATCTCTCTGTGTCTCAGGCAGTTCTTTCTCCAAGCCAAGCAGGTGGGAGTTGGTGCCAAGGAGTTGAAACCTGCAGGTCCAGCCTTGAGTGGAGGGAGCTCAGATTTGCCCAAGGCTGCTTTGAGTGCCAGGGGTTTGATGAAGGAATGGTGGGATGGGGATAGGGATAAAGTCTGATGGATTGTCAGACATAAATGGTGTTGATTTTCTTATCTATTCAGACTGAATTAGGAAGTGCTTGGGATCAATATCAACTGGGGATTGCTGATATCCATGTAAAACCAGGAAAAATGTAAACAGGACACAAAAAAGACATCTTTTCTCATGGTTTTAGTAATACAATATATTCACTTGGAACGCACTTCTGAGATCTGTCTAATTAACCACAAAGGAATTGAAGACCTAGAAATTAATTATTCCCAGGAGCTTGTCAGGTTAAGATACCATCAGTGAGAAGAGAGTGTGGAGGAATGAGCAGACAAAGAGACCATCCCTGGGGCTGGGGAAGCAGGAACTCAGAGTCACTGGTTCCAGGTGGCAAATGGACTGGGGGATGTTCCTGGGAGAGCCCCTAAAGGGTGTGCTGGTTTCAGGGGGAGTACAGTTAAATTTCTTCCCCGTGGCCAGTGCAGGGCTGTGTTTTGGTTTGCGCAGAACACAGGGTTGATAATCACAGAATGTCAGAATAGGATGAGTTGGAAGGGACCCAGAATGATCATCCAGTCCAACCCTTAGCCCTGCACAGGACCATCNATGACATTTTCCACCTCTGTTTCTATTCCCTTTTTCATCATGCAGTGTCCCAGGGATCCTTTGGTTCCATGAGGCCCTGCAGTGTCACAATGGCCCCTTGATTCCTTTGTGCCACTGGAGACACCCCATAATCCAGCACAGCCTGTGGTGCTACCTGGTCATGGCCAGACAAGTAATGCCTATGTGGAAAAAGGCACAGTTTTAATACTTTCACATTTAAATAATATTTAAGCACATTTTCATTACTGGGTCATTGGAGTACTTTTAAGAAATGGCAAAGTTTTCCCACCATGACAGAACAAGAATTTCCTGGACGTGTACTGATGGCAGGAGAAGAAATACTGATCTGCCCCTCTACCTGTAGTACCACTATTCCATCTAAACCTTCATCTCCCTCTCTCTTCAGGTGTTTCCACCTCTCCTGTTTAAATAGCCATGTCTAAGGACATCTCTTCAGCAGACTTGCTGGATGTGTGTCCTTCCTGTTGATCCCTGGTTTCCTCCTGCAGTTGCTCTCTGGTCATTCAGTGCCTCTCAATTCACTGGTTTCATGCTTTGAGCTTCAGGGAGCTGCCCAAACTTTCAGAAGATTAAATAGCACATTAGTCAGCATCTGAATTGTGTTTATATCTATCAGAGAACAACCTTTTCTTATGTTTGTGTCTAAAACTCTTCCTGTATGGAAATCCCTTGTGAATTGGTGACACGTCAGATGCTGCTGGGACGTCTCACAGAGCTGAGGGAAGAGTTTTGATGTTTATTAACATGTATCATCTTTACATATTTTTTATATTGGCCATGAATAGAAACTTTCTGGGGCTCTAAATCTCACCAGTTCCTGGCTGCCCAAAGAACACCAACCTTAGGAGTTTTGGTTCCCACTCCAGTGGCACTTGGAGCTCCCTCCGTACCCAGAGCACAGAGCTCCCTTGTGCCACAGAGTCCTTGGAAATGGAGGGATTAAGGACACAGGACAGGCTGTGGGGACCAGTTGCAGGGCATGGTCAGGGCTTTGGGGTGGTTGTGAGCCCAGGGCAGGACCCGGCACTTGGCCTTGTTAAACCTCCTCCAAGTGGCCTGGGCCCATGGATCCAGCCTGTCCAGATCCCTCTGCAGAGCCTTCCTGCCCTCCAGCACATCAACACTCCCCCCAGCTTGGTGTGCCCTGGGAACTGCCTGAGGCTGCACTCGATGCCCTTGTGCAGATCATTGAGAAAGAGATTGAAGTGNGGGCTCTCCCCGGCCGTGGTGCTGAGCGAGCTCAGCGCTCGGGGCGGCAGCAGCAGGGCCCCGGGGCAGGACGGCGCCGTGGGGACTCTCCAGGCACCACCCCCGGGGTCCAGGGAGGAGAAAAAGTTCCATTTGCTGCCTGGCATTTTCCTTCTTTCTTCCCCTCCCTGCCCAGCCCCAGCATGGGGCAGGCATTCCTTCTTAAAGAGACAGTCCCTGCAAAACAGTGTTGGAAAAACGGTCTAAAATACTAAAACTCCTGAAACCATGACATTTTCCACCTCTGTTTCTATTCCCTTTTTCATCATGCAGTGTCCCAGGGATCCTTTGGTTCCATGAGGCCCTGCAGTGTCACAATGGCCACTTGATTCCTTTATGCCACTGGAGACACCCCATAATCCAGCACAGCCTGTGGTGCTGCCTGGTCATGGCCAGACAAGTGATGTCTGTCTGGAAAGAGGCACAGCTTTAATACTTTCACATTTAAATAATATTTAAGCACATTTTCATTACTGGGTCATTTGAGTACTTTTAAGAAATGGCAAAGTTTTCCCACCATGGCAGAACAAGAATTTCCTGGACGTGTACTGATGGCAGGAGAAGAAATACTGATCTGCCCCTCTACCTGTATTACCACTATTCCCTCTATAACTCCATCTCCCTCTCCCTTCAGGTGTTTCCACCTCTCCTGTTTAAATAGTCATATGTAAGGACATCTCTTCAGCAGACTTGCTGCATGTGTGTCCTTCCTGTTGCTCCCTGGTTTCCTCCTCCAGTTGCTCTCTGGTCATTCAGTGCTTTTCAATTGACTGGTTTCATGCTTTGAGCTTCAGGGACCTGCCCAATCTTTCAGAAGATTAAATAGCACATTAGTCAACATCTTAATTGTGTTTATATCTATCAGAGAACAACCTTTTCTTATGTTTGTGTCTAAAACTCTTCCTGTATGGAAATGCCTTGTGAATTGGTGGCACGTCAGATGCTGCCGGGACGTCTCACAGAGCTGAGGGAAGAGTTTTGATGTTTATTAACATGTATCATCTTTACATTTTTTCTATATTGGCCATGAATAGAAACTTTCTCGGGCTCTAAATCTCACCAGTTCCTGGCTGCACAAAGAACACAAACCTGAGGAGTTGGGGTTCCCACTCCAGTGGCACTTGGAGCTCCCTCCGTACCCAGAGCACAGAGCTCCCTTGTCCCACAGAGTCCTTGGAAATGGAGGGATTAAGGACACAGGACAGGCTGTGGGGACCAGTTGCAGGGCATGGTCAG
>NW_021940352.1:4814-7271 GCF_001715985.3 Manacus vitellinus
AGATCATTGAGAAAGAGATTGAAGTGCCCTGAGCCCAGTGCTGAGCCCTGGGAACACCCCTGGATGGAACTCCATTGCCCACCACTCCTTGGGCCTGGCCATCCACACACATGTTTGCCCAGTGAACAGATGCTGCAGATTGTGTTTGATAAAGTTCCTATAACTCCAGAATATTGGAATGAGTGCAGATTTAGCTCTGCACAACACAGAAATTCATTCAGTTCCTCTTTTCCTCCCCCTGTGGATCTAGGGAACTTGTGACTTCAGTGTGTGACTCCCTGTGTGCAAAGGGCAAATATGGACAGAATCCACATTGGCTGGTTGTCTCTGTAGCTCTACATCTCCCCCTGACGTGGCAGAGCACACAAACTGCCCATCCCTGTGTTCCTTTCTCCACTGGTTGTTCTTTGTTTTGGCCCAGAAACCTCCTGAGGTCCCTTCCAGGATGAGTCCCAGTGCACTGCCCTCCACCGTGGGCCTTCCCTTCCTGATCCAGCATCTGTGGGGCAGCAGAGCTGGGTCAGTGCAGGGACAGGGCTGGCTCTGACAGGGGCCATGAAGCCACTGCCAGGAGGTGACAGCAAGGACAGTTTGCAAAGAACAAATTTAGATCTAGTGACTTTGTTGGAATCAAGGGGTCATTGTGACACCAGAGAAAGTCGGGGAATCAATGAGCTGTTGTGACACTTCAGGGTCTCCTGGAACCAAAGGAACCCTGGGACAGTTTGGAACCTCATGGAGTCAAGGGCCTATTGAGACCCTGAGATGCTCATGGAACCAGAGGAATTCTGGGAGAGTGTGGAACTTCATGGAATCAAAGGGCCATTCTGGCACTGGAGGGCCTCATGGATCTGAAGGAAACCCGGGGGACTGCAGAATCTCCTGGAATCAAGTTGCCAGTGTGACACAGGGGCCTCCCGGAAGCAAAGAAACCCTGGGACATTTTGGAACTTCCTGGAATCAATGGGCCATTGTGACACTGGGGAACCTGATGGAATTGTGTGGCCATTGTGCCATTGCAGGGCCTCCTGGAATAAAATGAAACCTGGGACACTGGAAAACCACCTGGGATCAAGGGGTACTTGTGACCCTGCAGGACCTGATGGAACCAAGGGAAGCCTGGGACACTGAGGAAACTCGTGGAACCAAGGGGCCTTTGTGACCCTGCAGAATGGCACAGAATCAACAACCCATTGTGACACTGCAGGGCTTCATGGAACCAAAGGAATCCTTGGACACTGTGGAACCTCATAGAAACAAAGGGCCACTGTGACACTGAAGAACCTCATGGAATCAAAGGGGCCATTGTGACACTNTCAATGTATAAACAGGAAAAAAGGAAAGAGGCCACAAAAAAGACATCTTTTCTCATGGTTTCTTTAATACAATATATTCACTTGGAATGCACTTCTGAGATCTGTCTAATTAACCACAAAAGAATTGAAGACTTAGAAGTATATTATTTCCAGGTGCTTGTCTCGTTAAGATGCCATCAGTGAGAACAGTGTGTGGAGGAATGAGCAGACAAGGAGACCATCCCTGGGGGCTGGGGAAGCAGGAACTCAGAGTCACTGGTTACAAGTGGCAAAAGGACTGTGACTGTGAAATCTGTCTAATAAACCTCAAAGGAATAGGAGACTCAGAAGTAAATTATTCCCAGAGTTTATTCTCCTTAAGATGTTTTGAGTGTCAATGAGCCCTTTGGCACTGAATTCCTGAACTGAGGATCTGAAGACTGAACAAGTCTCTAGAGAAGTGAAATTCATCAGGAAACGTCCATCAAGGAAACATCCTTGCTGAGGATGTCAATAAGCCCTGAGGCCATCACTGAAAAGAGACCAAGAGACCGTGGAGCAATGAGCAGACAAGGAGACCATTCCTGGGGCTGGGGAAGCAGGAACTCAGAGTCACTGGTTCCAGGTGGCAAATGGACTGTGGGATGTTTCTGTGAGAACCCCTAAAGGGTGTGCTGGTTTCAGGGGGAGTACAGTTAAATTTCTTCCCCATGGCTGGTGCAGGGCTGTGTTTTGGTTTGTGCAGAACACAGGGTTGATAATCACAGAATGACAGAATAGGCTGAGTTGGAAGGGACCCACAAGGATCATCCAGTCCAACCTTCAGCCCTGCACAGGACCATCCCCAAGGGTGACACAATGAGCCTGAGAGGATCATCCAAACAATTCTTGAGCTCTGTCAGCCTTGGTGCTGTGCCCACTGCCCTGGGGAGCCTGGTCAGTGCCCAACCACCCTCTGGGGAAAGAACCTTTTTCTAAGATCCAACCTAACCCTCCCCTGACACACCTTCAGGCCATTCCCTCAGTCCTGTCCCTGGTCCCCCCAGAGCAGATCTCAAGGCCTGCCCCTCCTCTGCCCCTGCCCAGGAAGTTGGACCTGCACTGAGGTCTCCCCTCAGTCTCCTCCAGCTGAACACACCAAGTGCCCTCAGTGTCCTCACAC
>NW_021940352.1:8321-9259 GCF_001715985.3 Manacus vitellinus
TCACTACAGTTGTTTACCATGACAGCAGTATACATTCCTGTTCCTATGCAGAGTTACCATGGCAACGATCATACCTCCCGATGGTAGAGTCGGTTACCATGGCAACCATCATACATTCCCATTAGTATAGATGGTTACCATGGCAACCATCATACCATCCCATTGCTATGGTCAGTTACCATGGCAACCATTATACATTCCAATTGTTATGGTCAGTTACCATGGCAACCATCATAGTTACATTGCTATGGTCAGTTACCAAGGTAACCATCACACATTCCCATTGCTACGGTCGGTTACCATGGCAACCAGCATACATGCTCATTGCCATGGTTGGTTACCATGGCAACCAGCATATATTCCTGTTTATACGGTCAGTTACCATGGCAACCGTCATACTTCCCACTGGTACAGTCAGTTACCATGGCAACCATCATCCATTCCCGTTGCTATGATCAGTTACCATGGCAACCGTTCTACATTCCAATTGCTATGGTCAGTTACCATGTCAAACATCAGAAATTCCTGTTTCTATGGTCAGTTACCATGGCAACCATCATACATTCCCATTGCCACAGTCGGTTGCCATGGCAACCATCATACATTTCCATCGCTATGGTCGGTTACCATGGCAACCATCGTACAGTCCCATTGCTATGGTCAGTTACCATGGCAACCACCACACATTCTACATTCCCATCACTATGGTCAGTTTCTATGGTAACCTCTTGGTTCCTCTTGGAGAGCAGCAGATGCAGATGAGCCTCCCTGTTGCCCACCAACCTGCCAGCTGTGCTCTAAAGGCCTGTGTGCCAAGGGGTCTTTTCACCAAGACCCTGCACAAACCTCTGGGACTCTTTGCATCCTGTCCTGGTGCCTTTCCAGTGAATTCCAGGGTTATCAAAGCCAGCTGGAATGGGCTCTTTGTCTCACTCCAC
>NW_021940352.1:15357-16719 GCF_001715985.3 Manacus vitellinus
TCAAGGTTTCTTCAGCATCAGAGCCACCTTTCCCTTGCTTGTCCATCCTTGTCATCACTGTCTGCAGTTTTCTGCTCTAACTGGAACCTGGGGACACGTTCTCAGTTGTGTCCCTCAGTGAGACTCATTAGCACTGCAAGAAACTTCAATGTTTTAATCTCATTTTGACTTGTTGAGAAGTTGTTTGAACTTCCTCTCAGGGACTGAGTCTCATGTAAACAACATCAAACCCCCAGAGGGTCATGAAATGCCTGGGGCTGTTGCTGTGCTGCTGAGCTGGGCCGGGCTCCTGGCACACAGGGAGCTCCTGGCAAGCCAGAAGAACTTCAAAGAGACAGCTCTGCCCAGGAGCAGCTCCTCTGCACAGCCCAGCAGGGCTGAGGGCACTGCCTGCAGCACCCGGGGCAGGGGAGTGAGACAGAGAGAAGGTAAAGGCTGTCAGATGTAGGAAGATGCTGCGACCTCACTGGGGGAGGATTTTTAACAGACCTTGGCACAGGAAGTCTGTTCATGCAGAGCAATGGGACTGAAGCTTTTGGAGGCATCTGGTAAAGCTGGCACTGCCCACCAACTACAGGTTCTGTAAGTGCAACTCTGAGAGTATCGGAGTGCAGAGGAGGAGGACATGCTCAGAGCTTCAGCTCCCTCCCAGAATATTTCCAAGAGAAAGATTTTTATAAGGTTAAAGAAATTTCCTGAGATTGTGTTTCCAGTTTCCAACTCTTGAGGAATGGGAGGAATAAATCCTTAAGGAAGTATTAATTTTGCCAAGTCCCTGAGACATCTGAACTGCAAGTGCTCAGTAGGTCTGTCTGAGCTTCCTAATGTGCTTTCAGCTACTGCTCTGCCTGTGGACAGCACCAGCATCACCTCTGCTAGACCCATCAGGACTAGTCTGAGCTGTCCTTTTTGCACCTGCAAACGGAATATGACCCCTACCAGTGCAGTCTGTGGTGCTGGGGAAGGAGCTGAGTCCCCTTAAATCAAATGCCATCATAAGGACACTTGGTTGTCTCCTTGAGGTTTCCTTCCAAGCTGTGAATTCCGCTCCAGGATGGAAACCTGTCCCTTAACATCTCCTTGTTATGTAAAACCCCTATATAGAAGCACAGTGATGCTATGACAGTGAAAATGCTGTTGAGTAGGGACCCAGCACTGGAGCTGAAGGAAGATCTCCCAGCAAATCAAAAGGTTGTCTGTGTGTGACATGGGGAGTGTCTGTGGGATACGGCTTTGACTTTGTTTAGATAAATCCACGCTAACTGGCCTCTTATTGTCTTCTTCTCCTGTGCTGGAAACAAATACCCAGAGGCAGAAAATGTCCAACAGCAGCTCCATGGCCCAGTTCCTCCTCCTGGCATT
>NW_021940353.1:0-1057 GCF_001715985.3 Manacus vitellinus
CCTCTTCCACTACACTTGTCTCTTACAGGTATCACAGAATTACAGACTATGCTGAGTTGGAAGGGACCCACAAGGACCATCAAGTCCAACCCTCAACCCTGCACAGGCCCATCCCCAGGAGTCCCTCCTTGTGTCCCAGAGGATCATCCAAACCCTCCTGGAGCTCTGGTAGCCTGGGGAGCCTGGTCAGTGCCCAAACACCCTCTGGGGGAAGAACCTTATCCTGAGATCCAACCTGACACAGCTCCAACCATTCCCTGGGTACTGTCCCCAGTCCCCACAGGGCAGAGCTCAGTCCCTTCCCCTTCTCTGCCCCTCCCCAGGACGTTTGAACAGCAGTGAGGTCTCCCTCAGTCTCCTCCACCTGGACACACCAAGTGCCCTCAGTGTCCTCACACAGCCCCTCAAGGCCCTTCCCCATCTCCATAATGGCCCATTAGTACAAGAAAGCACCTTCACCTGTATTTTGCTAAGAGGTGAATAGATAGAGGAATTTTATGGGAATTCTGGTGTAGTGTTAAAACCTCACAGTTTTAGCACAGATTTGAACCTGGATCTTAGAGCACCATCAGGCACTGCCTGAAACCTTCTCCCTCTTTTTCTCTTCCTATGTCTCTCCAAGATTCCAGTGAATAGCCCTTGTATCCTCATATCCAGGTACTGTTGCTCTTTTTCTGCCTATTTGGGTCATTCAGATTCAGTCATTCTCCATCTAATCACAAAATGGTTCAGGTTGGAAGGGACTTTAAAGTTCACCTCCTTCCAACCCCCCTGCCATGGGCAAGGAAACCTTCCACCTTGCTAGGTGTGGAAGCAACCAGGCTGCTCCAAGCCCCATCACTTCCAGGGATGTGATCTAAACAGAGCTCTTCAAGCACCTCCCCCCTTCCCTTTCACTTATCCCTGCACCTCTGCTATGGCCTCACACTGTGCCTCTGTGGGAGCTTTTCTGCAGAGCCAATTGTGAGAGAAGGAATTTCCATCCCTGCCCATCATTTCTTTGTGATCACAACTAGTCACGGATGCAGAACTGTGTGTATTGTCATTAAATCTGGCT
>NW_021940354.1:0-1010 GCF_001715985.3 Manacus vitellinus
AAATTAAATTTATTTCATCCATTTATTTAAATTATTTCAAATTTGTTTCCATTTTTTAATAGAAATTGATTTAAAAAATTAATTTAAAAACCCCCAAAATATTTTAATTTAATTTAATTTTATTTCCATTTCCGATTTTTTTAAAATAAAAAACGATTAAAAAAAATTAACTAAAAAACCCCCAAAATATTTTAATTTAATTTTATTTTATTTCCAATTCATTTCCATTTTTTTTAAATAAAAAACGATTAAAAAAATTAATTAAAAGAACCCCAAAATATTTTAATTTAATTTTTTTTTATTTCCAATTCATTTCCAATTTTTTTTAAATAAAAAACGATTAAAAAAATTAATTAAAAAACCCCAAAAATATTTTAATTTAATTTTATTTTATTTCCAATTCATTTCCGATTTTTTTAAAATAAAAACCGATTAAAAAAATTAACTAAAAAAACCCAAAAATATTTTAATTTAATTTAATTTTATTTCCAATTTATTTCCAATTTTTTTAAAAATAAAAACCGATTAAAAAAATTAATTAAAAAAACCAAAATATTTTAATTTAATTTTATTTTATTTCCAATTCATTTCCAATTTTTTTTAAATAAAAATCGATTAAAAAAATTAATTAAAAAACCACCAAAATATTTTTATTTTATTTTATTTAATTTATAATTCATTTCCGATTTTTTTAAAATAAAAAACGATTAAAAAAAATAATTAAAAACCCACCAAAATATTTTAATTTTATTTTATTTCCAATTCATTTCCAATTTTTTAAAATAAAAACCGATTAAAAAATTAATTAAAAAAAACCCCACCAAAATATTTTATTTTATTTTATTTATAATTCATTTCCAATCTTTTTTAAATAAAAAACGATAAAAAAAAATTAATTAAAAAAAACCCAAAATATTTTAATTTAATTTTATTTCCAATTCATTTCCGATTTTTAAAATAAAAAACGATTAAAAAAATTAATTTAAAAAAAAACCCAAAATATTTTAATT
>NW_021940355.1:0-1057 GCF_001715985.3 Manacus vitellinus
GACACCTGGAAGTCAGTATGAAATTTATACTGACACGAGGACATACAAAGTCTGGAATCTTATTGCTGCCAAATGTTTCCTGCATCCCCACTCGGGCAAACTTCCAGTTCGGAACCTCCCTGAAACACAAATGTTACTTTAACCTGAATTTGAGGTTTTACATCTGTGTTCACCAAGTAACCTGTACCCTCCTGTGCTCCTGTGAGTTTTTTAACCAAACTGGAAATCAGTGGAGGTGGGAGAAGCAACTATTTGCTTTTACTCTCCAGCAGAATGCAGGAAATAAAAAAAAAAATCACTTAAATAAGTACTACTTTATGTAACTTCAAAAAAGGAAGAAACTTTCTGTAGCTACAGTAGTTGTACCAACAAAATGTACCTTTTTATCCTGAAAGTCAGCAAAATGAGTTTCCAGTTTGCACAGTAAAATGAGGATGCAGTTAGCACTGGCATTAACAATGCTGCAGTACCCCTTCCACGTGAGCTGGAGAGATCTTGATGGTGCTTCTCTAAAACAGTTTCTTAATCACCTTATAACGCCTGGACATGCAAGTAGTCTCATAAATTTCAAGTCAACGTGGTGTGTACATGTAATGAAAGCACACATGTAAGAATTAGAGCTATAATCTGTCTGCCAGTCTCTTAAACCTCTTAACCTACTAAGATTAAGACTGGGCAAAACCAATCTCCCTGCACACAGATAATCAGTTGACAAAGTGTGTGAACTACAAGGAAGTGAAATGCTGTTCTATCAGAGACACATTTTGAGGCCAGGATTAAAGCCTCACTCCTGATGCTTTACTACAGAACTAGTAACAACAACACTAAAAGTAAAGGCAAGAAATAAAACATTTTTGGCCACACTGAAGACCTCGAAAATTCAGTTAAAACAAAATTATGCCCTATGGCCTTTCATATAAAGTAACCATATCTAAACAAACTGTCTAAAACAAACCCATGTAAATGGATAAATATGCAAGCCTATATCTGGTGTACCTACTGGCCCCCACAGACTTTGTGCTGTCTTCCTTAAGGGCTCAGATGCCATCGTGGTTCA
>NW_021940356.1:0-1056 GCF_001715985.3 Manacus vitellinus
GGTTGAGTTGGGGGATTTGAAGCGCCTTGAAAGCGTCTTTGGGGACCTTCAGAGCAACCTCAAGGGCCTTCAGACCAACTTTAGGGACCTTCAGACCAACCTTGGAGATCTTCAGACCAACCTTGGGGACCTTCAGACCAACCCTGGGGATCTTTAAACCATCCTGGAAAACCTTCAAGTCAACCTTGGGGACCTTCAAACCAACCTTGGGGATCTTCAAACCAACCCTGGGGATCTTTAAACCACCCCTGGAGAACCTTCAAGTCAACCTTGAAGACCTTTCAAAGACTTTTGGGGACCTTCAAACCACCCTTGGGGATCTTCAGACCAACTTTAGGGACCTTCAAACCACTTCTGGGAATCTTCAGACCAACCTTGGGGATCTTCAAACCAACCCTGGAGATCTTTGAACCAACCCTGGGGACCTTCAAACCAACCCTGGGGACCTTCAAACCAACCCTGGGGACCTTCAAACCAACCTTGCGGACCCTCAGACCAACCCTGAGGACCTCAAACCAACTTTAGGGACCTTCAAACCAATTTTGGGGACCTTCAAACCAATTTTGGGGACCTTCAAACCAGCTTTGGGGACCTTCAGACCAACCTTGAGGATCTTCAAACCAACCTTGGAAACCTTTTAACCACCTTTGGGGACCTTCAGACCAACCTTGGGGACCTTCAGACCAGCCCTGGGGACCTTTAAACCACCTTTGAGGACCTTCAGACCAATTTTAGGGACCTTCAAACCAACCTTGGGGACCTTCAGACCAACTTTAGGGACCCTGAACCCACGTTTGGGCACCTTCAGACCAACCTTGGAGATCTTTAAACCAACCTTGGGGACCTTCAGACCAACTTTGGGGACCTTCAGACCAACTTTGGGGACTTTCAGATCAACTTTGGGGACTTTCAAACCATTTCTGGGAATCTTCAAATCAACCTTGGGGACCTTCAAACCAACCCTGGAGATCTTTGAACCAACCCTGGAGATCTTTAGACCAACCTTGGGGACCTTCAAACCAACCTTGGGGACCTTCAAACCAACCTTGGGGACCT
>NW_021940357.1:0-988 GCF_001715985.3 Manacus vitellinus
AGTCAATGTGGTCCCACTCACTCCCAGTTGCTCCCAGTAGCTGCCAGCATAATCCCAGTTGCTCACAGCCACTCCCAGTCACTCTCAATGTGGTCCTAGTTGCTCCCAGTATGATCCCAGTCACTCCCAGTATGACCCAACTTGCTCTCAGTATATTCCAGTTGCACCAGCATGGTCCCACCTGCCCTCAGAATGCTCCCAGTCACTCCCAGTATGACCCCAGTCACCGTCACTGTGGGTCCAATGGCTCCCAAGATGATCCCATTGCCCCCAGCATGGACCAAGCTGTTCCCACTGTGATCCCAGTATGACCCCAGTTACCCCCAGTGTAGTCGCAGTTGCTCCCAGTTGCTCCCAGTGTGATCCCAGTTGCTCCCAGTTGCTCAGGGCAAAGACCCAGTTGCTCCCATTATGATCCCTGTATGATCCCTGTATGATCTCAGTACAATCACAGTTACCCCAGCATGGTCCCAGTTGCTCCAAGTTGCCCCATGATGCCAATTTTGCCCCCAAGAAGGCGCAGAGAACTGCTCAGAGACAAGAGTTAGTCTTTAAGCAGCGAGGTTTGTTTATTAGGCAACGCTGGAGAGCAGCCAGCTCGTGCTGGACAAACTGCTCTGTCTCTCCAGTGAAATTACAGCATTTTATACAATTTCTACGAGTGATTGCAACATGTTACATACATATTCATATGATTGCTACGTCTAATTATAATATTTATAATAGGCCGAGTTTAGGCCCTTTTATTAAATTCCCCGCTCTGAGCATCCTCATAGCCTTTTATGGAATTCCCCGCTCTGAGGGAACGAACTGAGCATCCTTTTATGGAATTCCCCGCTGTGAGGGGAGGACTGGGCATTCCTGCCTGAACTGGAGAATATATAAACCTGGAGTTTCAGAACCTTTTTAGCACTCGTGGGATCCAGAGGAGGACTGCAGCTCACCGCTCTCAACCAGCCTGAGACCACCCCCCTCAACTGGACTGCAA
>NW_021940358.1:0-1028 GCF_001715985.3 Manacus vitellinus
TTCTCTTTTTCATGGGTATGTAAGCAAAGCCCATAGTCCATATTCTCTTTTTCATGGGTATGTAAGCAAGGCATGCATTAAAACATGCCAAGCCATGTAATGCCACGTGCATTAAACAATCAGGGCCAGGTTGGATGGGGCTCTGTGCAGCCTGGTCTAGGGGAAGGTGTCCCTGCCCATGGCGGGGGGGGTGGAACGGGATGACCTTTGAGGTAACCCTTCCAACCCAAACCACTCCACAACCTGCGTTCATTACGCCCACAACCAACACCAGCAGCGCACACCACGTGTGTCCCCCCCTTGTGCGCGGCCACCAGCGGCCCTGACTCCCGACAAGGCGCTTCCCTCTTTGCCAAGGCCTCGGGAAAGCCCCAAGACCCCGGGAGGCTCCCGGGGGGACACACACGGGGGTCTCCCCCCGCTCTTACCTGGGGTGTGGAGCACCGGGAACAGCGGCAGCGGGGCGGGAGCGGCGCCGGCGCCCGGCGGTGACGCCACGGGGCGGGACCGGGATACGGGAAAGGGGAGGGATGTGACGAGCCACCCGAGAGGGGAAGGGAGAGCCGGGGGTTCGTAAATGGGGTGACAGCGGTCGGAGGGTCCGCGAACAGTCAGAAAATTATACACTTGGCGCGGAAATCGGTGTAAGTCAGTCCCTGAGCTGCTGTATAAGCGCACGGCGGTGCTGCTGGGATAACGGGGTGGGGCGAAAGGGAAGGGAGGAAGAGGTGGATTGATGGGGAGGGAGCGGGAACAGAGAGAGAGAGAAAGAAAGGGGGGAGAAAAAAAAAGAAGAAAAGGAAAGAAAAAGAAAAGAAAGAGAAAGAAAGAAAGATGAGTTAGAGGGGGAGAGAAAAAAAAGAAAGAAAAGGAGAGAGAGGAAAAAAGAATCATAGAATCAGCCGGGTTGGAAGGGACCTCTGAGATCATTAAGTCCAACCCTTGAAGAAAAGAAAAGAAAAGAAAAGAAAAGAAAAGAAAAGAAAAGAAAAGAAAAGAAAAGAAAAGAAAAGAAAAGAAAAGAAAAG
>NW_021940359.1:0-937 GCF_001715985.3 Manacus vitellinus
TGTCCCCATCCCTGTCCCCTCCTTGTCCCCATCCCTGTCCCCTTGTCCCCATCCCGATCTCTCCCATCCCCCGTTAATCCCCATCCCTGTCCCTGTCCCATCCCTGTGTCCCTGTCCCCTCCTTGTCCCCATCCCCGTGTCCCTGTGCCCTTGTCCCCAGCCCCCTCTCTCCCATCCCCCTGTTAATCCCCATCCCTCTCCCTGTCCCCATCCCGATTTTCCCACCTTGCCGCCAGTACGGTGGCGTTTTCCCTGTCCCCTCAGTGTCCCCAGCCTTATCCCGGTGTCCCCATCCCTTATCCCGGTGTCCCCATCCCTTATCCCGGTGTCCCCATCCCGATTTTCCCGGTGTCCCCATCCCTTTTCCCTGTGTCCCTATCCCGATTTTCCCGGTGTCCCCATCCCTTATCCCGGTGTCCCCATCCCTATTTTCCCCACCTGGCCGCCAGTACGGTGGCGTTCTCCCTGTCCCCTAATCCCGGTGTCCCCATCCCGATTTTCCCGGTGTCCCCATCCCGATTTTCCCACCTGGCGGCCAGTACGGTGGCGTTTTCCCTGTCCCCTCAGTGTCCCCATCCCTAATCCCGGTGTCCCCATCCCGATTTTCCCGGTGTCCCCATCCCATTTTCCCCACCTCGCCGCCAGTACGGTGGCGTTCTCCCTGTCCCCTCAGTGTCCCTATCCCTATTTTCCCGGTGTCCCTATCCCGATTTTCCCTGTGTCCCTATCCCATTTTCCCGGTGTCCCCATCCCATTTTTCCCCACCTGGTTGCCAGTACTGTGGCGTTCTCCCTGTCCCCTCAGTGTCCCCATCCCTGTCCCCTAATCCCGGTGTCCCCATCCCCTAATCCCGGTGTCCCCATCCCGATTTTCCCCACCTGGCTGCCAGTACTGTGGCGTTTTCCCTGTCCCCTTTTCCCTGTGTCCCCATCCCCTT
>NW_021940360.1:0-1051 GCF_001715985.3 Manacus vitellinus
ATAAGATATTAAAGACTACAGGTATGACCAGAGTGAGATGTAAATATTTTTAAAAGTCCCTTTTCTATAACCCCTTCTTCAGCCTTAACTGCCCTTTTACAGAGAATATTGCATAAGGGTTTGGTGTCCCAGCTCTCGGGGTTAACACGGGGTGTGTCTGTGTCTGGTCACTTGTGCTGAGGGTCACACAGGAGGTGACAGCCCAGGGGAGGTGTTTGTTGTGATGTGCAGTGCTTGGGCCATACCCACAACGGCTTTGGAATGAAAACACAACTTTCTGGGAGGATGTCCAGAGGATGGACCAGGTTCTTCTTGGTGGTGCCAAGCAGTAGGACAAGAGGCAGAAGCTGATGTGCAGGAAGTTCCACCTGAATGTGAGGAAGAACTTCTTTCCTGTGTGGTGACTGAGCACTGGAACTGATGGCCCAGAGAGGGTGTGGAGTCTCCCTTACTGGGGATATTCCAGAACTGTCTGGACATAATCATGTGCTGTGTGCTCTGGACAAACCCTGCTTGAGCTGGACCAGATGACCCACTGTGGTCCCTTCCAGCCTGACCCATTCTGTGATCCTGATGCTTTGTGGTTGCTCAAAGACACATATTGCTGCCTCACCTCTGCACTGGTAAGAGAGAGGTAAGGTCTTGGTCTCTCCTTTGCCTCCTCCTTGTGCAGCAACATCCTTCTGTGTTTGAACAGGGATTTTAGAGTTGTTTGTTCCTGAAGCAGAGTGGTCTCCTTATGATTAGAGGTTTGGGCTGCTGCTGCTTTTGGTTTGGACCCCTCCCAAGCTTCTTCTAGAAGTTTTTTTTTTTTAATAAGAGTTTGAACCTTTCTTATTCATTTATTGCAAAATAAGGGAGGCACAAATGGCCTTGCTACCCAGCACCTCCAAGCCCTTTAACTCCTGGAGCTGCTCAGGGGAGATCTGGGTGCTGGAGCTGGTCCTGCTGAGCTGTAGGATGAAGGATGTGATGCTGGAGATGGGTCAGGAGTAGGTCCCACTCCTGCTTGCCCTCCTCCTCCTCCACGGTGGCATCTGTCTGCATGTTT
>NW_021940361.1:0-1018 GCF_001715985.3 Manacus vitellinus
TCAGGAGGTCCCGCAGTGTCCCAGCGGCCCCTTCATTCCAGGCAGGCCCAGGGAGACGAAGGCAAAGACGGAGCCCCGACCCCCGTCAGCATCTTGGGGGGCGGGGGGGCAGGACCCGGGAAACGGCGGCGGTTGCTGGGAAGGGACTGGGATGGACTGGGATGGAATGGGATGGACTGGGATGGACTGGGATGGACTGGGACGGACTGGGATGGACTGGGACAGACTGGAATGGACTGGGACACCGAGATAAACCGGGACGAGGACTGGGACCCAGTAGGACCCCCCGGGAGCAGGATCTGAGCACACTGGGACCCTCCAGGACCAGAACTGGGGCAACAGGGATCATACCGGGAGCAACTGGGACTACACTGAGGGCTACTGGGAGCAACTGGAGGCCACTTAGGATATAGTGGGAGTGCCTCGGAGTCACTGGGATCATACTGGTGGAAACTGGAATGTTACTGGGGCATCTGGGAGTGACTGGGAAGGACTATGAGCATGCTGAGGGCTCTACTGGGATATACTGGGAGTGTGGGCAACCATGGTGGGGGTAACTGGGACCATACTGGGAGTGACTGGGACTACATGAAGGGGAATTAGTGGCTGGGGGCAACTGGAAGGAATTGAGTGACTGGATTTACAAGAGAAGCAACTGGGATTGAGTGGGACAGTCAGGAGGGAGGACTGGGATCATACTTGGAGTGACTGGATCTGTGCTAGGGGTAACTGGGAGCAACTGGGACCATGATGGGGACAACTGGGATCATCCTGGGATCACGGTGGGAGAAGCTTGGCCCATGCTGGGAGCAACTGAGACCACACTGAGGGTTACTGGGGTCATACTGGGATCATATCAAGAGTAAGTGGGATCATGCTGGAGGTGATTGGGATCGTACTGGGAGCAACTGGGAGTGCACTGGGGATGACTGGAAGTGGCTGTGAGCAACTGGGATCATGCTGGAAGCTTCTGGGGGCAACTGGGAATGAGTGGGACTACATGGAGGAAACTGGGAGC
>NW_021940361.1:1727-3744 GCF_001715985.3 Manacus vitellinus
TGTTCCCATTCCCATTCCACGGGTTTGCATTCCTGTTCCAGGTGTCCCCATCCCATTCTAGTTGTTCCCATCCCATTCCAGGTGTCCCCATTCCCATTGCAGGAGTTCCCATTCCCATTCTAGGTGTCCCCATTCCCATTCCAGGAGTTCCCATTCCAGGTGTTCCCATTCCCATTCCAGGTGTCCCCATTCCCTTTCCAGGTGTTCCATCCCATTTTAGGTGTCCCCATTCCCATTCCTATTGTCCCTCCTCCCATTCCTGGTGTTCCCATCCCACTTCTGTTTTCCCCATTCCCAGTTCTTGGTGTCTCCATTCCCATTCCAGGTGTTCCCATTCCAATTCCTGGTGTCCCCAACCTGCTCCCAATGTTCCCATTCCCATTCCAGGTGTTCCCATTCCCATTCCACGAGTTCCCATTCCCATTCCAGGTGTCCCCATTCCAATTCCACGAGTTCCCATTCCAATTCCTGGTGTCCCCAACCTGCTCCCAATGTTCCCATTCCCAATGTTCCCATTCCCTGCCCAGGTGTCCCCATTCCCATTGCTGATGTCCCCATTCCCATTCCAGGTGTCCTCATTCCAATTCCAGGGGTTCCTACTCCCATTCCAGAGTTTCCCATCCCATTCCAGGTGTCTCCATTCCCATTCCAGGTGTTCCCATTCCTGGTGTCCCCATTTCCATTCCAGGTGTCCCCATTCCCATTCCTACTGGCCCCATTCCCATTCCTGTTGTTCCTAGTCTGCTCCCAATGTCCCCATTCCCATTCCCGCTGTTCCCATTTCCATTCCTGGTGTTCCTATCCCATTGCTATTGTCCCCATCTCATTCCTTATGTCCCCATTCCCATTCCAGGCATTCTCATTCCCATTCCAGGTGTCCCCATTCCCGTTCCATGTGTTCCAATACCCTTTCCAGGTGTTCCATCCTGTTCTAGGTGTCCCCATTTCCATTCCTATTGTCCCTCCTCCTATTCCTGATGTTCCCATCCCACTTCTGTTTTCCCCATTCCCAGTTATTGGTGTTCCCATTCCCATTCCAGGGGTCTCCATTCCTATTCCTATTGTCCCCATTCCAATTCCAGGTTTTCCCCTCCCACCTCTGTTTTCCCTATTCCCATTCCAGGTGTTCCCATTCCCATTCCTGGTATCCCCATTCCAATTCCTGGTGTCCTCAATCTGCTCCCAATGTTCCCGTTCCCATTCCAGGTGTTCCCATTCCCCTTCCATGAATTCCCATTCCCATTCCAGGTGTTCCCATCCCAGTTCCTGGTGTCTCCATTCCAATTCCTGGTGTCCCCATTCCCATTCCAGGTGTCCCTAACCTGCTCCCAGTGTCTCCATCCCTCTCCCCGGTGTCCCCATTCCTAATCCAGGAGCCCCCATTCCCTCTTCCTGATTTCTCCGTTCCCATTAGAGTTGTTCCCAGTCTGCTCCCAATGTTCCCATTCCCATTCCAGCTGTCCCCATTCCCATTCCCCCTGTCCCCATTCCCATTCCTGGTTCCCAGGGAGGAACTGCCGGATGCCGGAGGAGGAGCCAGAATTTATTGCCCAAAGCAGGAGATTTTCACACCAAAATTAACCCCTGGTGATGTCACCGCTGTCCCTGTGATGCCACCAATGTCCCTGTGATGTCACCGCTGTCCATGTGATGTCACCAATGTCCATGTGATGTCATAGATGTCTCTGTGATGTCACCACTGTCATTTCCCCTGCTGCTTTACCTTAAAACCAGCACACCAGGTCTGTGCCCAACGGGGGTCCCTGTGGATCATCCAACGCGGGTCCTCCCATGGCTGATGGAGTTGGAGCAGCGGCCGAAGCTCTTCCCGCAGTCGGGGCACTCGGGGCTTCCATTACTGGTGGGTCCGTGGGTGGGAGGTCAAGGAAGAGCTCTGCGTGAAGCTCTTTCCACACTCCCCACAGTGGAAGGGCCTCTCCCTGATGTGGAGGCGACGGTGGGTGTAGAGGGTGGAGCTGTCCCACATTCCCTACACGTGTAGGGCTGTTCCCCAGTG
>NW_021940361.1:14782-16590 GCF_001715985.3 Manacus vitellinus
GGCCAGGAGCTCCACAACACTGTATTTGTGTCTATTTTCAGATAGATCTGGCATTTCATTGATCGATTATCGACATTTTATGCCTGTTTAATGATATTTTATTGATTCTCTTCGAGATGAGGATCAACATCTGGATCCTTACGGACATGGTGCTTTCCAAGGAGAGCAGGACACAGGCAGAGCCAGGAGAACCAGCCTGCAATCACACAGTGCCACCGGGGAGAGATGTTGTAGAGCAAAGACTCCCTTCAGGGTGGAAGGAAACTCTGCATTCAGTGAGCTGCCTGGAGAATGTGTGCCCACAGCTCTGTGGGAAGCTGCCAGCAGGGAATAACATTCCCAAGCAGCTGCAGCTCTGCCCAGAAGGAAGGACTGTCTGCAGGTTCAGACACTTCTGAGTTTGACCCTTCAGACCATAGTGACCTTTTCAGAGAAAACGCTGAGGACAAGTGTGTTTGAAGAGCTCAAGCTGACTGAGAAGGCCTGCAAAGCATCGTGGAGAGCTGATTTCCAAGATCTCCGTGGGCATTTGGCACCTTGATAAACTTCTCTTCTTCCCTCAGTGCCCAGGGAACACCAGACAAGGTCACCCAAGGGTTTCCCTTGGAGTGCCCTGGGCTTGGCTGGTGGAATCTTCTTGGGGGAGGGCAGGGATGAGATGAAGGCAGTTGGGTGAGACTTTGGAGTGGAAGATTGTGCCTGGTTTGGGGTTTTCTGTCTTGAAAAAAAGCTCATCATGAGCTGTAGACGGCCCTGTGCTGGGTAGATTCAGCTACTTGAATAAAGTTTTCAGTTTAAGATACTTGTTTTTTAGGAGCTCCTGATACCTCCAAAAGCCAGGTCAGGATCACCAACAATTCACTTTCCTATGTGGATATAATTACTTGGCAGGATTCTGTTGTGGAGTCTAATGGTCTGTACTAAGACATTTCTGGAATAGTATTCCAAGGAGCATCCCAAGCATTGTATCCTGCTCCCTTCTCTAATGTATCCATATAGAAAACTCAATAACTTCCTTTTTAGAGCCTATTTATTTACCTAAATGAGTTCATTTGACTTCCATATATTAAGGGATGGCTTTATTTCCTGGTCTATTTTTCCTGATGAAATAAATAATCCAACAGTTCTGCTGGAGTCCAAGTTCTTAAATCACTGGAGTTTTCATTGCATGTATTGTGTAACAGGTTGAAAACTTCCTTAGCTGGCAGCTGGAACAAAACTCCATCCAGCTCCCAGAGCTTGCAAACCTCCTTCTTAAACAGCAGGAAGAGCCACAGTAGATGCCCAAGTGCTGCAGAATGGCAGAAAATGCAGGCAGTGCAGTGGTTGCAGTGTGTGAATCTCTGCAGTTCAGCAGAGGCTCCTCATCCCTCTGGAGCAGGGAGGTCACTGCTGGGAAGTTGTGCTGTGCAGAAGCCTTGAGCTCCTGTGGCAGGACGAGCACAGGGCAGTGCCACGGCCTTTGTGGGGAAGATCCTGCCGGGCCTGCCAAGTGCTGCTGCTCTTTGTAAAGCGGGAGAGTTGTGGGTCCTTGCGAGGAGGAGAATGAAGATGTTCAGCAGCAGAAAGCAGAGCAGAGCAGTGCCCTCCTTTTGTCCGGGACTGCCGAGGGGGCACTGAACCTGGCGAGCCCTGAGCCAGGAGCAGCAGGAGGGCAGTGTAAACCCGACAGTCCTGGAACAGCACGAGAGGCTGCAGAGCTGGAGAAGGAATTCTGCGGGAATACTCAAGTCCGGAATGCTGCTGGAAGCGTCCCTTTGGCCCCTAGAATTGCCCTGGGAGTTTGCTGCCAGGCTTTGCTGCTCTCC
>NW_021940362.1:0-1033 GCF_001715985.3 Manacus vitellinus
CACACCGGGATGCACCAACACTGCACGTACAACTCCAGTGTCTCTCCCCCCACCCCCAGCCTGCCCCTCCTCCTCCTCCTCCTCCTTTGTGTGCGTGCGTGTGGACCCTCTCTCTCCCCGTGGATGCTAAGAACTGGAGAGGGAAGTCGAGCGCTTTCCCCCCGTTGGCATTGTGCGATATCCGAATTCCCATGCTACACTTTTTGACGGGTCACTGGTGCCCCAATAGGCAGGTGGCAAGGAGGGCTTGTAATTACACACTCCCAGAAACGGTGCCTTGGCCTCAGCCCTCCTCACGGGCGCCTACCTGCAGCTCCAAAGCCGCGGTTTGCTCGCAGGCAGTGGGTCGGGGGGGCATCCTTCAGCTGCGCTCCTTATTAATTGCGTAAAAGTTTTCTATTCTTTAACCCCTCTCCCTCCCTCCCACCTTCCCTCCCTCTTCCACCCCTCCCTCTCGCAGTCCCTAACCTAATCCCCGTCCCTCTCACCGTGTTGTGTATAGCAGCTGTCGGGTTTCATTTAGGGGAGAAGCTGGCAGCTTGTGCTCATTGGAGGCAGTCAAACGAGTTTCAATGGGAAAAATCATTAAGTTAACACTTTATCTAATGTCCCTATTGTCTGCCAGCAGGCATTGTCTTAGAGCCTTAGCATAGACATGTCTGAAAGTATCTCCGACTCCTAAATTCTCTAGGGAGCGAGAGGAGCCCCTGCGGCCTGTTTCAATTGCCCCCTCCCGTCCCGTAGCAGCGCTCCGCACCGCTCCGCACGCTGCTGCTTTTACCCCTCCAGCCTTCATCCTCAACCCCCATAGACGGGGCTCTCCCGAACTACTTCCAAACAAAGATAATGGTCTAGAGAGCTCTTCACTGGAGTTTGGAGACCAAGATTTCGTGAGAGAACTGAATTTCCAGCTTAAGTTCTGGTAGGAGAGAAGAAGACTGTTTGAGGCAGAGGGAAGAAAAAGAAGAGAAGAGAAGAGAAGAGAAGAGAAGAGAAGAGAAGAGAAGAGAAGAGAAGAGAAGAGAAGAGAAGA
>NW_021940363.1:0-949 GCF_001715985.3 Manacus vitellinus
CCTTCCAAACCCAACCAAGGTCTTCCAAACCCAACCAAGACCTTCCAAACCCAACCAAGCTCTTCCAACACCAACCAAGACCTTCCAAACCCAACCAAGACCTTCCAAACCCAACCAAGACCTTTCAAACCCAACCAAGGTCTTCCAAACCCAACCAAGACCTTCCCAACCCAACCAAGACCTTCCAAACCCAACCAAGACCTTCCAAACCCCACCGAGGCCTCCCAGCCCCTCCCCCCTCACCCGGTACTCCTTGATCTCCTCCTGCAGGATCTGGTCGGCGTCGGCGTAAACCTCCACCTTGCGCTGCTTCTCCAGCTTCCGGCGCAGCCGCGACAGCTCCTCCTGCCGCGGGGGGGGGGAACGGAGAGCACCCGTGGGCACCTCGGGGACCCCAGGGAGCCCAAAAGACCCCAAAAGATCCCAAAAATCCCATCGATCCCAAAATATTCCAATGGAGTCCAAAAGATCCCAAAATACCCCTGGGGAGCCCAAATGATCCCAAAATATCCCAAAGGATCCCAAAAAATTCCTGAAGACCCCAAAATATCCCTGTGGATCCCAAAAAATTCCTGTGGAGCCCAAAAGATCCCAAAATATCCCCCAAAAATTCCTGTGGAGCCCAAAATATCCCAATGGGTCTCCAAAAGATTCCTCTGGATCCCAAAATTTCCCTGTGGATCCCAAAATATCCCAATGGATTCAAAAAAATCCCTGTGGATCCCAAAATATCCCTACGGATCCCAAAATACCCCAAAAGATCAAAAAACATCTCAACGGATCCCCAAAATATCCCAAAATATCTCTGTGCATCCCAAAATATCCCAAATGGATCCCAAAAGATCCCTGTAGATCCCAAGATTCCTGTAGATCCCAAAATATTCCTGTGGATCCCAAAATATCCCAATGGATCCCTGTGGATCCCAAAAGATCCCAAAATATCCCTGTG
>NW_021940364.1:0-1030 GCF_001715985.3 Manacus vitellinus
GACACCTCCTTTGAGCATCAAGGCCACCTTCAGCAGGTAAAACCTTCATCCATCCTAAAATCACCTGCTGCTCTTGACTTACCCCAGTACTTTTCCACCCCAGGCTTTGCTGCAACTTGCAGGAGCCCTTAAAAAAATCTCAGAATGGCTTTGCTTCAAGACAGGACCTGAAGGAAGGAGGGACTTGGTCCAGCCTGTGCTGAAAGTGCCCACGAGCCTTGGCCAGCTCACACATACCTGGGAGGATTTAAAGTGAGCGGTTCAATTAGATGGGAATTACTTTTATCTGCCCAGCAGCAAAGGGCCAGCAGGAACACGCTCCTGGAAGCCCTTGGAATGCCTTTTGGGGGTTTAACACGCCCTAGTGGAGAAACCAAGGGCACACAGGCTCCTCTCTGCAGGGAGTGTGAGAGCTGCAGCCTTCCCTCCAGGTGACACCCCTGTGAGCCCCGTGGGGTGTGGGGACCAAACCATAACCCTGTCCTAGGGTCAGGTTAGGACTGCAATTAGTGCTAATGGCAGAAAGGCAGAATCACAGAACATCCTGTGCAGGAAGGGACCCCCAAGGATCGTCCAGTCCAACTCCTGCCCCTGCACAGACACCCCAACAATCCCACCCTGTCCCTGAGAGCGTTGTCCAAACCCTCCTGGAGCTCTGGCAGCCTTGGGGCCGTGCCCACTGCCCTGGGGAGCCTGGTCAGTGCCCAACCACCCTCTGGGGGAAGAACCTTTCCCTGAGATCCCACGTAACCCTGCACTGACAACTTCAGGTCATATCTGTAATGCTAGACTGAGTTACAGATCCTGTTCTTAGACTTTAATTATCTTAAGTTCTCCAAATAGTCCATGCAGACTTACTCTTGGTGAAAAGCCCCACGATACCACACAATAGAACCACTCAGCTCAAACCAGCCAGGCAGGACGCATTTCTCTCACAGGGTACACTGGGCAAACAGGAACAAAATGCTGATAACGTGGTGTTCTTGCACAGTACGCCCTGGGCACGGTGGTGGCTGCAACAAAGGCATCC
>NW_021940365.1:0-1003 GCF_001715985.3 Manacus vitellinus
CTAGGAAAAGATAAAATTCTTTTATTACAATTTCAAATTATACTTTCTTAATAATTTTTTTTTTCTGCTAGTTCATTGGTTTTTAGAGGTCAGATGGGGGGTGTTTTTTCATTTTAATGCTGAAACAATCACTTGTTTCAAAACACTTGTGATCAGAAAAATACTTAGATTGTTTTGCTTAAAGAACTACTTCATTAAAGAGAGAACTCTGCCTTTTAATTTCCTTCCACCTCTGACTGTACAGATCTTGAAGTATATTATGTCAATATCTTGCTGTTCAAAAATCTGTTGACCAAAAAGTTGCTGCTGCAGCTTTTCTCAGGAGGCATCTGTGTACCACTGTGCTTTGTGGCTTCTGCAGTTGTGACCATGCATGTGGTCAGCTTTTGTTGTAACCATTCCCTGATTTAAATGTCAACCCTGACTTGCATTTTCACTGTGTCTTAATATGTAAACCACTTCCCAATGGGAAAATGTTTTGTTTACTTGATTCCCAATGGGAAAATATTTTGTTTATTCAATTTTTCCTGAAAGTCGACTAAGCAGGGAGTAGGAGGGATAGGCTGCTAACCAATATTAACAAGAAGATGTCTGGGAAAAAAAAAAAAAAGAAACCATATGTCAGTCCATAAAGGCTTTTTATTCTGGGTCTGCATTAACAGTGGAGTGAAGTACAATGCACTTACAAGGACCTTGGAGCTCTGAAGAGGAGTTGTGGCACTGTCCTAAAGAAGGTTTCATTTAAATAATTCAGTTAACAATTATCCTTCATTACTCTGTTTCTTCCTCTTGCCCTCATTAGAACTATTCACAGAACTTCTAAAAACTGTAGGATTACAGTAAATTTGGTGGTGTGGCTAGATGACTAAAGATTGTGACTGACAGATATACCTATCTGTTTGTTTCTAAAATTTATATATCCAAATATACAAAACTTGCCAGGAGGCAAATTCTTAAGTTTTTTAGATTCTAAATTATTTAAATCATAAATTATTAATGGCTA
>NW_021940366.1:0-993 GCF_001715985.3 Manacus vitellinus
TTGGTTGGGGTTGGGTGGGGGGTTGGTTATTGTTGGTTTTGGTTGGGTGTTTGAGTTTTGTTGGGGTTGGTTGGGTGGTTGGGCTTGGTTGGTTGGTTGGGGTTGGTTGGGGTTGGTTGGGGTTGGTTGGGTGGTTGGGGTTGGTTGGGGTTGGTTGGGTCTTCCTGGTCTTCATTGGGTTCATCCTCCTCTTCTTCCTCCTCTTTCTCCTCTTCTTCCTCTTCCTCCTGCTCTTCCTTCTCCTGCTTTTCCTCTTCTTCCTTCTTCTCCTCCTCTTTCTCTTCTTCCTCCTCTTCTTCCTCCTCTTCCTTCTTCTGTTCTTCCTCCTCCTCCTCCTCCTCCTCCTCCTCTTCCTGCTTTTCTTCCTTCTCCTGTTCTTCCTCTTCCTCCTCCTCCTCCTGCTCTTCTTCTTCTTCTCCTCTTCCTCTTCCTCTTTCTCCTTCTCCTCCTCCTCCTCCTCTTCCTCCTCTTCCTCCTTCTCCTGTTCTTCATCTTCCTCCTCCTCCTTTTCCTCCTCCCCTTCCTCTTCCTCCTCTTCCTCCTCTTCCTCCTCTTCCTCCTCTTCCTCCTCCTACTTCTCCTCCTCCTCTTCCTTCTCTTCCTTCTTCTCCTCCTCTTCCTCCTTTTCCTTCTCTTCCTCTTTCTCCTCTTTCTCTTCCTCCTCCTTCTCTTTTTCTTCCTCCTCCTCTTCCTCTTTCTTCTTCTCTTCTTCCTTCTCCTTTTCCTCTTTCTCCTCTTCCTCCTCCTCCTCTTCCTCTTTCTCTTTCTTCTTCTCTTCTTTGTCCTCCTCTTCCTCCTCCTCCTCTTTCTCCTCCTGCTCTTCCTCCTCCTCCTCCTCCTCCTCCCTTTCTTCCTCCCCTTCCTCCTCCTCCTCCTCCTCCTCGTGCTCCCCTCCTGCCGCAGGAGAACCCGAGCGAGGAGGACGCGGCCATCGTGGACAAGGTGCTGTCCATGCGGGTGGTCAAGAAGGAGGTGAGGGGTTCGGGGTTCAGG
>NW_021940367.1:0-995 GCF_001715985.3 Manacus vitellinus
CTTGGTTGGGTTTGGAAGGTCTTGGTTGGGTTTGGAAGAGCTTGGTTGGGTTTGGAAGAGCTTGGTTGGTTGTGGAAGATGTTGGTTGGGTTTGGAAGGTCTTGGTTGGTGTTGGAAGGGTTTGGTTGGGTTTGGAGGACCTTGAGTGGGGGTGGAAGACCTTGGTTGACCTTGAATGATCCTCAGTTGACCTTGGTTGGGTTCCAACACCTTGGTTGACCTGAAACGACCCTCGGTTGACCTTTATTGGGTTTGAAGACCTTGGTTGACCTCAGTTGACCTTGGTTGGCTTTGGAAGAGCTTGGTTGACCTCAAATGACCCTTGGTTGACCAGAGTTGACCTTGGTTGGGTTGAAAGACCTTGGTTGACCTCAGTTGACCTCGGTTGGTCTTGGTTGACCTCGGTTGACCTCAGTTGACCTTGGTTGAGTTCTAAGACCTTGGTTGACCTCCATTGACCTCGCTTGACCTCACTTGACCTCAGTTGACCTCCATTGACCTCAGTTGACCTCTGTTGACCTTGGTTGAGTTCTAAGACCTTGGTTGACGTCCATTGACCTCGATTGATCTCAATTGACCTCCATTGCCCTCGATTGACCTCAGTTGACCTCCATTGATCTCAGTTGACCTCAGTTGACCTCCATTGACCTTGATTGACCTCAGTTGACCTCCATTGACCTCAGTTGACCTCAGTTCACCTTGGTTGAATTCTAAGACCTTGATCGATCTCCATTGACCTCGGTTGACCTCAGTTGACCTCCATTGACCTCCATTGACCTTGATTGACCTCAGTTGACCTCGGTTGACCTCCATTGACCTCAGTTGACTTCTGTTGACCTCGGTTGATCTCAGTTGACCTTGGTTGATCTCCATTGACCTCAGTTGACCTCAGTTGACCTCCATTGACCTCAGTTGATCTCTGCTGACCTCTGCTGACCTCAGCCGCCCTCCCCCTCCCCCCCCGCAGGCCCGGCTGACGTGCCCGTGCTGCAACG
>NW_021940368.1:0-1052 GCF_001715985.3 Manacus vitellinus
GCATGGTAACACGGGAGCTCTGTAATTTGCTGGGCAGAGATTTTATGCTCTTAGTCTGTAATTCCAACACTTTACAATGTACAGGATTGCCTTTTTTTTTTTTAATCTATATGCATGTGCATTCTGGGAACAAGTGGATTTTTTTTTCAGAACATAAAGGGAAACACAGTAAATGTAATAAATCATGTAATAAATGTCAAGTCTCAGGCTGCTTTTTAGCAGCAGAACAGGTTGAGGGCACAAGTTCAATGAAAGCTGTGCACAGCAAAGACATGCTGGTGACTTGCATAGGTTCCAGTCTCAGCAGCTCTCTGCTGAGACTCCATTGCCTGTCCTTGGCTTTTTTGCTTTCCAAACAAACTCATCTCCAGCCTGGTACGAAACATAAAAATGGTCAAGAAAGCAGCTGGTTCGAGGATGGTAAAGTCAGACAGGATGCAAGTAACAAACAAGTAGATAGAGAATACACATTAAAGGATTTGGCTAAAAGTACAAGCTTGCTTTGAAACAGTCTAAGGAGATATGGGAACAGGGGAATATAAAGCCACAGCTAAATAGACACTGGGGATTCCTCCAAGTGATGCACTGGAGACAGTTCGAGCTCTAAGAATTAGAGTTGGTTGCAGAAAGGCAGACCAGGAAATCACACAAAAAAAGAGAAAAGGAAATCAGAGCCACTTAGTAGGCACAAATCCATGTCTCAGAAGGTCTGCTGGCCTTCCTGGTATGGGGAGATCAAGACCTTCCTTTCCCTTGGCTTGTTACTGCAAAATGGCTGATGTCTCAACCTTTTCAGGGCCACTAAGTCCCATTCCCTGAGTCTGCTGCTTGAGCTCTTAAATTCCAATAAATCATGAAAACTGACATTTCTAAAAATATCTCTTTTACCTATCCTGAGATAATTACAGCCCAGGAGTATTAGAAGCATACATAAAGGCTTGTGAAGCCCCTGAGGTATGATTCATCTCACAATAACCACCTCTGTCTCATCCCATCTAATCATCAAATATCTCCCAGTTTCTCCGCCTCCCTATTCTTCACCTCTCTTCCCT
>NW_021940369.1:0-994 GCF_001715985.3 Manacus vitellinus
GGAGCACGGAGAGCACTAACACAGGAATGTAACAAGATTCAAGGGCTGGACTTTTACCCAGCCAGAAAAAACAGCCACTCCATCACTGAGGATGAACAGACTGAAAGGTTTTATTAAACTCAAGTCTGAGTCTTTATCCCTGACAGCCCTGGGAAGAGCCTTAGGAGGTCCCAGAGTTTTCCAAAGTCTCCTCTGGCAGAGCTGGCACCACTCCCAGCACCAGGGGAGCCACCAGGACCAGAACTTCTGCCCCTACATGGTTTGTTTCCAAGAGGGACAATGAAACAGGGTAGACACATCAAACCCGGGCTCTTAGAGCTGATGAAGTGTTAAGAGTCATCTAAGTCAGGACTGAGAATTTAGAGCCTGGAATTTGCTGCTGGAATGCAAAAATCAGGTGGTTCTGCAAGCCCAGGGGACACTCTGGTTCTCAGGCATCCTTCAAACACTTGGTAGTGTCTGGTTGACAGCTGCACTTGAGGATTTTAAGGGTCTTTTCCAACCTAAATTATTCTAAAAATTCTAAAAATTATTCTAAAGTCAGATCTACAAAGAGGTTGAGTCTGTCCTAAAAATCCCTGCTTAGCCTCCTGACCATCTGCCCACCCTCCCATCCATTATCCCAGGAGCTGGATTTAAGCTTCAATTCCTGCTCCTGGTCAGCTTGATTTGGGGTGGATGTCCCAAAAGTGGCTGGGGAGGACAATTAATAGTCATTGACGTGACCAAGGACCTGAAGATGTGCTCAAAAAACCCACAGTGTTCCCAAGGCACATCCCAGTTCAGGCCATCCTGGGGACTGGAATGTCTTGGGAGCAGGAGAAAATGCCACGGGACATGTGGGACAGGGAAAAGGGTTGGAATATCAGGGGAGAAGCAGAAAGGAGGAGCTGGAGGACGAGGCAGAATTGAACAGGTTGAGGAAACCTCACTGATCTTAAAAATAACCTCGAGGGATGGGAAGGAGAATATAAAATAAATAATATAAAATATA
>NW_021940370.1:0-965 GCF_001715985.3 Manacus vitellinus
GGGCTCCTTTATCCCATTTTTGGGTTCCTTTATCCCATTTCTGAGTTTTCCTCCCTCCCTTTTTTTGCTGACAGCGCCCCCTGCTGGCCGGGAGGACTGAACACCCTCCCCCACTGGCCCCTCCATTTCCGGGTTCCCCCTCCCCATTTTCGGGGTCCCCCATCCCATTTCTGAGGTCCCTCATCCCATTTTTGGACTCCCTTGTCCCATTTTTGGGTTTCTTTATCCCATTTCTGGTTCCCGCCCTCCCTTTTTTGCCGACAGCGCCCCCTGCTGGCCAGGATGACCGAACATCCTCCGTCATTGACCACCCCCCATTTTCGGGGTGCCCCTCCCCAATTTCAGGGTCCCTCATCCCATTTTTGGACCCCTTTATCCCATTTTTGGACCCCTTTATCCCATTTTTGGGCTCCTTTATCCCATTTATTGGTTCCCCCCCTCCCTTTTTATGCTGACAGCGCCCCCTGCTGGCCGGGATGACTGAACACCCACCCCCCATTTTTAGGGTCCCCCTCCCCGTTTTTGGGGTCCCCGTGCCCGTACCCGAGGTCTCGGGGGCGGTGCCCTGCAGGAGCCCCCCCCTGCCCCCGCAGGCCTTGCTCACGGCCGCCATCTTGGCGATGACGGGCAGGTTGTGGATGACGAAGGCGACGTCGAGGCGCTGCTGCTCCGCCAGCGCCCGCGCGTGGCCCAGGAGCCCGAACCCCGTCACGTCCGTGGCCGCGTGGGCACCGAAGGACCTCATCAGGCCTGCGGCTGGGGGGGGACACCGGTGTCACCAGGGGGTCACCAGTATCATTGTGGGGACACCCAACATGGCCCCAATGTCACCCCTGGGCGTGGCCCAGGAGCCCCAAACCCGGTGACATCCATGGCTGGGTGGGCACCGAAGGACCTCATCAGGCCTGCGGCTGGGAGGGGACACCGGTGTCACCAGGGGGTCACCAATGTCACCAGTGTGACCA
>NW_021940371.1:0-992 GCF_001715985.3 Manacus vitellinus
CCCAGATCCTACACCCCAGATCCCAAATCCTAAACCCCAGATTCCAAATCACATGCCCTGGATCCCAGATCCTACACCCCAGATCCCAAATCACATGCCCTGGATCCCAGATCCTACAACCCAGATCCCACAGCACACCCCTGGATCCCAAATCACATGCCCTGGATCCCAGATCCTACACTCCAGATCCCAAATCACACACCCTGGAGCCCAAATCCACACCCCAGATCCCAAATCCTACCCCCCAGATCCCAAATCCTACACACCCTGAATCCCAAATCACATGCCCTGGATCCCAAATCCTACAGCCCAGAGCCCAAATCGTACACCTCAGATCTGAAATCACACACCCCAGATCCCAAATCACATGCCCTGGATCCCAAATCCTACAGCCCAGATCCCAAATCACACACCCTGGATCCCAAATCACATGCTCTGGAACCCAAATCCTACACCCCGGATCCCAAATCCTGTGGTCTGGATCCCAAATCCTACACCTCAGATCTGAAATCACACACCCCAGATCCCAAATCCGACACCCCAGATCCCAAGTCATGTACCCCAGATCCTCAGTGCTGTGATCTGGATCCCAAATCCTACACCCTGGACCCCAAATCACATGCCCTAAAACCCAAATCCTACACCGCAGATCCCAAATCACACACCCCAGATCCCAAATCCTACACCCCAAATCCCAAGTCACACACCACAGATCCTCAATCCTGTGATCTGGATCCCAAATCACACGCCCTAAAACCCAATCCTACACCCCAGATCCCAAATCACACATCCTGGATCCCAAATCCTACACCCCAAATCCCAAGTCATGTACCCCAGATCCTCAGTGCTGTGATCTGGATCCCAAATCCTACACCCCAGATCCCAAATCCTACACCCCCTGGATCTCAAATCCTACACCCTAGATCCCAAATCCACACCCCAGATCTGAAAGACCCTCCAAATCCCTCCCCCGACCCTGTTTTTGGGGCCCT
>NW_021940372.1:0-1049 GCF_001715985.3 Manacus vitellinus
GTGGTGACTTCACCACTGCCCCGGGCAGCCTGTGCCAGTGCTTGACAACCCTTTTGGTGAAGAAATATTTCCTAATCTCCAATCTAAACCTCCCCCTGGAGTCACTTGAAGCTGTTTCCTCACTCATCTACAGAAGCAAAGGAATGACAGTGCATGAGACATGACAACAAAACCTGCTGAAAGATAACAGAAAACCAGAGAAAACCTCTGTCACCCAGCACCTACCACAAAGCTTGTCCCTCCTGCATAGGACTGAGGGAACAATCCCCCAGCCCTGCAGTTCCTGTGAAGTGTTTTGGATAGATGGATGTATGGAGTGAGTTCTGGCATAGCACAGGGGGACTCCTGGGCAACCACAGGTGTCCAAAATGGAGATGTCTCTCTCTGAGCTACTCATCTGCAGCTCCTGTCAATAAACAGAGTGAGAGAGGCACTTTAAGTACCTGACTCTTCTGATGTCTACCTTAGTCACCGAACATTAGATGGTTCCTATGTCTCTGGGCTGAACTGTTAAAAGGCTCTGTGTCTAGGTCCTGGTTTATTTGCCTATCAAATGCACACTCTTCCTTGTGGCAGCTCTCCCAGACCACTGTCCCCAGCTGCTGCATGCCAGGCAGGGAACAGAGAACCACAGAATCTCACAGAGTGATCTAGGTTGGAAAAGATCTCTGAGATCATCAAGTCCAGCCTATGACCCAACATCACCATGTCAACCAGACCATGGTACTCAGTGCCACATCCAGTCTTTCCTTAAACACCTCCAGGGACAGTGACTCCACTATCTCCCTGGCCAGCCCATTCCAATGTCTGATCACCCTTTCTGTGAAGGTGTTCTTCCCAATGTCCAACCTAAACCTCCCCTGGCACAGCTTGAGGCTATTTTCTTTTGTCCTGTCCCTTGTTCCCTGGGAGCAGAGTCTGATTCCCACCTTGCTCCCCCCTCCTGTCAGGGAGTTGCAGAGCCAGAAGGTCCCTCCTGAGCCTCCTTTTCTCCAGGCTGAGCCCCCCCAGCCCCCTCAGCTGCTCCTGGTGCTCCAGACCCTTCCCCA
>NW_021940373.1:0-976 GCF_001715985.3 Manacus vitellinus
TTGTTTTGCCACAAACAGTGGTTTTTTTTCATTTTTAAATTAGAAATAGTGGGGAGAGGGGGGGCAAGAACACAACTCTGGGGGGTTTTTGTGGTGCACATTTTCTTTCCAGCGAGCCCAACATGTGGAAAACTCACCCTCCCACCAAGTTCCCTTTAACTCATCCATCCTCTCCACCCCAGAGGAAGTCTGGGCATCCCAGGTTATCCATCCAGGTCATCCCCCCCCCCAGTCACTGCCAAAAATCCCACAGCAAGCTGGAGAAGGTGTGGGCAGTGTGGTTCTGGCTCTACCACAGCATCTGGAAGTCTGGTTCCGTGGTTTCAGAGACATGAAAAGCCCTCTGTTCATAAGCCACCTCCTGGATTCAGGCTCAGAATCATTCAGGTTGGAACAGACCTTTAAGATCAAGTCTAAACAGACAGAGCAGAACAGACTCCACAGTCCTGAACTGAAACGTCCCGCTCTGGAATTCAGGAGAGTGCCTGGAGCAGGGATTGATTCCCACCACACCTGAACTCAGGTGAGCCCCAGAGACACCAGCAAAGCCCACCTGGCTCTGGTGCTCCAACACACTGGAAGCTCTTTCCCTGTGACAGTGTGAATCCAATGGATCTGAGGAGTGCTGGGAGCGGTCGTCTGGGGACACGGGAATCCCAGCACAATGCAGTGGCTTCGTGGTCCTTTTCCCTACGACATCCATGTGTGGGAGACAATACCAGTGTCCCTGTACCTCGCCTGAGCAGGGCAGTGGCTGTTTCCACGCTCTGGGAATGGCCCCGGGGCCTTGGCAGTTCTTCCCTCGCATGGGGAACTGTCAAACTCCTGAATAAAGCTGGAGAGAAGAGCTGTCGTGGCTTTCCAGGGAGGGTGGGCAGAGAAATTGGGCTGGGCAGGAGGAGGAATGGGGTCATTTTGGAAATAATAAGCCTTCATGTTCGCCTCACATGGCGTGGTATTTTCCCTTTCCTAGAAC
>NW_021940374.1:0-1049 GCF_001715985.3 Manacus vitellinus
GAGAGAGGAGGACAAATGTGGGCTAAAATGCACCACATTCTGTGGTGAGATACCTACAGTTATGTCAGGCAAGGGGGGCAGAGCAAGTGTGATGAGCCCCTGATGACTTCAATAATTTACTGAAATGTCAGTAGTGTACAGACACACAGCAGAGCCCATTTATGGTCTGCAGCTTCCTGCCAAGGGGCAGCCCCAGGTTCTTTCCCCAGAGGCTGGTTGGGCACTGCCCAGGCTCCCCAGGGCAGTGGGCACAGCCCCAAGGCTGCCAGAGCTCAGGGAGGGTTTGGACAACGCTCTCAGGGACAGGGTGGGATTGTTGGGATTGTTGGGGATCCGTGAACTTTGCAGGGAAAGGTTGCAAGACCTGCTCTGTCTGCACCCAGATGTCCCAGCTGTCACATGAAGATGCTTCAGCTCCCTCCCATGGGTTGCTTCAGAGGCAGGGTGGCATCTCAGAGTTGGCCGCGGCGGAAGCAAAAGTTCCCCAGCTTCCTCTCCAGCCCTTCCTCGGAGACCACAAATTATTTGAGCCCAATCCACGAGCACTGGGGAAGCCCCCCCGTCCCCCAGGAGCAGAGCAGGACCCCGGTGAGGACTCACCATCCATGTCCAGGCGCTGCATGATGATGGCCAGCTCCACCTCACTGGGCATGTACCCCAGCGAGCGCATCGCCATGCCCAGCTCCTGCTTGGAGATGAAGCCATTCCCATCCCTGTCCAGCACTCGGAACGCCTCCCGGATTTCTGTGAAGGGCAAGGAAGAAGGGAGGAGTTGTTATGGTGGAGGAGTCCTTGGGCAGTGTGTCAGCAAATGGTGGGGACAGAAGCAGCTTGGATTGCCTTTCAGAGCGTTACTGGCGTGTGTTTTGGTGTTTGGAGCAGTGTCATTGTGATTTGTT
This sequence comes from Manacus vitellinus, assembly GCF_001715985.3. Lineage (NCBI taxonomy): Eukaryota > Metazoa > Chordata > Aves > Passeriformes > Pipridae > Manacus > Manacus vitellinus. Next base: position 900 of record NW_021940374.1, read on the forward strand.
AACACAGAGAGACCTCTGTGTGTGCATCTTGGGTGCACCCCGGAGAGCAGAGGGCACAGCAGAGACCCACTGAGTCATTTAGTTTGGAAAAGCCCTCCAAGACCATCAAGTCCAACCATCAAACCACCCCTAACCCACGTCCCCAAGTGC
>NW_021940375.1:0-994 GCF_001715985.3 Manacus vitellinus
CACCGGCGGCAGGGACTGCACGATGTCGCTGTGGTAGATGAAGCCCGTGTGGGGCAGCACCGAGGTGGACGAGAAGCCAGAGAGGGTCCGACGCTGGGCCCCCAACAGCAGGATGTTACAGGCCGGCAGCTTGGAGAGGGGGGTGAGACCCCCCGCGACCCCTGCAATGAGGGGGGGGACCCCCAAAATCCAGGGGGGCACCCCAAAATCAGGGGGGGATCCCAAAAATCCGCAGGGCGAGGGAAGCGGGAGTTTGGAGAGAAAGAAAAGGGGGAAGGAAAGGGAAGACCCCAAAATATGGAGGGGCTTGGGAAAGGGAGGGAGACCCCCCCCCCCCCCCGAGACCCCTGGAATGGAGGGGGGGACACCCCCAAAATCCAGGAGGATCCCAAAAATATAGAGGGTGAGGGACGCAAATGGGAGAATGGGGAAAAGCAGGAGAGATCCCAAAATATGGAGGGACTTGAAGAGGAGATTGAGACCCCCCTAAGACCCCTGGAATGAAGGGGAGACCCCCAAAATACAGAGGGTTTGGGGGGGATCCCTAAATCCAGGGGGGACCCCCAAGATACACAGGGTGAGGGAAGCGGGAGTTTGGAGAGAGGGAAAAGGAGGAAGGAAAGGGAAGACCCCAAAATATGAGGGGGCTTGGAAAGGGGGGGAGACCCCCTGAGACCCCTGGAATGAGGGGGGGCCCCCCAAAATACAGAGGAGTCAGGAGGAGACCCAAAAATCCAGAGGGAAAAGGACAGAGAGATCCCAAAAACCAAAAAGATTGGGGTAGCAGGAGTTCAGGGAGAGGAAAAAGAGAGGGTTTTGGGGTAATTCTGGGGGGGGTTTAGAGTATCTTAAGGGGCAGGTTTTGATGGGTGGTTTTGGGGGGTCCCAGGGCAGGTTTTGGGGGTCTCACCCATGATTGTGGAGGCCCCGAGGATGAGGGAGAGGTTGGGGGCGATGAAGGACTCGGTGGGTGGGTTTTGGGGTGGTTTTGGGG
>NW_021940376.1:0-1048 GCF_001715985.3 Manacus vitellinus
ACATGACCCCAGACTTTGTGCATAGTGTCCTTGTCGAGAAAGCTGCACTGGAAAAGTTTGCCTTTTTCTTAGCAGTAATGGCAGAAAGACTGTGGCCCGAAGTATCATCGAATGTTCTGTGTTAGCGGGAACCCACAAGGCTCTGAAGTCCAACTCCTGACCCTATGCAGGATAGCTCCGAAAATCACACCGTGTGACTGAGTGTATCGTCCAAATGCTTCTTGAACTCTGTCAGGCTTGGTGCTGTGACTACTTCTCCGGAGAGCCTGTTCCAATGCCCAACCACCCTCTGGGTGAAGAACCTCTTTCTAATATCCAACGTAAACCTCCCTTAACGCTACTTCAGACCATTCCCTCGAGTCACCTCAGACAGGAAATCAGTGTCTGCCCCTCTGCTTCCCCTCATGAAGAAGTTGTAGACCATGATGAGGCCTTCCCTCAATCTCACCAATTAAATAGGTTCAGTTAATGAACCTGAGGAACAATTTAATTTTTCAGGTGTTTTTAAAGCTGTTATTGCAGGTAGTATTGCCAGAAATGTTCTTGGAGTTCCTTGTTCTTTCTTGCTTTTTGGTAGTGTAAATATAGTGGTGTATTCATGCCTGCCCCAAGTAAAAGCTGATTGTGTTTAACCAAGTTCTTCATTAGAGTTTGCTGCATGGCTGCCTCAAGGGGCTGGGAGAACGAGTATAAGTGCATTCATGCATGGCCAGAAACGGAAAAGAGAAGGAGGCTTGGAGGACTAGTTTGTGGCTGCTTGAAGTGCCAGTTACATTCCAGTGTAAAAACGTGCCTTTACAGCAGAATTAGCCCTGAGACTGCGTAGGAGTTGAAATGGGCAATCCTGCCATTAAGCTGGTTGTGTAGTGTACTGGTCGTGTACTGCCTTGCTTTAGCACTTTGGTGGTTACGTAGCTGCTGTTGCCCCAAAAAATTACCTGACATAAATTACGTGACTCGTATTTTCAAGGACTGAAGATAGGCTAAGTGAATGTATCTGTGCTCCTGCGTCACATTCCCATATCATGTTTGTACAGGCGTGAATTTA
>NW_021940377.1:0-984 GCF_001715985.3 Manacus vitellinus
CTTTCTCAGAGTTCTCTCTCCTGGTTGCACCACAGCACTTGTCTGGGAATGTGTCCTTGGAGTTTGTGTTGGGCCTGGAACTGCTCTGCCCTGCAGTGTGGAGTTGGGGGTAGGTGGAGTAGGAAGGAGGGTACGGCAGGGCCTTAAAGTGAGGGCAGTGTCTGTTTGTGCAGGGTGTCTTTGGACCTCACACAGTTTGTCTAAAGAGAAGTGACAATTGGGCAGCAGTTAAAGTCCCCCTGTCTATGTGGCTGACTTTGCTATCTCATTTCTTTGCAGGGTCAGAGGGCTCCTCCAAGCGAACAACAGCTGTATTACCACAGGACAAAAAAAAGCCCTTGCCCTCGTGTCTCGGGTGCAGGTTGTGGGTCACCCTGGGCACTCCAGGGGCAGCAACAGCTCCCTGTCCTGGTACCTTTTTACTGGGTGCAGTCTTCATCCCTGTTGAATTCTGGGGAGTCGGGTGGCCAATTCCAGCTTTGGGGGGCCCAGAGAAGCATCGGGGGGACGAAGACCCAGCTTGGAGTGACCCTGAAAAGCCCCGGATCAGCAGCGAGGTCCCTTCCCCCCAGAGTGGGGAGGGGACACCTTCCATTTAAGTGGAGTTTCTTGCTGTCGTGTGGTCAGTGGGGCACACGTGGGTGGAGGGGCTGAGGGTCTTTTCTTCCTTAAAGAAGAACCCTGACCCAGTCCCGTCCCCGTGCATCCCAGTCCCTCCCCAGTTTCCATCCCAGTGCCTCCCACATGCCCTCAATCCCATCCCTTGCCCTCCCCAGGGGGAGACCCACTCCAACCCAGTGCTCCCAGTCCCTCCCCCGTCCCATCCCAAGCCTTCCCCCATGCCCCCAGTCCCTCCCCAGTGCCCTCAATCCCATCCCAGTCTCATCCCCCGTGCTCCCATTAACAATAAAATCAAAAGGAATTCCAGAAACACCTCCCCGTCCCCTCCCAGTGTCCCTCCCAGTTCCCATACTGGTCACACTG
>NW_021940378.1:0-1548 GCF_001715985.3 Manacus vitellinus
CCCGAAGTTGAGCTCGACGGCGCAGCCCTTGCAGAGCACGTGGGGCAGCAGCGCCCGCTCCGCCAGCGAATCCTTGGGGACGCGGAAGGCCGGGCCCAGCCCCTGCCCGTTCTTGGAGAAGGACAGCTCCACCACCTCCTCGGAGCCCTCGAAATCCTGGGAGAGCCAAAATTCCCGCTTTTGCCACGCTCCCGGAAACATTTCCCCCCCAAGAGCAGCTTTGCTGGGTTGTTTCCTCCATTTTCCCAAATTTCCCCCAAATTTCCCCGCCAGTTTTTCTGGATCTCCCACCCACACTTACTTTTTCCAGATGTTTTCCCTCCTTTTCTGAATTGTTCCTTTTTTTTTCCATGATTTCTCCCTCTATTTTTCTGAATTGCTCCCCCTGAATTTTCCCCATTTTCCCAAATTGTTCCTGTTTTTTCCATGATTTCTCCCTCTGTTTTTCTGAATTGCTCCCCTTGAATTTTCCCCATTTTCCCAAATTGTTCCTGTTTTTAACATGATTTCTCCCTCTATTTTTCTGAATTGCTCCCCTTGAATTTTCCCCATTTTCCCAAATTGTTCCTGTTTTTCCATGATTTCTCCCTCTATTTTTCTGAATTGCTCCCCCTGAATTTTCCCCATTTTCCCAAATTGTTCCTTTTTTTTCCATGATTTCTCCCTCTATTTTTCTTAATTGTTCCCCCTGAATTTTCCCCATTTTTCCAAATCGTTCCTCTTTTTTTCCACATGTTTCTCACTACTTCTCTAAATTTTTTCTCTTATTTTATTTTTCTCTGATTTTCCCCAATCTCCCCCAAATTTCCCACCAGTTTATCTGGATCTGCCCCCCACACTTATTTTTTCCAGATGTTTCCCCTCCTTTTCCGAATTGTTCCTGTTTTTTCCAAGATTTCCCCCCTCCATTTTTCTGAATTGTTTCCCTTGAATTTTTTTCCACATTTTTTCCCAGATATTTCTCCTAATTTTCCCCCCTTTTTCCCCCTGATTTTCTCCAAGTTTTTCCTTACTTTTCCACCAATGTTTCTGGATTTCTCTCCCCCATTCTTGTTTTTTCCAGATGTTTTCCCTCCTTTTCCCAATTGTTCCTGTTTTTTTCCATGATTTCTCCCTCTATTTTTCTGAATTGATTCCCTTGAATTTTCTCCCCCATTTTCTCAAGTTGCTCCTGATTTTTTCCAGATATTTCTCCTCATTTTTCTAAGTTTTCCCCCTTTTTTCCCCCTGCATTTTTTCCCTGATTTTCCCTAATTTTCCACCAACATTTCCGGATTGGTTTCCATTTTTTCTGGATTTCTCTCCCTCCTCCCTTCCCCTTATTTTTTCCAGATATTCCCCCTCATTTTTCCCAATTGTTCCTCATTTTCCCCAGATTTCCCCCCCCATTTTATCCCAATATTTTCCCCCATTTTTCTAAATTATTCCCCTTTTTTCCCCCTAATTTTTCCGTATTTCCGCTTGAATTTTCTCCAGATCCCCCCCAATTTTCCCAGACCCCTCCCCGCCCCTTTCTGGACATTTTTTCCTTGGATTTTCCCAATTTCC
>NW_021940378.1:12723-13686 GCF_001715985.3 Manacus vitellinus
GCTCCCCGAACTTTCCGTTCTTTAACGCCCCGACCCCCGGGCCCGCCTCGGCCTTTCCCGGCCCCTCCTCAGCCATTACGGGCGCGGCTCTTCCCTCCCCGCGAGTCCCTCGCCTTCCTCCTCCTCCTCCTCCCCTTGTGCCCACATGGACCCAAAAACCTTCCTCCTTCTCCTCCTACTACTTCTCATTCCTCCAGGAATTCCCCCACACCTGCCTTCCTCAACCTCCTTCTCCTCCTTCCCTCGTGCTCACAAGGACCCCAAACCCTTCATCCTCCTCTTCTTCCTCCCTTCCTCATCCTCATGCTCACAGTGACTGTCAACACCAGCCTTTTTCCTCCTCCTCCTCTTCCTCCCCTTGTGCTCCCACGGACCGCAAAACCCTCCTCCTCCTTTTCCTCTTCCTCCATGGGATCCCCAGACCTTCATTCCTCAGCCTCCTCTTCCTCACCCTCCTCTTCCTCACCTTGTGCTCACAAGGACCCCAACCCCCCACCACCACCCTTTTCTTCCCTCCTCTTTGTCCTGCTCTCAATGACCCCAAGACCAGCCTTCCTCCTCCTCCTCCCCCTGCTCTTCACCCACCCCCTTCTCCTCTTCCTCCTTCTCTTCGTGTGAGACCCCCAGATCTGCTTTCCTCCCCCTCCTCCTCCACTTCCTTTTCCGCTTCCTCCTCCTCTTCCTCCAGGGAACCCCCAGACCTGCCTTCCTCTGTCATTTAGGATGTTTGAGATGCCTTGGGATGCTTTGGGATGGTTTGGGGTGGCTTGGGGTGATTTTGGATATTTTGGGGTGGTTTGGAGGAGAAGGAGGGAGACTGATCTGGGGATCATTGAGAGCAGGAGGATGAGGAAGGGAGGAAGAAGAGGAGGAGAAGGGGATTTGGGGTGAGCTCAAGGGAAGGAGGAGGATGGTGAGGAGAAAGAGGGTTGGGAAAGGCAGGTCTGGGGGTTCCCTGTAGGA
>NW_021940378.1:14147-15632 GCF_001715985.3 Manacus vitellinus
TTATCGCTTCTCGGCCTTTTGGCTAAGATCAAGTGTAGTATCTGTTCTTATCAGTTTAATATCTGATACGTCCTCGATGAGAGGACTTTATATTAAACGGATTTTTGGATGCGGGAGTTGGACCCGGAGCTTGCTCCCTCCGCTCCGCGCATCGTCCCGGTATTGCAGTGCCTCCGGGAACGGTGCACCCCCCTCGGGGGGACCTCTTACTTGTCAAAAACAGACTCAAAAGATTACAAAATGCGGTTTCACCCCGTCATTATCTCAGTGTTCTTCCCGTTTTTCTCCCGACCTGTCTCGGGATCCCCCCGAGGTCCCGCTGAGGCGCCGCCTCCGCTCGGGCCCTTTTAAACCTACTTCCAGATGGCTTTAGACTTCACCGTGGCTTTGCTTCCTGCCTAAATTCAGTGTATTGATGAAAGAGATATTTATTTTAAAATTAATTTTAAAACCCATCAAAACACATTAGAAATGTTTCAAAAAATAAGCCGGGAGGAGAGGTGCCAGATGTCCTCAGGGAAACAGGCCCTTGTCGCAGTGGGGACATGACCCCTCATTCACTGCCATTGACTGGTCAAAAGCAGATTTAAATAATTAATAATTAGGGTTTATCGCCATTCTGTCGCGATATTGAAGCGGGGTCTGTGACAAAAATGGTGCTGCTGCCCCTGAGGGGTCCTGTGAGGCAGCTCCTCTCAGGGGGGTCCCGGCCGGGACCCCCCCACTCTCCTCCCCGTTTATTTTTTGATAAATTTCTAATACGTTTTAATGACTTTTAAAATTAACACTTAAATAAACGTCTGCTTCTCCGATGCACCTAATTTAAGCAGAAAGCAACGCCGTCATAACAATTTCAAGCCGTTTGGAAGTAAGTTTAAAGCCGAACCGGCCTCAGCCGCGCAGCGAAGGCGAATGCGGTGCGAGGGGAGGGAGGGGAGGGACGGGACCCCCCAGAGCGGAGCCGCCTGAGGGGCGGCAGCCGCCGTGATGTCCCCGAACCCTCGGAAATGTCGCGACACAGACACGACAGAACTCAATTCCAAAGATTTCAGTCTGGTTTTGACCAGGAAAGGGTCCCCTCGGCGGGGGTGCACCGTTCCCGGAGGCACGACGGGGTTAAACAGGGGGCGGGCGAGGAAGGGGTGCTGAGGGGGCGACAGGGACTCGTTTCCCTGAGGAAACGCGCGCGCCCCTCCCGAGACAGGTCGGGAAAGAATCGGGAAGAACATTGTAATAATAATAACGGGGTGAAACCCAAGTTTCTAAATATTTGAGTCTGTTTTTGACAAGTAAGAGGTCCCCTGACGGGGGTGCACCGTTCCCGGAGGCACTGCAATACCGGGACGATGCGCGGAGCGGAGGGAGCAAGCTCCGGGTCCAACTCCCGCGGCCAAAAATCCGTTTAATATAAAGTCCTCTCATCGAGGACGTATCAGATATTAAACTGATAAGAACAGATACTACACTTGATCTTAGCCAAAAGGC
>NW_021940379.1:0-10937 GCF_001715985.3 Manacus vitellinus
AGGCTGGCCCACCAATGGAACCAGAGAGCCAAAGGGGCTGCTCAGTTACCTGAATAGCACAAAACATGGGGAGATTCACTGTTCATTCAAATTTACTGAACTCAACCTAAGTAATATGCATTCCTTTTATTTAAAAAGTTGTCCTAATAGTGCATGTTGCACCTATACAAAAGAATCTTTACACTGTCCACACACAGGTATACAAGGGCTCCAGCACCTGCCACAGGTCTGAGCTCGCTCACGCTACCAACGCAGCGTTCTTGCTATGTGGCATTTGGGTGGAGGGGGTGGGGGCAGAAGTCAGCAGTACTGGGAACTCTTGGCAAGTGGAATGTGTGTCCCCCTCAGGGACAGAGAGACCCCTGCCAATCCTAGATCCATCTGGGGAGAGGGAATAGGGATAAAGTCTGTAGGAAGAGCACCAGTGTCACAACAGGGAGGTTACCAGGCTGGAGCAGTATTGGCCAAACGTCTCATGCGCCTATGGGAGAGAGAGAGAGGTACAGTAAGTGCTGTGTTACAGCCAGGGAAGGTCTGACCACACCCAACATTTCTCGAGAGGTTGTAGCAGCTCTGTGCACTCCAGACAGGTTTATTGCCTAGACAGAACTCCTCATTCACCTCAGAGTGCCCCTGTTTATAAGGCTAAGACACTATTTTCAGTAACAGCTTTTAGAGCACTTTTGCTCATTAACTTGGATTGAACCAATTGCTACTGTAAACTATTCAGTCAGCCACAGCTGATAAGCAAACTGACTATGCTACTGTTAATCAGACGTAAAAAAAGTCCTGGGAAAGAGCTGAGCCAGTATATGTACTGTTTCCACAATGTATCTTTTGGAGAGATGCTAGCCACTCATTATATCTGCCAGGAGCAATTTCACCAGGTAGGAGCAAGTGCTCTGAACTGCTTGTCAAACATGGCTTAGCAGGTCTCTGGGGGGCAGAGCTCCTCCTGAACCACACAGTGCTCCCGTGCTGGCAAACAGGTTGGCATCAGTCAGGCTGGAGCTGGCCCATTCCTACATCACACAGCACTTTGCCCTACATAAAAGGCAGCCTTGTGGCAGGATTCTAGGTAGCATGACAGTGCACGAAACTCCAGTATTTTTGATTAATGCCTTCCTATAGAAACAAACCCCCTTGGGCAAACAGAGAGCACAGGGAAAAGAAAAAAAAAAGAAAGGAAACTTTGCTTCAAGCAGGAGATTGGTTAAAGTAGAGTTTTTGGTGTTTATGGAGCAAGGTGATAACAATTTAAATGCCCTGAAGCTAAAGGGATATGAGTTTCTGTTGTAGTGTGCAGGTCTGACATCCTGCCAGTTGGCTCTCAGTAGAGAAAGACAAATATCAAAGCTTTTAACTTCTCTCCTAGGGACAGGCCAAGAGAACTGTCTGAAGTAGTGGCAGCACCTTGTGTTTCTGTCCTGGTCTCTGATCTTCTTCTCCATCTCGGCATCTGTGAGGGTTTCCAGGAGAGGGCACCACTGGTCAGCGTCCCCCGTGTTGCGAATTGCGATCTCCACAGTCGGCAAAGGGTTCTCGCTGCAGGGCAGGGCAGAGGGCAACAAAGCAACATCCATCAGAACACTCCTCTGGGTCACCAGCCCAGATACAAGCACAAGGACAACAGAACCTGATTTACAGTGTTTCAGGATTCAGCACTCATTCCTAGCTCTGCTTAGCACAGCGTGGCTCCCTGCAGTTCACCACAGGCTCCTGGTTACAACCTTGCTGTGCCTGAAGTTTTTGGGAGAGCCGCTCCTGCCATTTCTGTGGGGTTTGTGCTGGAACTGGGGCTGATTCAGTTCCCCCCCGCAAGCAGCCATTACATCCCTGGCTGGCAGCATCCAAGCCCTACAGGCACAGGCACAGGTCATACCAGGTCATTAGTGCTGGGAGTGCTTCTCCCACCACAGCAGCGGGGCTGGGACTGTTCAGAGAGTTCCTTGTCTAGCCTTGCTCTTCTGCAGCTCTGACTTCCTAAGTGTAGTTTGCCTAACACACCCCTGACAGCTCTTCCCTGGCAAAAGTCTGGCTTTCTGGGAGCCTGATAGTGGAACAAGCATTGTTCTCCCAGTTGCCAGGGAAAGGGTAGTCTTTTAGGACCTGCTGTTAAGCAGAGGCTGTGGCTACTCCCTATACAAGCAATGAATCACTAGGCTGTGTCACAAGATCTGCTCCTCAGAGATCTCTCTGCCCTGACCAGCTGTACTATCACATGCACAAAAATATTTATTGCTTCACTAGCCGCTTTTCAGTAAAAGTCAACAGGAACTGACCAAGAGTAGCTTCCCAAATATTGACAGAGGAGCCGGAAGCCCAGCATAAATATAGAGGAGCCTTGGAATGTAAATGTTTGCTTTGAATTCTCGAAAGCGCAGCCTGAGCTACAGAAGTGTGTGTGTGAGAGGAGCCCTGGACAGGTGTGCACACACATCCGGCCCCCTCCCCAGGGACATGTCTCCCTACATAGGATTTCAGCACTCATGGGCAGCCCTCTCATTCCCCCAGGAAGGAACTGAAATGGTAATTGTCATGGGAACACACAACATCTGCATCAAAGCTAATAATATAAAATAACAACTCTTCAAAGTGATGCTACAATGAAAAATTCATCCAGAGTCTTTGGTATCCGATCTGGGGAGGAAACTTTAGTCAAATCTACTTTCAGTACTGCTGACATCCACTAAACAACACTCAAACCCAGGAATTTCATCTCAGCACCAGGCTGCTACACATTCCAGGCAAAATGCTAGATATTAACTGGGGTGTTTTTTCTACTTGATAGCATGGTCTCTATCATGTAAGTCTCTCACTTACTACACTTAACACTGGGCACCCACAAGAATTAAGCAGGGGTGGAAAGCTGGCTTCATGTGCCTAATGTAATTGCAAGGCAACTCAGATACCACATTTCTTTAGCAAAGAATCAGAGATAAACTGAAAAATCCTCCCTTGTCTCCCAACTGCACAGTAAGACAGCTCCTCCTCCCCTGTTATTTCCTGATGAAGATGACAGTGCTGCTGGCAGAATGGCTAAAAGGCAGGAGTCTGAGGAGAGCAAGGCACTCTCTCTGCTTGGGGTCCTGGCCTCAGACAGTGTTGTCAGGGGCATGCCAACAGGGCAGGGAAACACCATCCTTTGGAAAAGTGACTCCTCAGGCACGTGGGTTTGGTGTGTGAGAGAATTTGTGCCATCATGCAGGTCCCAAAGGCAAAACTCTGGCTATGAAGTGCCGTGTGCTGCCACCAGAAACATTCAGAACTGAGGTGGGAACATCTTAACACACCATCCCCCCGAAAATCCCACAGGCAGCAGTTACCTGTCTGCCTCCAGTCCTGCCCTTCCACTGGGCTTTTGGGCTCTCCTTGTTTTGCACAGAGCAGGCTAGCTCTCTGGAAGAACTGCCCTGGCTTTCATCAACTAAAAGACAGTTTTACCTCTCCCTCAGATGATTAAGAGGCACATGACTTCTCAAACTCCCAGTCCCTTGAGATATTAAGGTTCTTTTGATACATCTAAAGCAGACCCTTTCCTTACATCAATGGAATGATGTTGGAGCAACCACCACTCCTGTGGTTTGGGAATTCAGGAACTAACCAACCACAGAACCCAAATATCATTAATCACTGCAAGGTTTCAAAAGTACTACTTTGCTGGAAGAAAAAAGGGAAGAGGACATGTTTGTAGAATGACAAAAAACAAGGTTTCAATTAGATGTTTTTCCTCTCTGAACAGCTCATGTCTATGTACTTTGTTCTGTTGGGGTTCCTTTCTTAGTTTTTTATTCTCCCCCCACCTTGCAATACTGCCACAGTCTAAAGACAGCCCAAAATCTGCCTGTTTGAACTACCCCTAAAAGGAAGCACTGTTCAGTAACCATGGCCATGTTTTTAGAGAGAATAGTTTGAAGTTGGCACAAACATGATATATCTGAGAGAGCCTGGGCATCACTGACTAAAATTTTACTTGCTTCAAGTTCCAAAGACTCACAGGAAGCAAAGGGAGAAATGACCCCCCAGCAACAGTAACAGGTACACAAGGTTAATTTCTTAACTTGGACATCTGCAGTACCTGGAAAGGCACAGGAAGGAGGGACAGACACTACACCCTCTGCTACTGCAGGCCACAATGTGCTGGCAGCATGACAGGTTCTCATCTACCACCCTGAAAGTTCCCATCGTTTCTCAGGAATGCACACCCACTGCTCTGTTGTTGTTGTTGGATGTGGTCCCAAGCTGGAACTGCAAATATCAGTCAGCTGCTGTGGATGGAAAGATAGAAGCCATCTCACCAACTCCACGAGGAGAAGGGACATCAGCAGGATGGATACACAACATAACAGTTTCAGTAGAAGAGTTTAATTCACATCTGCTAAACGGTCCCTTTCCATTTTCTAATATGAATTACTCTGGGGATCACTTTAGAACCAAGTAGTTGCTGTGGAAGACTGTCAGGATAAAAATTACATCCAGAGGAAGCAGAGTGAGACTAGTGAAAGAGCAACTAGTCCAGAGCAGTTCAGTGCCTGTTTTCCACAGAAGGCTAACCAGACAGGAAACCTTTAGACAGAGGAGGAGGAAGGAGCAGAGCTCATGGCAGCAGCCGGATGCCCCACAGCTTCCAGCTCCTCCATCCTACCCCCCCTCTAACTGCTCACTGCCCTCTCCCTGAGGTTCCCCTTTGCTGCCACACAAAACTGGTGTCAGCAGTACCATTCCCTCACCTCTGCAAATACAGCCTTTACTGAACTCAAACTTCCCTGACTGTCACCATGACCCGGGGTCACAAAACCTCAGAGTGCACATTAGGGGATGGTTACAGCCTGCAGACTCAGCACCCTGCTGTGGATAACATCAGTACAGGAACTCCTCACAGAACACTGCACGGCACAACTGGAAACCATTATCAGGAGGAGACAAGTTACAAAGCTGACTAATCAAACTTGACACTGCTGCTTTCCAGCTGTGAGAAGGGCCTATGATCAAGCCAACTCTAACATCAGCCAGGGTAGAGAGCTACAGTTTCCATCAGCCTGAGTTAACACACTGAAGCTTGAGACAGTGGATGGCTCAAGTCAGGCAAAGCCAACAAAACAGAAATATATCCAGGGCTCACCATTAGCTTACATTAGAAGAGGAAGACACAAGGTATTCAGTCCCCATTAAGCAGCCTTTCATTCTGCAGCAGAAGCTGACAGTTCATCATATTTGGTCCTGAAATGTATTAGACCCAACAGGAAAAGATACTTGGGCACAAGCACAAATATTTCTAAGAAGGACAGAATGGGTACAAGCCATAAGGACCGATTTCAAAGGGAACCTTCTGCATCAGGTCAGCTGTTCTAAGATCCATTGATGCAGATGCCCATGAAGTACAAACACACCCCTGGAGCTGTAGGAGGAAGGTGACAGTTCAGTACCTGAAGGCGTATGTCTTCTGGTGCCAGCTCAGCTGGCCCCGGATGCTGTAGGCAATAGTAGTGACAAACTCCCCACCCAGGCCAAGCTCTGAGCACAGCTTCAAGGCAAACTTCTCTGGTGAATTCTCCTTCTCTGACATGTCCCACTCAAACTGGTCTACAAGGGAAATGTTCCCTACATGGATGTTCAGCTGGAGATAAGGAAAGAAACAGGTTATTTTTTTCTACTCTCACAATGGTTTGTCAGAGTAATTGAACTGAGGAGGCAGAGGCTGGAGAAGAGAAGCAGAGCAGTAACTCCCAGTTCATTCATCTGCAGAGTTCCTCAACTGATTTCTTAACTCCAGTAGCATGAAGGCAACTCAGCTTTGCTCATCAAGGTTCAGTTCTTCCAAAAGAAGATGACAATGCTTTAACTGAACTATTTCATCATCTCGGGGGCTAGCACATGAATGTTTTAATAATCTGCCATCTTTGTTCTGTTCTTAATACATGGGACAAAACACAATCTGAGAGCTCCTTTGCAGTCTTACTCCCCCAGCCACAGAAACCCAAATGGTTCTGCTCTCGTTCTACTGCCTTTCTCTATTACCTTAATAATAACTCGTTGGTCTGACTGATCTTCCAGGATACTGTCAGTTGGGTACGACTCGATCTGCTGTCGGATGGCAGATGCAATAGCAGGGACAAAGGTCAGAGGATTCAAATCCAGGTCATCACAAAGAATCTCAGAGAACATTTCTGGGGTCATTAGCTTTTCTGATACAGAAGAAGAATCAACACTGTTAACCTTCTTAGAAATCAATATCTGATACTTACAGAATACATAAAATTAATCCCACAGTGTGAGAAAGGGAATCCCAAATGCTTTTAGAAGGGTGTTTTGTATCAGGTTTGTAAGGACATGCACACTGACATAGGGACTTACAGCCTTCTTTACCTGCATGGAGACAGTGTGGCTATGGTCTAACAAGCCCCATCCATTAATCTCAGCTAACAGAGTAGTCTCAGACCACTGAGCTGATGAACTGGCTCAGGAGAATACGCCAGTTAAACTCTTTGGACTACATGAGTCCAGGAATGACTGCAACCCATGGCAGAGCATTTGCTAAGAGACATGAGCACTGAATACAGTCCAGAGGGGGAGCTTTAAAGCTTTGTGTATATGAGGCAAGGACATGCACATTCATGCTTGTTTTCACATTTGGTGATGGATACAACTATATCTCTCCAGCCTCAGGAAACTCTCCTTGCTACATACCATTCATGTTCCACGTAAATGCATCTCTGAGTTTCTGCCCATCAATTTCCATATCAAGCCTGATTGGAACCAGAACCTCTGGCTGGGATGCATTCTCATGGATCACTGCTGGGTCATGGTCATCAAAGCTAAAAGGAAGAGCAACAACAGAGTATATGCAACTAGCACATGACACATCTGGCATCCATAGAGGGGAGGCATTGTTTGTTGGAAGCAATCCCCACACTCCAACTGCATAATCAGTCTATAGACAGACTGCTCAATGCAAACTTACAGCTAAAAGTAACCAATACCAGTTTATCACCTTTTATTACACCTTTCAGAATACATTCTTGCAAATAAAACAAGGAAGCTTTCCAGGATTACATTTATCTTGGTTGCTTCAAGTTTTAGAATGGAAAAAAGTTAGTCATGAGCCCCAGCAGCACTTTCCACTGAATAAAGTAGATCAAAGTTACTGGAACATGGTGGTGAGAGGGAGGCTGTCCTTCACAGAGAGGGTTCTCGAAGGACAACTGCTCAGCAAATCTGCAGGAAGTAGAAGGAACTCATCAGGAAAAGAATGAACCATTGCCCTGACAAAAGGAAAGCCTCCTCTCTGAGCCCTGGCTGGGTGCTGTAAGGAAGAGCCTCAAGGCATACAATTTAACTAAGAGCCTCCAAACTGGCAACCTGCAGGCCTTTTGTCAATTAAGAGATGAATCACAACAGCACCGCCCTTGTAGTGTATCACTTTGGTAACTGTTTCCACTTTCCGGAAGCAGGAAGCTCTTACCATAGAGGGAACGTTCTCTTCTTATCCCTGCCCATGCGATTCCTGTTAATGGTTGTTGAGCATGGCACTGCATCCAGGTGGTGAGAGCTGTTGGGCAGGGTCGGCACCCACTGGTTGTTCCTCTTTGCCTTCTGTTCTCTGAGGAAGGAGAGTGGATGTTAAACTGCAGACCCTGAGCACCACTGTTACTATGTCAGGAATGGCATAACTTTAAACTTAAAAGTCCTATCATGAGTTCCTGCTCTTTTATTCTGGAACCATCCACATTACTGTTCCAAGAACTCATGTTCCACACCAGCCTCTGGGAAGCCCATTCTCCAGCTCACAATTATGCATCAGATATGGATCCAGGTGCAGCATTATAAATACTAGGTTCATATTTGGACTTTCTATCTACACTTTACAAAAAGACTACTGAGAAATGCGAGGTCTCCAGAAGGCAGTATGTGCAGGGAGTGTGTTCTGCAAAACATCTGTTACAGATGGAATGCAGTAATTGCAAAAAAAGTTGTATCATCAAACACTTACGTTTTATTTCCTGTTGTATGTGGGCAGTAACCCAATCCTCAGGCTCTGGAGATCTCCATTTGCCCAACACTGCAAACTGTTTAATCACACTGGCAAACAAGCCCTGCACAATGGCCTGCGCTTCCTGCCCAAGCTGACATCTTCCAAGCAGCTCCATTCTGAGCTTGGCCCCCACCAACCCTGGTTACCTGAGGTAGGTGGGAGGCTCTGTGCTGATGGACACTGCTTTATACTTCTCATCATTTCCATCCAAGATCTCTTCCACTTCAGAGGCCTTTAACAGAGTCACGCTCGTGGCTAATGTTGTATAGCCATGATCTATTACCAGGAAAGAGGCCAATAATTAACACGAGAAAGGGCTACATAGCACTGTAAGATTAACAGGCTACATAGTGACAACCCCTCTCTGACACTGCAGGAGGAACTAAAATAGACTACCAAGTGCTACAAGCGTCCTTTGGGCTTCATCTATCTTCTCTTAGACATTTACAAAGCCCAGAAAACAATAAATCCTCAGTGGACTTAAAGGTTGGAAATAGAGAGGCAATGATCAATAGAAAAGCTGTTAAGACTCGGAAAAGGGGGAGAAACCTCAGGACAGCTCTTGCTGAATGACAGAGACCATCTGCACTGGACAGTCCTGCTAAGGCTCTGAGAAAGAGGAGTTAGGCATGGGATCAGGATGCACAATTAGGGCGACCACAGGGAGAGATCAGAGGAAGAGGGCTAGACATTAATATTATTGTAATAGCACCAAAGGTCACTGTGGACATTCTTCCTCTAGCACAGCTAAGAATAACACACAGATAAGACTTACATCTTCGGGGACTGTGAGACCGCTGATTTTCTGTTGGGGGGGAAAAAAAGAAAGCAAGAGATCAGCAGGATAGTTGGGGGAAGGAGACATAAGTCCAGAGTAAACCACAACTTTTTTTATGCTTTAGTCTACAGAGCATACAAGAAGTCATATTGCTGAGAAATTTAACTGCTTGCTATTAGTGCCCTAACAAAAACAATACCAATATTCTCCCTGTAGTACTCACATCAGTAGCAATGTACCACAAATTCTGGCAGCCATAAACTTTGCCAGGAGCAAAGTTAAGCAAAGGTGCACATTTTCAATGGGGCATCCTTGCAACACTCCTGCCTATTTGACAAAAGAGGCAATGATGCCCCTCTTTTGTCTATAAAACTTTTCTGAAACACAGTATCATTACACTATTATTATTATATAGCATCACTGGAGATGTGGCTTTTGCTTTGTGACAAATGCAGCCAAGCCCAGGAATGCCACGATGGCTGTTTCCATTTCAGAACGCTTTTGATCAGGTGATATTTGTTGCCAGGCTGAACCAGGAGCCACCAGTGCCACCACTGCAGGGGGTTCCATCACCGGGGCGGCCTGAGCGATTCACACAGCCCTTGGGGTGCACAAGCCTCTGAATCGCCAGGGACAGTTTTTCAAGGCCAAATTTTGGATAAACACTACTGGGAATGTAGTGTTACTCATCTTCTCACCATGTGAAGAGGCCACTATCTTCTTCCTTTCTTCCACGGTGGCCAGTCGCCTCCAGAGCGAGGGGTACCTCTTGTACAGGGAACCGCGAAACATGCGCAGGTAGTTTCCCACCTACAAGAAGAGAAGTGGAAATGTGGCCTTGTATTCCATTTAGGAGATTTTTAGCAGAAGCTGAAACAAATTCATCTCTTTGTAACAACAGGAGGGACCTCCTAAGAGGGTTCTTTGTTTTTTGGGGGATTTTTTGTGATAGACTGATTGTGCTGGGTTTGGCATCAAACAGCACCATAATTTTTCTGGCAACACAGAAAACAAAATTTTTATCATCACTTATTTCACTAGTCTTATACAAAAAACCTGTCACCCATTGGCAATAATCAACTTAATAGGAAAACACTCCATTCATTTTCATGTATTTTTGAAAAACCTACCCTTTCTTTGCTTCAATTTCCACATCAATGCACAGTGTTCAGTCAGAATTAAACCAAACCAGATACTCAGCTCTCTGACGTTATAATTTTTACTTTGAACCTCTGAGCCATTTTGACATTGCTTCAACATAGCAAATGCCCAGAGACTTGTATTTTGTTTTAAATCCTCTGAACATGCCAAATGTGACTGCTGCCAATAGTCCTTTTTCAAATTTACTTACCATCTGTAAAGCAGTTACGTTCTTCCTGGCATAAGATCCTCACCTGTGCTGAAGGCTACAGCAGGCCTTGCTGAACAACAGAACTATTTCTAAATTCTGAAATCAAATTTTTAGACTGGTAGTACTGGCAGACTCCCACACAATGAGGTTTCTATTCCTTCTTTGACAAGACTCTTTTGATCTTAATTTTTAATTGTATCTTTCACTCTACAGTGCTCATCAACAGACAAAAATCAACAGTAGGTAAAAAAGGCACCCTCGATGTGCCGGATGTGACAATCTCACAGCCCAGCTGACTGCAGTTACAGTTCTTCTTTCAAACTTTACTTTTCACATGAGACAGCAAGGGGTCTTCAGTCCCCGCTCATGCTACACAGATGGCAATTTAATTTATCCAGTATTTCCTCTTTCGCATCAGGGTGGGAGCTATAACATTTTTTCCTGTTTCCAACCGTGACCATTTCTATGGTGCTGAAGGACTAGTATTTCGTGCCTTAGAAAGGCTTGTCTTCAGGGAGGCTGAACATCCTCTCCGCCCGGGAGAAGTCTCAGCACAGGCACTGGGGGGCTAAAGCGCTGCACGCCGGCGATTGTTGGCCAGACCCGTCTGCACAAGCAGAAGGAGCCGCGCTGGCTGATTCTGGTGCTGTTTCTGACCCCAAAGGCCCACGTGTGGGATCCATTACCTCGCAGAACGTGAAATAACCCAAGCCCTGAACAAGAAATCCGAGCGGAGTCTCAGGCGGGGACCCGCTCCCCGCGTACTCGAGCGTGTC
>NW_021940379.1:11637-42272 GCF_001715985.3 Manacus vitellinus
GTGTGTGCGATGCCAGCCCGGGGACAGCGGTACGGGAGCGGTCCGTGCATCCTGAGCGACCCGGGGTGGGAACCTCGCCCGGGCGAGCGCGGGGCAGTGTCCAGCACTGGCACCCGGCACCGTGGAGGGCAGGGAAGGAGGGAAGGGGCCCCTTGTCTATATACAAATCGGTACAAAATCCTAACGCGTACGAGTGATACAACGTCAAACAGGAGTAGGGCTGCGGCAGGGCCCTGGCAGTCCCCGCGGCTGCCCCGGCCAAGGGACCCTGGCAGCAGCCGCACGTCGCACCCTCCGCAGGTACAGTCAGTGTCCTTCAGACCCCCTGGCTAGGGCTGGGGCAGCCTTCCTCCCTGGCCAGCGTCTGGAGCACCAAAGGGCTGCTGTAGTGAGCTGTGTAAACATAGGAAATACCATCGGATCAGTTCTACGGGATGGGGTCCAGGTTAATTATGAGAGCATGATCCCGCTCCAGGCTGGCCTGATGGCTTTTGGGATGCTATTGCTAGAAGAGTGTGGCCACTCTTTCGCCTGCAAAGAACATGGCAGCTGCTTTTACATTGATAGCAACTGAAGCTGGGGTTGCTGGAACTGGAGAGGAGCAAACTTTGTCACTTGTGACAAGCACATGTTGTGTCAGATGCTGAGCCTGGAAGGAAGCCAGGAATGGCAGAGAGAACCTTCTGTATGGCTGCTGGAGGTAAGGGTGATAAAAGGGGAGCGTGGAGGACACAGGCATCCCCCTCATCTGAAGGAGTTGGAGGAAGGTGTACAGCTGAAGAAGTCCTGGCTGATTTGGCGTGGGTAGCCCTCCAGCACTTTCACCTGGACTGGATCAAACTTCCAGTAATCTTGGCCTCTCAGGAAATAGGCAAAACCTGTGGATGAGAGAGGAAGTTAGGAGAGACAAGGTACACAAGGCTCAGAGCTCTTTCTCAGTTTCATCCAGCTGTCACTCTGCAGCATGTGCAGTACCGAAAAGAGACCTGGAAGAGGCAGGAGATGCTGCTGTCGAGATTTCACTTGAAACCAGGCTTGGGTATTTCAATTTTCTTTCACACTGTGTTAGTTTTGATGGAAGAGTAAACAGGATGGATTTTTTTTTTGTTTTATTTTATTTTCCTGGTGTGTTTAAATGTGCTGTACCCATGTAGTGACCCAGCCCTGAGAGGGCAGAGGATGTCCAGGACCTGAACGGGGACAGGGAGCTTGTGAAGACCTGTTGCAGGGCATTTGTTACTGTGGGGAAGCTATCCTGGAATTTGGGTTCTGGAAGCAGTGGGGAGTTGTTTCACTGCATCCTTTGGGAGGAAAGAGGCACTCACCACACCTTCATCCCAAGCACCCTGGCTGTCCCCAGTGTTACTGTAGCACTGCCATACTGTCTTCATCATGGGGCACCTCGGGGAGGTTTGGGTAATACTAAAAGCAGCCTGTGTGTTGTTCAGCTGCCCAGGCTGAAGTGTGGGCAGAGCTTCTGCTGTTCTCTCATCACTTCCTTTGGCAGGAGCGGTAGGAGGCGGGTAGGACTCTGTGACCATTTCTTGGTCAGATGCTTGACTTCTAGCAGACTTATATCAATATATAAGCCTTATATCAACTTATATGTTGATTGTTGCAATTAACGATGATGAAACTTGTCACTTTCATAAGAGAAGCCTCAGTTCCCTACCACTGGAAGAAGGAGCTGCCCCTCTCTACGCTATATGACATGCTATGGTGCTATGGCTGGGAAGTGTCCACTGCTACCACATGTCCAAATCTGCCTGGTTCTTCCAGCTGGGCAGTGGTGTCAGCCAGAGTGCCCACCCCAGAGCAGGCCATGTCCCTGCTGCACTGACCAAGCTCATCCTGAAAAGCTGCGTCGATCTCCTGCGGGACACCGCGCCAGTCGGCCATGGCCCGGGGGTAGATGTTGTCCACCTGGCGCGTGTGAGGGTTGAAGCGCCAGTAGTTGCCTCCACTGAAGATGTAGATCTTGTTCTTCTCAGCCCCCCACACCAGAGCTGCCTGCACAGGGGATGCAGGGAGGCCCAGCTCCACAATCGGGGTGGGACCAGATACCCTTCTCTCACCATCATAAATCCAGTATTGAGAATCTGGCGAGGAGACAGAAAAGGGAGGCAAAGTGTCAGAAACTCTTTGGTGTCTGATAATTTGGCAGTGAACTGTGCAACTGGAGCTGGTGCCTTGGCAGAGCTACCAGGGGAGGCTGTGCCTGAGGCAAACACCCTACCAGTGTCATGGACACTTTCACTGTCGTGTGCCCAAAATGCTGTCAATGCAAGGAGTTGACTTCTCACCTCAGTCCAGCCTGGAGGGTGTCAGTGGAGGAGAAGGAGGTCCATTTTAGCAGCTGTATTTTCTCTATTTGTGGAAATTATAAAAGACTTGGCTGGAAGGACCAGCGTCTACACTGCAACCTCAGTGCTTGGAAAACATGGGGGCATGCACAGGCACAAAGGGGGCATGTGGCTGGAAAGGAGTGAGCTGCAGAAACTAGGACGAAGTTGCCAAGCTGAAATAGAGACTGGGAGCACAGTTCCAGATTAGATTAAAATGGGAATCTCTGTAATTAGCCTGTGGCATGTAATACTTTCCCCTTATCTCATTTTAACTCACGGTAGGAGCCTGCCAATTTCAGCACTGTAAATCCTTGTGTGCAGGTCAGGTGCTAAGTAATGTGTTTATGCAGGAGCTCTGCCTGCAGAGCCCTGTGGTGTGATTCTGGTACTTGGTTTTATGGACTGTAGACGGGGTGTGCACACCCAGGGCAGCTGAGTTCCCATGTCATTCTACATCCCTGCTATTAAAGAGCATTAAAGAAAACAGTGGAGCTGAAATAGGGTTTGTTGCTGGCCTTGAACTCCAGAGATGGCCAGGAGGAGGTTTCATTTTTAATCCCTGTGGTGGCTGAAGGTTGCCTGGTTCTGCACATGGTCTCCCTGTAGGCTCATTTAGTCATGGGGTACTACAGAAGCTCCACATCCAGGTCTCTGAGGAGCAGAGAAGATGCTGTCTGTCCCCTGAGCAGGGCTCTGGGGACATAAGCACAGGAGTTTCACAACCAAGAAAGCTGCTGGGGCTCTCTTCTGGCACAGTGCTTCCCACGACAGCTGGGGAGATGGAGCAAGTGTTTCCTTTTTTCTCCTCTGCCAGCAGCATTGCCAGGTCAGAGGCTCGTAACAAATGTTTGTGTTCCAGGGAAGAAGAAGGGGGGATTGTGGCTCTGTCTAAAATAAAAGTGACCCCTTGTTCTCTCTTCCCTCCTCAATATCTGCTAAAAATTTAAACAGAGAAGAAAACAAATAACAAGGATCACTGGATTGCTGGGGATGTCCAGAAGATTTATTCTCCCAGGAACTTGCTGGGTCCTGACTACCCCTAAGTGATTGAGATGCATTTCTGAGCCGTCTGATCCCAGTCCAGCTCTTACCTTGGAAAAACCAGATATTGCCCAGAGGGTCCTCGAAGGTGGCATCAACAGAGCTGGGGATCCCCTGCCAGTGACGGGAGGCCAGAGCTGGGTAGCCATCCTGCAGCTTTCCAGCTCGGAGCCGCCACACGTAGCGGGACTTGAAGAAGAACAGCTCCCCTCGGATGGTGGACGCGGCGTCGAAGGCCGTGTCACAGGCATCGGGCTGCACGTCCTGCCAAAGCACGGCTCGTCAGGGGCTGGGACTCCTGGGACTCCCCTCACCCAGCCTGGGTTCAGCAGAGGGGAGGTCCCTGTGTCCAGGCAACTGCCCTGCTTTCAGCCAGTTTTGGTTGGGCATGTGCTGCCCAGAGATCCCCTCCCTGCTATCCCAGGCCAGCTGTGGGGTCTGGGCCTGGGCTCAGACAGACACCAAACAGGCCTCCTGGTGAGGGCAGTCCCAGCCATGCTGCCAGGGGAGGATGCAGACAAACTGTTCACTCACCTCCACATTGGTGATCTCATTTGTTTCGAGATCTGGCTGAGGCAGCTCTGCTGGCTGAGTTGGGGTTGGGTCAGGATCCAGTGAGGGTTTCCCATAGAGATGCTGGATACCTTGCTTGTCATCCTCACTCAGGCTTAGGGGGTAGCGGAAGATGTAGAAAGGAGACATCAGGGACTTGGAGACAGCCGTGTGCTGCAGGCCCAGGACGTGGCCAAACTCGTGAGCAGCCACTTGCAGGAGGTCAGTGCCTGCAAAGGGAGAAGATGGGAAATGCTTTTATCTGTTTGTGTACTTCTGACTCCTGGGCCTGCTCCTACCAGTTACCAGCCACTGACAGTGCACTAAGGTGTGTTTTAGGAGTCCAACAAGAGGAAAGAGAAATCTGTCTCTACTACCATTCTCACAGGCTGTTTTTCCCAGATTTTTCCTGTGTATAGGTTTTTTAAGGAGTCAAAGAGGATAATTAAGGGATTGACTGGTTCAGGAGCACCCTGAGTGAATTCATACACTCAGGTATCAGCCTGGGCATGTTGGTAATTTGTAATTTTGTTGTCAGAGGCTCTTGCCACCTTATGGGCTACCAAGAAGAAATGGGTTTTCCATACACTTTTGCAAAGGAGAAATTTGCACAGGGAAGGAAGTTTGGCCCACAGACGTGGGTGGTGGGGTGGTAAGTTTGGTGTTTGTCCACCCAGCCTTGCAGCAGTTGCTGGCCACAGCTGCAGTTTATCCTGTCCCATTGAGATCACATCCACTGTGGAAGATACCGGTGTCAGTGAGGGAACTCTCTAGGATTAACACTTGCTAATGGCTGTTGTCACACAGACAGCAGAGGGAGCTCATTTATTGCTTGTGTGGGGACTATGTCAAGAAGGTGACATTTAGAAATAAATCCATAAAAAATGATCCAATGTCAAGACCTGAGACTTCCTCACCAGACTCAAGTAGATTTATGGGAGATCATGTTTTAGGAATACATGACCTTGAAGCATTTAGAAAAGGAGAGGGGGGAAACTGGATTTCAGTATGCAAAGATATATCACTTGGCATGTTTTGCTTAGTTTTCAGTGGATCGTTTTTGAAGCTGATAAATTTCCCTGAGTGGAGGCTGTTTGTTGACAAGTCCCAGCATATTCATTCACTTGCCTTCAGCCAGAAATCCTCCAAGCTGCAGCCCAAGTGATGAGAACAGCAGGGATGTGAGTCAGCCAGCCTCGCTGTTCCAAGCAGGATTTCCCTGCTGGCTCCAGGGGAGCAGGTCACTTCTCAGCACCAGGACCGGATGGGACAGGGGGATACAGCTGGGAGGAACGTCTGGGAAGGGCGGAGGGGAAGGTGAGCCCCTGTCTTCCTCTGCTGGTCAGTGTTACGTGTAAGCGATGACTTTGCACAGCACTGACCTGATTAAATCAACACATCTAGATCAGCTGAGAAAGTGGGATCTCTGTGTCAGTGACTTATTACAAACTTTCAGACACTTTTGTTTAGCTTGGCAGGCTCCTCACTTGATGCTTTCCAGTGCTGGCAGATCAGCTGTGCTGTCAGATTCTCCAGGGGAGATGCACAGCAGCACAGCTGAAGGAGCTGTGCTGGGGACCATCCCTGTGTCTCTTATGGATGGTCTCCATGTGGGGTCCCACTTCCTGCACAGCTCTAGGGTGACCCCAGAGCACACCTTAGTCCTCCTCACATTTCTGCTCTCCTGTCTGTAAAATGAAGCTGAGGATTTCCCTGTCTCACTGAAAGCTGAGTCAAGGATTTATCCATGGTTATATCGTAAAGCTCTTTTCAGCATATTAAATGGCAATTAGCTCCAAAGAGCTTTTACAACATCTATTTATGGATGATGGAGGGGGGAGGGGGAATGCCATGGAATAGGACTGGATTCTGTTGGGAACTGGTGTCCATTTTCAGTTCCTGTTTTGCCTCCAACACTGTTTTATGGGAGAATGTAGGAAATTCTTCAACAACACAGACAACCCCAACAGAGGGTGAAAAGTGACAGAGCCCAGCCCTCCCCAGGAGCAGAATTGCTTCTACAAAGAATTCCAGTGCTCTGTGGTTCTTATTTTGGGTTGGCGTGAGCAGAGTGAGAAACACAACAGTCCTGTGCCCCACGCAGTCCAGCTGGCATAGAGCTGACAATGACGTGGGCTTTGGGGGAGTCCACTGGCATGAGCAAAATATTTGGGAAACCCTGGAGAGGCAGGGGGTTAACTTGGGCTTTGTGATTGTCTCTTTGTCCCTGTAGATAAACTGGGAAGGAGGAGGAGGAGCTGACCTGGGTAATTTTGGTGGGTCTTCCAGAAACTGATGCTTTGGGCACTGATCCAGATGGTCCCAGGCGGTACTGCAGTATCTCATGAGATACTGTGACACCAGACCCTGAGTGCCCGAGCAAAGAGCTACCAGCTTAGATCTATTATTAGCAAAAATTAAAAAAAGAGTCTTGACTGGATGTGGTGTTGTTTATGGTCAGAGCATTCCCAGGCCACGGGGACAGAGCTGGAGCCCGGGTGGTTTCCCTTTATGGACTTGTTTGAGAGCAGATGGTGAACAATGCATGCAGGGACCAGGGCTGAAGCTGTCCCTTGGATGACAACTGTGTCACCAAGTGCTTGAGCCTCAGTTTTCCTTCATCCTTTCCCTGTTTTATTTCTAATGACTCCTGCCAATGCTGAGTGTGATTCCCAAGTGGCAGGGCACATGACTGGGCAGAGGAGCCATCTCTCTTGCTCCCCCGAGACAGGAGGAGTCCATTGGAAAGCCAGGGTCCTGGTGCTGGACACAGACTCTGCTGTGGCTGAAAGATGAAAAGACCTGAATAGTAACAGGAGGCTTGTAAGTGGTGGGAGATAGTGCACACCACACTATCTCCTCTCAGTTGCTGCCTCTCAGTTTTACAGGGTCCCTGTTCACATCAGAAGGGAATAATTTCCAAGTGTATTGATAAGCATCCTGGAGCATCCACAGCTCGCCTTGAAGCAGAACCGTACCCAGGTTGTTCCCAATCGTCCAGGTCTCGTCATAGTCAAAATGGACATCTCCCTCCCGGTGTGTCTTGGGGAAGAATGCATGTGCCAGGATCCCTCCGGGCCCGTCAAAAGGCAAGTTGTCTCCATGCCAGTACCTGGAGGGAAGACACATTGCACCTCAGACAAAGGGCCATGTATCTCCAGTAACAACATCGTAAGGCCAAAGGTGGGACCTGCTGTGAGGGGACAGCAGCTCTCACTCCCATCCCAAGTTCATCCTACCGGGCCAGATCAACTGCTCGGAGTCCCTCTGATTGCCACAGCCAGTTCTGCATCAGGGCACTGAGGAAGCAGAGCTCGGTCACACCAAGCCCTGGGGAGTTCGTATGTTTTCTCAGGAATGTTTCTCCCCTCCCCCTGTTCAGATTTCAGCCCAAAGCTGACCATAGAGGCTAAAGAATTAAGGAGCTGACTGCTCAAGCCAAGATTAAGTCAGCATTGCTGAGTGGTGGAGGGATGTGGAGGGGCAGCTGGCAGCAAACCCAGCCAAACTCTCAGGTCTTCACTGAAGCCGAGCCGCGGACGACTAACGAAGGAAACCCATGAGAGATGCGGCCACTTGAGAGAGCTGAGGGAGGCACAGGCAAATACACAGCATGCAAATCTCATCACTGCTTGGACAGTCTCCACTGCCTTCATTTGTTCTGTGCAAACATGCAGCACGGGGAAGTCTTTGCCCCAGTGCGTATTCTGCCAAAAGGGAATTTCAGGCCAGGAGCCAAGATTCACTTAACCAAGAAACTACATTTGTCTTTGTGCAGACAGTTACGTTGTTCAGTCAAGGGACAGGATGGAGGACCTGAAGATGGAAAGTCAAAACAAACACTCAAGAAAACAGCCTGTGGGCAGAGAAATGTAAATGTACCAGGAAAATTAATGAATGATCAGTAACAGTGCTGTGCACAGCCAGTGTGGAGCAACTGCACATACACCAAGCAGCCCACAACTGATAAAAAAACCAAAACAACAAACCCCAAAAGATTCCAGTGTCTGAAAGCAGAAATATGAGTAGTCATTTAAGTGCCTAAGTTGTGTGCTGGCAGCTCTCTGCTCTGGTCAGGGCATTGCTCCTCTGTCTGGGAGGAGGGTGCTGCTGCCCACCGTGCTCACCTCGTGAAATCGATGACGATGTCAGCCCGTCCCTCCTGCACCTCAGTGAAGGTCAGCGGGGTCACATCGCTCCAGACTTTCAAAGCTTCTTCTATGGTCCTTCTCACTTTAGCTTTTACAAGTTGCCACGGGAACCTGACAATTCTGGAGGGCAACAGACACTGGATGAGCAGCTGCTGTCCTGTGGACACTGCTGTCATGAAGACACCAGCTCTAGGATCCACATCACTAGGGCTGCCACTCTCAGCACCAGAACATCTCCAATCCATAAACACTGCTCCAGCACCCTCTACTATGCAACATGTGCAGCAGATAAATCCCATCAGTGTTGAAACCCTCTGGCTGCTGGGCCAGAGGTGAGTTCCCTGGAAAGCTTTGTTTTCTCTGTTGTTCCACAGCATTCCCCAGGTCTGTCTCCTATGAGGCCACTGCCACAGAGATTCCAGGGAGTGGTGTGTTGTGATTCCTTCTTCTCAACCTCTGCATGTTTTGCCCCTGGAAACCTGGGCTCAATCAGAGCATTTGTCACCTCTTCTGCCCTTCTAAAACATGAGCAGACTGAAAGGGAGGTTTCTTTCCCTTCTGTTAACAGTGTTGCTCTATGTTAGCCTCTCCTCTGCTTCCTTCTTTAACACAGTTGACCAAAAAGAAAAGAAAAGGAAGAAGTCTTCCTGTTATCTACAGCCTCTTAACGCTGTGAGGAACTGTCTCCTGCATTGAATTAAACAAAAGATGATTTACATGCTGTCAAGGTCCATACGAGTGTGCTCACTTCTCCACTCATACCCTTGGGGGCAGCTGGGGAGGCAGCACAACCCTCCCGCCAGCCTGTTGAGTAGATTCACAAATGAGAATGTGTGGGGTGATTTGGGCAAAACTTTGCACTGAAGCCGTGTTTATGGGAACATCAGTAACAGCTGAATGAAAAGATCTTTTTAAAATAAACTGTGAGGTGAGCCCACCACGGGGTGGCTGGGGGGGCAAAGGCGCGGCAGGAGAGGGCTGGTGGTGGAGGCTCAGCTTGGCACGTGTCAGGGGTTTGGTGCAGGGAAGTGAATGTATGTGCACGGGGGTGTTGGTGTGGGGCTGACCAAGGGCTGGTGCAGAATGTGCTTGGGCAGGGTGGGTGGGCAGCGGTGTTTATGGAGCATGGGAGGGGATGTGGAGGTGCTGGGGGCAGCTCTGCTGGTGGTTCAGCATGTGGCTCCCCACAGCTCACATCCCAGTGTGCAGTGCTCCAGGGAACATCGGACTGAGAGGTTTGGGGAGGGAGAAGCAAACCAGCCTGACTCCCATTTCAGGCCCCTCTTACTTGTAGGTGAGATCAGTCTTGTCCCAGCGTCCGCCGGAGAGGACGAACCGCTTCTGCCGGTTGCGCCCGCTCTGTCCGTCCGTCAGCACCGGGAGGTCGGGCACGCCGCACCGGGGGGGGTTCCAGCGTGCCACCTGCTCCTCTGTACCCACAGGGAAGCCCTTGGCAGGCACACCAGTCCCCACAGCGTTCACCAAGGAGGATAGCCAAGGAGCCTGCTCCTTCCAGGTGTGATGCTTTCGAGACATGTCCTAAAAGGCAAAAGCAAAGCCATGACTTCAGTGTCTGGGAAGACACTTCTTGATGAGGAGTCAGTGGACATCAGCGGTCCTGACGCGGTGAGTTCCACCTCTACCTAGGGCTGTTCTGCTCCTGCTATGGCACAAACTGCTCCCCACAAACATCCTCTGTTCCCTGGGCTCTGCTGCTCCCAGGCCAGGTCACACCTGGGAGGCACTGTGTCATGCCATGGCACCCCTAAGCACTGGGCTATTTTTGGTCCACATTTCCTTGGCAGCTGGCCGGCAGGAAATACTTTGCAAGCCGTGGATGAGAACCAGACCCTTCAAGTATAAAACAAACCACTAGGGAGTAAATTCTCCCCCTTTGCCCCACATCCTTTATTCCCTCCTGGCCCTGGGGAGAGGTGACATTAATGGGAGGAAGCCTTTAGTGCCCAGCACACAGTTGTGCTCCCTGTTGTCACTTCCGTGGTGTCCCCTTGCTGTCCTGGCACTGTGGGCTCAGCATGGCAAGGGGACATGACAAGCTGCAGAGCAGGACACACGGATTTGGGGGTTGACGTCCAGCCCATGGGGCAGAGAGCAGAAATGGCTGTCCCTGCAGCCCCTATCACTGCCTGAGGGAGGGACAGGACCATATCCCCTTACCTCCCTGCACCTGTGACTCTGATGGGGATAAGATCTCCTGGACTCTCTCACACTTAGTTGGAAAAGCGCTTGATGACATTAACTAATGCTAATTATCTGACTTCCATTGTTTTCCCACCTGACAGCAGGACTATGTTGCCCCCATGAAACATGACCCAGGTGTAATCTCCAACCTTCTGTGAGGCATGTGGGGTGAGAGGTGTTTGGTCCCTGCCACTGTGCTGCACAGGGTGGGGGTTCAAACACAGATTTTTATTTTTTTGCCTGGTTTTGTGCAGACAAATTTAAAGGTGTTTGAGCAGCAGGAGGAGCTGAGATGCAGCAGTGGTGCATCTCTACTTGGACAGGCAGGCTCTGTCCCACAGGGCTTCAGAGGGAGGGCCTGAGCTTTAGGAGTGCCCTTCCTTCCCCTGCAAAGAGCTGCCTTCTTCCAGGTCAGCTCTCCTGGCTGCCCTGCCGGGGACACAAAGGTCAGGATGGCACGACGCCAGAGCTGCCATGATGCCGTGTAATCCGCGTGCTGCCACCACTCTGTTCCCCACAATGAGCCCATTCATGCGGGCTGGAATGAAGTGTGAAGACCTTGGCATTAGTTCCGCTACCGAGCTCCCAACTCTGCAGTGGCCCAGTGCCTCTGAGCAAGGCACAGATGGACAAAGGAGCCAGGGAGGTCACACAAGGTGCAGTTTAGGTGTCCACATGTCAGTTTAGGCTTTTCATGTGTCTGTCACCACTCTAGCCTGCTGACCTGTCCTCCCCAGACAGACACACAGACACCCTTGGAGGTTTGGCACCTACCAGCCTTTGCCTTAGAACAATCCATACAATCCTGGTGTCCCAGTGCACTTTCACACACCACAGGAACTGCACCATCAACCCATGCAAAGAGGGAAAAAGCCATTTTACATCCTGAACAGCAAAGCCCAAGTTCCAGCCATGGCACTGAGAATCCATGCAGTGCTTTAGTGGGAGGAGGGAGTATGGACTTGCCTCTCCCAGGGGAGTCTGCACCAGGCTGCTCCTGCTGAACACTGGAGCCCTGCCAGGTCAGAGGTACCTGTCTCTCTAAGAGGAGCTCTCTAAGAGCTGCCTGGCACCCTGCCTGGGCTGGCAGCTAATGCCTGCAAAGGACAGCTGGCAGGAGGAGTTGATAATGTTCATGTTCTGGCCAACATCTTGCTCCCAGACCCAATGACACTGAAGCACATAATGGCAGCTGTGTCACCAAAGCCCAGCCTGGAGAGCTGCCACCACAGGCAGGTCCTGCCACCCGAGGACATGGGGTGATGAATGCATCCGGTTTCCCAGGGCCAGAATGAACAGGACAGCTGCTCCCAGGCACATGGGGAGAGAGGAGATGGACCCCCGGGAGAGCCCTCACTGTGGAACTGGGAGCACTGGAAAACCCTCAGGAGTTGCCCAGGTAAGTGAGCGGGATGAGGCTGACCCGGATGGGCTTACTCCTGTTTTTTTGTCTGGACGACACTAAGCACATCCCCCTCCTGGGAAGGCCAGCTGCCTTACAGGCTGGGGATACTGGCACAAACCAGAGATCTTCACTCTCCTCTGAGCAAGAGCAGAGAGAGGAAAAACTACCTGTTTCCTTCTTGTCCCAAGAAATCCCATGTTCAGAGGCAGGCCAGAGGTAGTTTTTCTCTCCCCTCTTTGATTAGCTCAAGGCCACTGGCATGAATCCCAGCCTTTCAAACCCCACCTTGCCTTAGCCAGGACCCTTCCTGCTCCCTCCTGCCTGCCCTGTGCAGAGACCCAGCCCTGGGAGGGCTGGTCCTGCGAATGGCTCTGGGTGGAGGCAGGGTGGAAGACCTTCCCTGCTGCCCTGAGCTGTGCCCCTGGACAAACAGTAACTCTCTCCCTGTCGTCACTGCACCGACATTAGGACCATGGCAGGAAAGGGCTGGAAAATGCCACTGCAGGCACAGCCAGCAAGGGGAAATGTGACAGGCAGAAACCACTTGCCAAACAATGCTCAGGAGACACTCGGGCTGGAGATCTTGGTCTCCTTGGCTGGACACACCTTGCTGCAGGCACTTCCCGGGGCTTAGATAACGTGTCCGCTCACTTAAGGTTGTATCCTTCCCACCCAGCACTGAGCCCACCCTCTCCTGGGGAGACCTTGCTTAGTTCTCAGAGCTGTGGTACAATGCCCTGGCTGCATCCTTAGGGCTTCACTTAGGGCTGTGCTGCTGCTGAAACCAGTACAGACCTGTAAGGAGAGGGTGAGGAGGGCACTGGCTGCTGGGTACCTGTCGGGGCATCCCCACTCCTTGCATCCCACCAGCAGAGGGAAAGGGATTGCTGAACACAAAAGCAAAGGAAAACCCCTGCAGCCCAGGGCAGGGTTCAGCCCAGCCGAGTGCAAAACATATCTGAGCATCTGGCTGAGTGTGTGCAGCCACTTGCTCTGCCCTTCCCAGTATAACCAGCTGTTGAGGTGGCCACTGTGGCCGGGAACAGCTGGTTTGTAGGCCAGGGCTTTGCAATGGAGACTGAGCAGCAAAATGCCAGCACAGCATGAGCACAGAGGGGCTGCTAGGCCTGAGACCAATGGTGGGGACAGTGGAGAAGCAAAGCTGTACACAGAGGGCTGTGGTGCAGACTGGTCACAGCTCCTCACAAAGAATGTGCCTCTTCCTGCAGCCTTGTGACTGAGAGGCTGAGAGGGAATGGGAGGGAATGGACAGATCCCGTGGGAGACCAGAAACCACAGCGGAGATACAGGCTGCCCACTCAGTTCCTTACAGCTTTATCAGTGCTGCGATACAACAGCCATCACTTCTGGGTCTGCCGGGGCCAGATGAACACCAGCCAAGCTTCCCAGGAAGCGTCCCAGCCATCCCAAGGAGCCAGGAGCATCTTTAACCTCATTGTGTTGGGCAGCACTCGCCCTCCAGAGCTCCCAGGAGGAGCAGCAGCCAGAGCAGCACAGCTACAGTCAAGTATCAGCAACACCCCGTTTGGATGAGAGAGGCCGGTGCCTGGCACTGACAAACCCACTGCTCTCCTCTGCCTGGGTCCATCCTCCTCTGCCTGCCCTGAACTTAAACTTGTGTCCTCTGTTGTGTACCTAATTACCTGGGCTCCTGTCTGCTTCTGCAGCATGGACATGAAAGGAGACCCCTCTCCCTGTCAGACAGGAGTGATTGGACAAGTTACAACATGAATCCCATCAGTTTTGGATATCTCCCCTGTCACTGGGGCTGTTTCCTTTTCTGTTGGGGAATGAGCTCATGGACTGTCTTCCCACCTCCCTGTCCCTTCTGTTGCTGGTTTTCCATTTCTCCCTGCTTTCTCCTTCCATTACTCAGAGTGTTTGTCAAGGCCTTGGTGTTTGCTGCCTCTCTGGCTAGTGACATTATCCTCCTTCCACCTACAAGCCTGCACACTGGAGCACTCCTGCCCTTATTTCAATGCACTGGGAAGGATAGCAGAGATGCTTTCACCTGCAGCTCTCATGTAAAACAGTTCTCTCACCCCATTTCTGCCCACTGTGGGGTGTCTGTGCCCCCCAAGGGGCTTGCACCCCCTTAAGAGCAATGTTCCTGCCAGAGATCAGCACTATTGTCCTGATGCACAGGGTACCATGGCTGGCTTTTTACTGAGCCTGCCTCTCAGCCCAGCATGGATTCGCAGGGGTTGGATTTGAAACTGCAGCTACAGCTGATGGTTAGTGGTAAAACTGCAGTCAGGTTGTGTCCCAGAAGCAAACTGGCCCAGGAAGGTGCTGCAGCTTAACTTTCACAGCAGAAGCACATTACTGTGGTCTGGTCTGACCCTGAGCTAAGTGTGCTCCTGGTCAAGGCACTGTTAGTGGAAACAATGCCTAGGCAAAGCCACCAGATTTATTGATCCTACCTCCTCCAGAACAAGGCAGAGTCTCCCAACCCCTCTAACTATGAATTCTTTCCTTACACAAAATACTTCTGCTACAGGACTGGCTCCTTTGTGCTGGGCTGCAGGCAGAGCCAGGGAGAACACAAAGGCTGAGGCCAAATGGGAGCTGCTGCAGTGCCTGGCCATGCAGTTGGATATTCCTCTCCACTCACTTCCCATACTCTGTGGCACCATCCAGCACTACCTCCTGGGGCCTGACAGTTTGTTTCCGGATTACTTGGTGGTAGTTGTTGTTGGCAACAAAAAAAGGAAAATGTTTATTTTTCCTAAGCAACGTTGAACATGAAACATTATGGACTGCAAATGTTTATGCCCACAGACAGAATGAGAAGAACCAGGCCTTCGAGTAACAAGAGAAAGCAAATGAATAAACACTGCACGACTATTTTTATTATCAGACATTTTAATTATGTGACAATTTGTGAGTCTATTCCATCAACAACACCAAAACCAAACTGCTGGTGTCACCCAAGCAACAGTTTGCCAGAAACAGGAGTACTTACAGAGCAAACAAACCCCAGGATGCCAGGATAGCAAAAGGTTTCAAGAGCCCTTAATCTGATGACCTAGAAATCCCCTTGAACCTAAGAAACAGCTCTAGGATGCAGCACACTCCCAGCAGGGGAGGAAGGGGGTTGAGGTGTTTTGTTCATTGTGCAGTTACATCCAAGCTAAGGTGAGCCATGAACAACAGCCGGGATATCTCCCTCTGGGTTTGACCACCCATCACAGTGCAGCCCTCTCCAGAGCGAGGGGGGGATGTTTTAGCCTCAGGGAGTGCAGGATGCTCAAATGTGCAGCCTGGGATCTCCACACCCACAAGACAAGCACTTTTCCCCTGTCCAATCTCCTGGAGATATCAGAGGGGTTTTCCTCCTCTGGTAGCTTTCGGAGTCACTTTTGTGAGATGTCTCTCTCTTGCCCAAAGACTACTAAGAGGAGATCTGCTCACCTGTCTGTCCTTGTTGGGACTCATCTGCACCAGGATCTCAGTGAACCTCTAAAAACATGTCTGTGGCCCTCAGTGAACCCCTGAAGTGCTCTGCTTTTCACTTTGCTAGGCAGCTATGTGCAAACTCAGCAATGCTTCCATTCACATCACAGGCTGAGCCATCCCCAGTGTAAGAATATCCAGGGAGCTTTCATTTACCTGTCTGCATATTTGGAATTAGTAGGAAAGAGCTACTTAGTAGGAAAGAGGATGACCAGCATCTCTGCAGGCCAATTTTCCATGGAAGATTCTTTTCAAACAAGTCCTGTGTGGTGCATCCTTTCTGCAGAGCCCCACAAGGTGTGGTGCCAGGGCAGGACAAGTGTGGGGGAAGCAGGGAAAGTGCAACATAAGCTGGAGAGGGGGATCCTCCCCAGGGTTCTTCTCCCTGCCCTTTTCTCCCTCCCGGATTCGCTTTGCCAGCTGCACCTCCCAGGTCTTGCCACACCGCAGGGTGTGCGTGTGTGTTGCATGTGGAAGCACAAACACAACAAACCCGCTGGAGAATAACTGCTTACATGTGTCTTGAGTCTCTCCCAGAGCAGAAGATAAACATGCCTAAAATTACCCCAACGCTGACTGTAGCATTCAAATAGCCAAACCAAAGAGTGCAAATACAACCCTTCCTGCGGGAGCTGCCTGAACCCCGAGCAAGGCAAGCAGCCTCCCCGGCTCCTGGGCGGCGGGGAAGGCACTGCTGTGCTTCCAGCAGGGAACCTGCTGCGTTCGGGGTGAGAGCTGCAGGACACGGATTACGTTGGCAGCTGGGAGGGTGCCCACCACTTCTCCACGGAGAGAGAGCTTCCCAGCAAATGGACAGACTTTGATTTCCCAGGGGAGCTGAAAGCAATGCAGGAATTCAGTGTCTGCGCGTGCACAGCCCCAAGGACTGCAGATCTTTTGTTCTCAAGTTTTACAGTGGACACCAGACACAGCCTTTATTCTGCTCTCAGTTTTCTCTTTCTTTCTTTAGGCATTAATATAAAAGTGAAGGAGATCGACAGGGTTTGCCTCGAAGAACACAAGTCCTCCTGCAACTTGCCCTGTAGCCTGGCTTTAAAATGAATCTTGGCCCTTGATTCCCTCCTTTCAGAGTTACTGGTGTTGTGACTTGTTATTGGAGCACAAACAGCCATGGTGCAGCACACTGCTGCACCGAGGGCTGTCCTTGCCCACCCCCTCTACCAGCACAGCCTGAGGAAGTCACCTTTGTCTGTCTTATTGGAGTGTGAATCTCTTTTACCAGCTCAGCCTCTTGGCTCCTTTCTCATTCATCACCCAACAGCAAAAGGTGGCCAGACAGGAAATTAGCTGCTGTCAGACATAAGGGAAACATCCCTTTGTGCAGAGAGACTCCAAGTAGCCAGAGAAGGGAACATGATGCAGCTCTCTAGCAAGAGAGGGTAGAGAAAAGCTGAGGCCAGATGCACATGCACGGGTCCCTGTCAGCCCAGCAATCCCACATCAGCTATCCTACACTGACATGTGTTTCCCAGGAGGAGAGGAATGGGGTGCACTGCCAACTTACATCATATGTGAGAGTAACTCCCAGGTAAAAGTGGCTTTACCTCACAGGCAGTAGAATAACCTTCAGAAGCCTTGACATCAGATAAGGAACCCAAAAGGGCAGCTATTTGGGACGACAGAACTGCTGTTTGAAAGGATGGGAAATCATCTGTCCATTTCCAATCCCAAACCAATGCAGCCACCATCTCTGCAAAGACTGAAATACATTGATCCAAAACCCTGAGCCCCACATGGCTGGTCAAACACACAAGCACAAGGTATTCCTGAACAAAACATACCTGTAGGAGCATCACCTGGAGTTACTCCAGCCAAGAGGAAAGCATCAGCATTCACAATGCAGAGCATTAGCCTAGGATGAGGAAGAAACCAGATTGCCACCTGGGGGGAACCTTCTTCTGGACCATGATGGTGGATTAGGTGGACCAGAAGCCTGAGCAAACCTGGACCTCTGCATTAACTCTGTGCTCTTCAGCAATTTGGTGTATTCCCCACTTCAAGGGGTACTGGCCAAGGCAGGTGAGCCCCAGCAACCTCTGCAGTCAGTCAGCAGCTGCGAGCACTGGTAAAAGGACAGTGACACCACAGCTGGACCGGGCCCAAAGTCAGATGGTGTGAAACCCAGGCTGGCTCTCCCTTCCCTGGAGATCCCACACAGGTCTTTGCTGGCAACAAGACCAGGACCAGAGTCTGTGCAGGTCCCCCCAGGAGCAGCAGCTTCACAGCTTGCACACATCAGAGCGTGAGGCACCTGCCAGCCCAGCCCACGTCCCGCAGGAACCAGCGGTCTCCAGCTTAGCGCAGGTGGAGCTCTGCCCTCCCTTGCTGCACTCCAATGGGGCTGAAATCCACGGTGGTGTCATTACTGGAGTGCAGAGTGCCACCACCGAGTGCTTGGTCTCACCTTCCTCAGAGGCAGAGCGGAGCCAAACACAGTGACATTTCATTTGGAATAACACAAGCACTTTGGGGGCCAAAGCTGCTCTGTGCCAAGTCCCAGCCCACAGCATATTTAGCAGCCAAGTTAGAAAGTACTCAGATGACAGAGCTGATAATAAAACCATCGACAGAACCTGAACTAATCCCCTTGGGCTGCTACCGGGCATTTGCTCTGTTATTATTTCATGGCACACCAGCGAAGCGCATGTCTATAATAACCCAATTACGCACGCACACATTCCCAGCACAAGGAGCTCTCTGTCTTCTCCCGTCCCCCAAATCCCTCGCACACCGCTGCTCTTCTCTGGCAGCCGCAGTCCCTGCTGCTCGCAGCTCCGTCCCAGGTGCTGGGATCGGGCAGTCATGTGCAGAAAGAAAGAGCCCTGCTGCTCCTCTCCTGCCTGCGCCTTTAATTCATCCCTTTAGTCTCCTCTCTCCGTAACACTTCTCAGAACTTCCAGCACAGCTTGCGGGGGTGTTTGAGCAGCAGCGAGTGCTCTGCTGCCTATAAAGCAGAGGGGATCGAGTGTCCTCTCCTAAACCCTACTTATCCCGATCCCTGTTTTTCTCTCGGGAGCACGCCTGTGGAACCTCCCCTAACATGTCAAGAGGAGCCCGCCGAGCGGAGCCACCGCCGGGGCAGGGGCAGCCGTCCCGCGGCGGTGCCTCCCGGCAGCGCTGCCCCGTGGCCGGCAACCCGAGGGCGGCTCCGGGAATGGATGGACACGGTGTGGGGGGAAGACGGCTCATCCCGTTCAGCGGAGGGTCTGCCGGGGAGATGCTGCCCTCGGGACCGCACCGGAGAGCGGCGGGGAGCACGGAGAGAGGCACCGGGTGGTCCCGACTCACCGGCTTGTGTCGGCGGGCGGGCGCGGCGGGCGCGCAGTGCAGCAGAGCGGCGGCCAGCAAGGCGGCGGCGAGGCGGGGCAGCGGGGCACGGGCCATGCGGGCGGCGGAGCGGGCTCGGACATGGGGCAAGCGAGGAGGAGGGGGGTCTCGCCTTTGAGCCTTTTTATCCCACCGGCGGCAGCCTGCCTCCTCGTCCTCGCGCCTCCTCGCGCGCCGCTCCTGCCTTTTGTTCTCCCCGACCGCGGGCTGGTTCGGCGCCGGGGGACACGGCCCCGGCGGCATCGCGGGAGGGAGGGGGGGTCCGCCCGTCCGCCCGCTCCGCCCCCGGGGGGGCGGTGAGGCGGAGCACACGGGGCGGGCGGGACCCCCCTCCCACGCCTCCCCGGCACCGGCCCCCTGGCCTCCGTGCACCCGGGTCCTGTCTGCGTTGGGACGGCTTCAAACGGGTCTTTTAAGGGTGTCTTTCACCTCTCCTGCCTGAGGGTACCAAGGACTGAAAACAATCCTCTTAGACCCTCAGTGCCCGTCGAGACCACTCTAGTCTCCGTGGGGAATAGCTCATCTCTGTGTTTAAATCTGTCTGCACTCCTGCTTTGCCTGTGCAGGGCTCTGCTGAAGCCCTTCACTCACGCTTTGCAAGAGGACTTTCCCTGTGTGAGATGCTGAGGGAGGGGAAAGAAGGGAGCAGCTCCCCGCTTCGGAGATGCCAAAGCCTCCTCCGTCTGCTCAGCCACCTGGAGGGGGAGGCAGCAATGCACAGATCTGGTTTCTTGGTTCCTGTTTCTATGGAAGAAGCCCTGGACTGTGTCAGCATCCCCTCAGTAGACTGAGTTTAGCTGCAAATTGTTTCAAGAAATGTATTGCAAATAAGAAAACTTTGATCTCCAGCTGCCTGGGCTGGTGTGCAGGGAGTGGGTAAGGCTTCCTGACATCCCGGACTCTATTACTGCATTATTTGTCTGTGATCAGTTGTTCATGTTTTGTTTTATGGGAACCATACTGAGGATGTAAATACTGGGTACGGTAAGCAGATGTGAAAAGAAAGGCTGTGTTTGGAAGGTGCTGCAGTGGCTCACAGGCTCTTAGTGAGATGTCCCCGCACTGGAGCACCATGTTCAGCGTATCCCCAAGGCCTTATTT
This sequence comes from Manacus vitellinus, assembly GCF_001715985.3. Lineage (NCBI taxonomy): Eukaryota > Metazoa > Chordata > Aves > Passeriformes > Pipridae > Manacus > Manacus vitellinus. Next base: position 31,260 of record NW_021940379.1, read on the forward strand.
CTAAGAGGGGATAGGGAAAGAGAAGAAAACACTTTACATTGTGGAATCTACCCTTCTGCTGTTATTCTGGCTGTGCCCCAGGAATGCAGAGCAGACCCTACTTTCTTGCCTTGCTCTGAGCCAGACAGCTGGGTCCCAGCAAGAAAAGCTTTCCTGCCTTTGTCTCTCTTTTCTTTAGTGTCTTTTCTTTTAATGCTGGTGTCTCTGGGAGCTCAGTGCTTTCCAGCCCATGGTCGTGGAGCCTGCTGCTGCCCTGGGGAAGCAGGGAGAGGCATGGGAGCAGCCTGTAAGGCAGCGACAGGCAGTTTGGCTCTCCTTAATAAAGAGAGACTTTTAAAGGGGGTGTTCTGGGAAACTCAGTCCTTGCAGAGATGTGACTGTGTGTGAGAACTGCTGGCTCCTGCCAAGGCACTTAACACAAAAGAAAGTGCATGGTGTGTTTGGGATTGCAAATATTTCCCAGCTGAGCAAGTAGATGTTCAGCAGCAGGAAAATGGCCCACTGGGTGTTTTGGGAGCTTGTGTGCTCACTTTCTGCTGAGGGCCCTGTCGCAGCCTGCAGAAATCCTTTCTGCTAGTGTTCCTATGCTGGGAGCTCTCTCAGCCACTGTGTGTCCTGTCCCTGCAGGCCTCATCCCTGCCTCTGTTTGCAGCTTGCTGGATGTGCAGAGCCTGCTGGCAGATGAGCACAGGGCTCCCACCCCAGCCCCAGAGCACCGACAGTCTGACATCTCTCAGTGCAGGCACTGTCTGCTCGCTTTCCTGCAGCTCCTGCCAGGCTGGAGCCAAATTTGGGCTTCTCATGATGGCTACAGGAGCTCAGTGAAAGCCTTCATGGCTGAGAGGTCCTGATGGTCACTGATGTTTCTGATACAGCATCCCCATGTGTAGCTCTTTTTGCTCAGCATCTCCTCAGGGCCTTCCAGTCCTAGAAAGTAGCAGAACTGTCATGGGTTTTCCAAGTCCTTATGACTTACAAGCATTAGCTCTTCTCCCACTGTCCTAAGGCTTTCCAGCAAGGAGGACCTTGTGAATATCTGAGAAGGCAAAGCAGCATTGTAATGTGAGTGCCAACAGGAATCACCAGCTGGGGATAACCTCTCCCAGCAGTCCAGCAGGTGTCAGGTGGGAAGAGACTGTGCAAAAGGAAGAGAACAGCAGGTCTGATTCCACTCTGTTGTGATCAGCAAAGAGGTCAAATAACTCTTTCAGTCCATGGGCCACTTGAGTGGGAAACTGCTGCAAGGCACTTTGGACTGAGAGGAGGTGGGGGAAGAGGTGTCTGATGAGAAGCAAAGGGGAAAGGGGAGGGAAGTGAGAGAGAAACTGAATTTAAACAGATTAAGCCTGTCTGTCCAAAGTCCTTTGTTTCCTGCCACCTCCCTGGTGTGACTTTCACAGCTGTATTCTGTGTGGCTGGGGACCTGGGTTTAGGTTCCCTGCAAAGTCAGCATGGAGCTTTACACCTCCTGAGCAGCTGGAAGAAGGTCCAAGAGCCAAATCCCCAGAACAGAGAAATCCCTTTGATTTTTCTTCTCTAACATCTTTCCTTCTCTCTCTGTAGGAGATGGCCTCATGAATTGATGTTTCCAGCATCACTGCTCAGTGGGTGACAAATGGGTATGCATCCCCACTAGGCAAGTCTCTGTTCTCACCCTCTCACTTTTGGGATTCCCCTTTTCTTTGGCCCTGGCACCTTGTTTTTCTCCTGGGCAGCCGAAGTGGGTGTTTGTACAGGTGGTGGCAGCTGCAGACAAGGCTGGGGGTCATGTGCAGGGAACTGCCCTCATAAACACCACTGATCAGGAGTATTTCCTGAATTACCTGGTTCTTCTGCTCTGCTGGCAGCCCAAAGCATGGGCATGGGCGGAGGGCAAGAAGAGGATGTGGAGCGACAGGAAACTTGGCCTTTGGGCCTGGATTCACAAGTGGAAAGGTAAAGTAATATGCAGAAGTGTCTGTTGGTCAGCAAAATCCTTTGCTTCAAAGCTCTTTAGGGTTTTTTTAATCTTTTAAATGAAAATGATGGAATTGTACAGGCTGTTCTGGATCCAAATAGTGTACCTTGAAAACACCAGTCTTCCAGACTTCAGCATAACTAGGCCAGTACAACAGTCCCACCATCCATTTCTAGAAAGTTTTGCTTGATTTGCTACTACTTATTTTACATTTATTTTCTTTTGCCTTTAACCCCCCCTTCCTTGACCTTAATTCTGGGTTGAACACAGCAGTGCAGAGTCTGACAAGGTTGTGATCTGCCTGATGTACTGTCCTTACGAAACCAAGGGATGCAAGTGGAGCAGAGCCCCTGGCTGGGCACACATCTACCTGCAGGGCTGCTGGGCAGGCACTGCTGCCTCCTCCAAACTGGGAACAAGGGTGATGGTGGCAGGACTGTCCAGCACCTCACCTTGCAGAGGTGCACTGCAGTTCTGCAGGCATCCAGTGCAGGAGGGAGGCCCTGGGGGAGCACTAAGGCAGCCTCAGCTCACACTGCAGCTCACACAGTGCCCGAGCAGCTGCGGGGTCTTGCGGCTCTTCCTCCCCCCTCTCCTGCTGCAGCCCCGGTGCAGCTGCAGCCAGCCCTGAGACTGAGCCCTGCGATTTGGCCCCCGAGAAGCAGCTCCCTGCTGGGCCGCGGTCTCGGCAGGGCAGGGGCAGGCTGCAGCTCGGGAGAGCTCCGCCACAGTGTTTGTTGTCTAATCATCTCCTGCCCCCGTGCCAGGAGCCGAGCGCACACAAACAGTGCCGGGCTCCGGTGAGAAGCGCTGCCTGCGAGATAAGCCAGGCAAGGAAAACATATCCATCTTCGTGTCTCTTGGCCTGAGATGCAGTTTCATCTGCTGGCATTTTCCTGGCGTAGGCTCAGGGCACACCACAATTCACCTGGGGAGCCAGACGCCGGGGAGCCAGCTCCCATTCCTGGCGAGAGGTGTCAGCCCCGACTGGTGCAGGGTGCGACGGCTGCGAGGAGCTGGCGGCTGAGGCCCTGTTGGTGCTCAGGGAAGGGATCTGACCCCAGGCTGAGCTCCTGTGGCAGCCCGGACCTGGCTACATGTCACCAACGGTTTGCTCACCTGAGCAACAGGGCCAGACTCCCTGCCCGGACTCCCCGTGCCCGGCCATGCACCCAGCACCCGGCAGAGCCCAGGGAAAGAGCTCCCAGCCAGCAGCCTGGACAAAGCAGAAATGGCTGGGACATCCAGTGCCGAGCAGAGACGCGACTCCAGCCTGCGGCTGCTCAGTGTCTGATAAGGAGGTTGCTAGTGCCGTCTTGCAGCGCTCCCAACCTGCCAGCTCTCCGCAAATGAAACGTCCCGGTGAAACGCCCCCCACCCCTGGCTCCCTCTGATCCCCTCCGAAGCCGATCTGAGACTGGAATGTCTCCTGGGATGTGATTCCCTGTAGCCTGAGGGGAACTGCGTTAATAAAACCCGGCGTGAGCGGTGGAGGCGATGGGGGAGGAGGCAGGCAGGGCTGGTGAGATGAGGCTTTTATGAACAAGTCGCAGGTCTGCTGGAAATGTCCCGTCCTGTCCTCTCTCCCTCCCCCTGTCCCCGGAGTCGAGCTGTGGAATTCAGGGTGTGGGTCGAGGCTTCTCTTCACGCACGTTTCTACCCAGAGCAGCCAAGCCCCTCATCTCCCTCCCTCTCTCCCCCCACCTCAGCAAACGCTGCTGAACTCACCTCCCGGGAACAGGTACCACTCCCCCAGCCCCTCTCGGCACAGCCTCACTGCTGCTGGGACCGTCCTGCCCCTCCACATTGCTCGGGCATCTCCCCACGGGGTGTCTGTAACCAGTGGAAGGTGTCTGTCCCCAGGACGAGCAAGGAAGCGTGGCCAGGACCAGCAGTAGGAAAGAGAGAGTGCTCCCACATCTCAGCAGGATGTGGTGGCTGCACTCGTGGCAGGGAGGCAGCTGGGCTGGTTGGTGCCAGGTGAGCAGAACCAGGCAGACATGGGGCTCTGACCGAATGAAGCCGCATGAAGGCAGTAAGGATGTGAGCCAGGAGGGGAAAAAGACAGGAGAACAAGCAAACAGTCCAGATAACCAGGAAGAGAGACCATGGAAGCGTTTTATTGGTGTGAACGCTCTCTCAGCTCCCATTGGGATCAAAGTGCCTCTCACAGTGGTTACTTTGTGCAGTAGTGATTTTGTGAAGCTCTTGTTATTTTGTGCAGCTCTGCCATTCAGAGCTCATGCTACCCTAGGATGCTGTGGGGAAGGACATGTCCCACACTGCATTGCCACTAAGAAATGTTACTGGATTAAATTGGCTGCTGGACAGTCACAGATCTCAGTTCCCAAAGTGTTTTCCCGCTTTCTCTTGGGAAGCGATTGCTGAACTCAAAGGCTGCATTAGCACAAACTCTGTGGAAGCTTTGGATGCAGGGAATCACCAAGAGAGCACACTGAAGGCTCTGAAGAACAGTCTCAAAGAAGCACCATGAGACCTTGCCCAAAGCTGGGAATGAATCCAGCATGGCATGCACAGTGTCCAGCCTTTCCAGAAAGCTGAGGAGTTTGCTCACACCACTGATTTTGCAAAGGCCAGGCTGTCCCTACAGAGGAGGATGTTTGCAGTGTTCCTATGGAGGAGCCCCTGGATGGACTCTGCACTGAGCTCAGGACTCTATGGTGGAGATGGCAGCTGAAACAAGAGCATTTCAGCAGAAATCATGACAAAACAGAGTGTACAACCAGGCTGCCCTGTGCATTTGCAGGGATTATTGACTATCCATGTGAAAAGGAGACATCAGTGCCTTCCACAGAGGAAGGAAAACATGAGCTGCAGTATTTAGTTTCCATCTGAGAAAAGGTGTCAGAAGCTGATGGCTGGACAGCTTCAGTAGGACAGGGAGAGCAATGTGATTAAAACTCATGAGGCACTTTGGAGAGCTGAGACAGAGGACCTCAAATCCCAGATGTCTGTGAAATGTCCTGTAGAGGCTGCAGCACCACACGAGATCTCTCTGGCTGCTGTACGGGCTCTGTCTTTGCTTGGGAAGGGGGAGATGGGGGGATTTACTGTAATATTCTAGTTCAAAGCAGTAGCTGTTCATGGGTTGGTGCTAACAGCCTCCTAAAGGTCACGGGTGCCTCTGCCTTGCACACAGACCCCATCCTGCTTCCATAGTCGGGCTCATGTTGTTTTACTGCAGATGCCCGGGAGCTGTGCCCCCTGGAGCTGTGCCCCCTGGAGCTGTGCCCCCTGGAGCTGTGCGTGGGGAGCACTGAGGCAGCTCTCCAGGGATGTTTGCTGTCTGTCTGCAGCAGAGAGGGGGAACCAGACCAGCCACGGAGCAGCTATGCAAGAGCAGAAGGGAATGGCCTCTGGGCAGACGTTTAGGTGAAGAGGAAATGCTGAGTCCCAAGCCCATCAACCGGGACACCTCAGGTAAAGCATCAACAGGGAAAGCAGGGAGCCTGTAGAGGTGTGAGATCCCTCCAGGGCCTGCTTATCACTATCTCCTGCAAGGGGTGTGAGCTTGCTGCTTTGGGCTCCCTGAAACCACTTGGTGGATCCCAGCCACAGGAGAGGCAGCCAAGGGCAGGGACTCGTTGCTCAGATCCCCCAGACACACACAAAACAAACTCATGCTGGCTTTGTAGCTGCACTTCTGTGGCCATGAAGAAAACAAAACAAATTCACAAACAAAATCTCTGGGCTCAGGTTTGCTGTCCTGTACTGTATTCAGCAGGTGAATTGACAGTAATTGTTGTCTTCACCATCTGAGGATACCCTGGAGGTGTTTTGGTAATTTCTTGACTAGATCTGTCTGAAGAATTTGGGAACACAAAAGTTCTTCTTTCAGTTACAACTAATAGCATCAGTCTTCAGCTGGGATCAGAACATGCCTTCAAGTGCACAAACCCCACTTCTGGATGTGTGAATACAAAAGAAATGGAACTTCTGAGATGCAGCCACCACAAGGAGGTTTGAAAAAGTTCTTCTTCTACCATCTCTCTTTCCCCATCAGGAGGTGAGGGCATCCATATTCCACAATTGGTACCTTCTTCCACCCACAGGCCACCCGGGTGGGTTCAAGTGGCACAGGTAAACACAGGGATGTACCTGCACTTCCCAGCACCCCTGGGAATGGCTGAGAGAAACCTCTTCTGAGGGGGAAGAGCTCTCAAAACCTGAAGCACAGCAGTGTAGCTCAGGTGTGCTCCAGCAGTCAGGCCCTGGGGTTCAAACAGGAAACACTCATGACATGAACAGATTCAGGTCCGGAAGAGCCTTCAGACCAAAAGTGGGCAAGCATGAATGAGTTAAAAGCCTTTCCTTTGCTTGGTGAAATTTATTGAAAACTACATTGTTCATCTGTTGAAACTTCACAGCTGTTGAGATTGCCCTCGGGGCAAACCACATCCAAGAAATGGCATGTAGATCCTGGGAGCACGAGACTTGAAAGCTGAAACAGCACTCAGAGTGCTGCCTCCCCTCCCTTGCAGTCACGTCTGGCCATCTGCAGCTCCTCCACCGAGACGCCGTGGCTTTTCCTTCCTCCGGTTTCTCATCTCCGACTCTCGCAACGCAGTCACTTTGTTTCAGGCATTGTATCCTGGCTAAAAAGAGACTGAGACAGCAGGAATCTGTCTGTCGGGGGAGTGTGTACAAGGCTCGTGACACCCAGAGTGAGACAGGGCTCTGTGCCACACTGCCGTGGGGGTGCCATCAAATATCGCCTACCTGTGACACTGCTGCTTTATTATCCCTTGGGGAATGGTGGTGAGGCAGGACTGTGGGAAGGGTGCCAATTGTTCGTGAAAAATCTGTGAATTCTATTTCGTGGAACTTGCCTGATTTTTAAAAAATTATTATTATTTCTCAGTGGCAACTCTGCTTTTTTTATAGGATAAAAAAAGTAGTGCTTGCATATTTCCATCTGGCTCAAGAGCTCCGTGTGAACCTGAGGACTGAAATCAGCCACTTGGCACATGCGGAATTAGGACCAGTCACAGCTCAAAGATGAAAATAAAAGGAGGACACAAGAAACCCACTCACTGCATACATTCAGTCTTAAATGATTCATGGAGCAATTTTGAGTAGCAAACACATTGGTAAGAACTGGAGGTTTGGTTTCTTTCTTTCTTTCTTGGGGATTGTCCACAAACAAAAATATTGGCTAATTCATCAGACACTTTCTTCTGCTTTGAATAGTTTGCCCAGATCCCCGAGCAATCATCCCGTGCAATTTGCTGTTAACCTAAATAACTTAAATTCAGGTACACCCAGAGCACTGCCCAGATCTGCCCCTGCATGCACTAATTAGGGTTCCCCAAGCGCAAACCTGCAGCTCGGGAGGCAGGAGGCTCCAGCAGCATCCCCAGATGGATACCTGCTGGTGGTGGCCCGTGGCAGGGACCCGGCAGGGATGATCCACAGCGTGACATGGCTGCGTGGAGAGGGCTTTCTGCAGAAAAGTGACACTTTTGGGTGTCACCATCCCCTAAGCAAGCGCCCAGTGAAACTGCAGCCTGGTAAAGACAGACCCGCGGTGTCGCCCCACGGAGAGGCAGAGACAGGTAGGAGACACAGGGAGGCCAGTGTTGCATTCCTTACCTGTGAAACAACCCCTTGAGATTCAAATGCTTGGGGAATTCCTAGATCTCTTTGTAGCCACATTTCAGCGGTGACAGAGTGAGGATTTAAGTGAGGCAAACTCTGAAGGGGGAGGTTATGATCTGCTTTTAGAGCAACGGGGAGAAAGCAGTTGGAAAAAAACGAACCTGCTTTTTACAAACCTTGTCCTACCTGCTCCTGCTGCTAACAGGAGGGGAGGTACTGGCCAGCCAGTGCACTGAGTTATTCAGAAATTACTGGGTTTCAGTCAATCTTTCCAGAAGTATTCAGGAATTAGTTACTATCTTTCAGATTTATATGTCCCTCAATCTAGAGTCAACCTTCAAGTGCAGGCAAGCCCTAACACTCGAACTATGTAAGGAGGGATCTTCTGGAGCAGGGGAACGGAGAGAGGCAGAAATGAAGCTACTTGATTGAAACAAAGATCAAATTTAGGCTGAAAAACAGAGGAGATAGGAAGTTTGGCCAGGGAAGAAAACTGTTGCAGGGATATTTAGATGCAAACGGGGCCCTCCTGCAGCAGTCCCTCAGCGGGAGGATGGCTCCTCGGCAGGGCTGCCACAGTACTTCCACCTCCGGTGCTGAGGACTCTCCAGCTGGGAGCAGAGGGCTTGCAGTGGGTGGTGTGTGTGCGGGTGGAGTTGTGTACACTCAGGCTCTCAGACAGCCACAATAAATTATCTCATTAGTAAGCCCAGGGTAGCTGTGCTCCTCAGCACATACCCGGCCTCCCACTGCACAGAAAAACTTTGTGTCTAATTAACCAAATCAAAGGGTCCCCCAGACGCAGCTTAGAGGGACGCGCTCAGCTTGAAACCCGGGCTCCTTCAGCAAGTTGTTCTGCGCGTGGTGGAACTAATGAATCCTGATTTCTTATGGCTGGAGCTCTGGCATTCCCTGCACCCCCTGCAAGTCTGTCCTCTCCTCCCCCGGCACATGCTGAGCTTCTTCCTATGGCCAGGAAAAACCAAGAAGGGAAAGGAGCCCGTGGTGTGTCGGCCCCAGCCCCACGCCCTGATGGCTCGTCCACGCTCACATGCTGATGGCAGAGAGCTGAGCTCTCTCCCCGGGGGTTTCTTGCACCAAGGGGCTCTCTGAGGTCACCCTTGTCTTCCCTCCTGCCTTTTCTCTCTCCTGCCTTTAAGATCTGTTTGCCCACAACTGCTTGTGGCTCATTGGGATGGGGCTGCACAAGGAAGGGAACCCTGCTCCTCAAAGGACCCGTGGCTGGGAAAAGGAAAAAGTGCAGGTGCTGCTGAGGCAGGGCCTTTCCAGTCACATTCCTCTGGTTTTACCGTTGCTTGGCCCCCTCTCTATTAGTGGGAAAAGACAGGCAAATGCCAGATGTAAAATGCTGCTATTCCAGCTGAAAGCAGAACTGCACAGCTCCTGGGGCAGGCGCTGTGGGAGGAAGGATTTGGGGGTGTTACCCTGCAGAGGAGGAGACCGAAGTGGTGTTTGTTTGAGGCACAATCACTTTCTCTCCTCGGGAGCTGCAGCTTCCCCCGCCCGCCCAGCTCCTGCACAGAGGGGGCTGCTTGCTTTACAAATGCTTTTCTCTTCCCCTCGTGCTGGAAATTTGACTCTACAAAAACACTTACACAGCAGCTAATTGCCAGTCCTGCAGTGACTTAGCTCTCTAATTCCTGCCAGTCAATGAACCAGCCCAAAGAGCTGGTTTTCATAACGTGCTGAATATACGAACACAGCCCTGGAGACATAACATAGCTGGGATTTTTTTTTCCTGGACAACTTCTGGATCCTTCTAAATTTTGGAAATTCCTTTCACTCCACAGGGCATAAGGAACATCCAAAGATGGAGCTGGCAAGAAGGGCCATTTTGGGGAGATGTTGAACCGACACGGACCAACAGAGGCCCTGAAGACCAGCGGGGGTGCCAGGGAAGAGATGATTGTCAGGAAATTGGTTTGAAGGTAAAACTGGCGTCATCCAGCCTGTCTGTTTGTGATTTGAGGGCTCATCATCATCTTCTCATGGATTCCTACTGCCCAACAATGTCCACGCCTTGCAAAGTGTTCCTTGATCTCCTGGTTTGTATCCAGAGGGCTGCTGCAAAAATTGTTGTGCTGGCCAATGGCTTAGACCACATCATTCCTCTCTGAGCTCCTCCCTGGCACCCTCTTTTTTCTGCCCCAATTGTGGAGTGCTCATCTTCCCTCTCCCAGCCCATCATTATCCACCTCTCCTCCACCCATTGTCTCCCATGCAACAGAGGCCCTCTCCATGCCCATTCCCAACAAGCCCCTTCATGCTCTGCTCCACACCTGGGAGAAGCACACTCTGAGCATTTGCAAAGCCACCACATTGCCCTTCTTGCAGCTCTCCTTTGTCAGAACACCTTCATTAACCATCATGGGAGAGCTGCTGTGCTCAGCTCATGCCCTGCCAGCAGTGCCTCCCTGCTCCCTCCCTTCCTGCCCTGCCTGGAGTGCACAGAGCTCTGTCCCTCCGTGGCTCTGCAGCAGTCATGGCCCTCACCCAGTGGTGGGACCACAAAAACAGGCTAAGCCACATTAGGGCCAGTGACCCTAGAGATGGTGAGTGGCTTCACTGGCAGGTGCTGAATTTGGGCACAGCGAGGTACCAGTTCATCCCTGAACATGTTTGTTGTCCCATTTGGACTAGAGCAGCACAGTGGGACAGACTGAAATGCAAAGTCAACTCCAGCTTTGGAGTGAGCAGAACCGAGGTCAGTGTCTGCTACGGAAGCAGAAGCCATCACACTGAGTATAAATCATTCCTGCTCCTCCCTGAAAGGAGGATGGAGCCAGGTGGGGGGCAGCCTCTTCTCCCAAATAAGAAGCAACAGGACAAGAGGAATTGGCCTCAAGTTATGCCAGGGGAGGTTTCAATTGGATATGAGGAAATAATTCTTCACTGAAAGGGTTGTCCAGCCCTGGCACAGGCTGGGGGTGTTCCGGAATCGTGTGGGTGGGGCAGCCGGGGACGCGGGTTATCGGTGGCCTTGGCTATGCGGGGTGAACGCTTGGAGTCGATGATCTCAAAGGCCTTTTAACGATTTATTGATTCACTGATTCGATAATCCCGTAATTTAATGACCCCCGGCCGCGCCCCCTCCCCGCTCCCTGAGGGCCGGACGGGCCTCGCGCGCCCCCTGGCGGCGCACGGACCTCGCGGGGGCGGGTGGGAGGAGCCTGGAGACACCCGCCTCGCCCTTTCTGCGCATGCGCCCGGCGGGATCCCCTCCTTCCCTCAGCGGGGCGGGGCCGCGACTTCGGCCGCCTGACCGAGCATGCGCACGGCGTCACGTGGCGACGGCGACCCTTCTTAAGGCGGCACGCGGGGCGGGCGCACTGAGAAGAGGAGAGCGAAGATGGCGCGGGGAGGACGGAGCGTGTCTCGATCCGCGGCTCGGCCCGCGGCCGCGCCGGTGCCCGCCA
>NW_021940379.1:42804-87162 GCF_001715985.3 Manacus vitellinus
CCATGCAGCCGCAGTCGCCCTTCGGACCCTGCCACTACGAGATGAAGCAGTTCCTGGAATGTGCCACCAACCAGCAAGACCTGACCTTGTGCGAGGGCTTCAACGAGGCTCTGAAGCAGTGCAAGTATAACAACGGTGAGTGTGCCCCATCCCTGCAGGAGGGAACTGCTGCCAGGAGAGTACCTGAGAGGGTTTGAAGGTTGCAGAAGCGATCTTTTAGGGCTGTAGTGCTCTTCAGGGCTGTAGGAAGCAGTTCTGCCTCCTCTGTTCCCAGAAGGGCACTGGAAAGGGTGGGAGAAATGATCTTGACCATACTTCTCAAGGTGGGGAGGCTGTAGGTACCCTCTTAGTGGATCTTCTTTTGCTGCCGTGGGAAGCCTGATGCTTTTCCCTAGCTGATTCTCTAATTCTTGCTGCATTTATTATAAGTTGTTGTTAGAAGTTAGGTCTTGATCTGGTCACCTGAGATAACAGAGCTTTTAATTCCAGCTGCTGGAACATGTACCTAATGCTGAATTTATTCTTCTTCCCTGTAGGTGTTTCTTCTCTCCTGTGAAGAATCTGCCCCCTTGTAGGGAAGAGGATGGTGGTGTAGAGCCCTGCTATCCCTGGGGAGCAGAAGGACAGACAGGGAGTGAGCTGGAGGGAGTAGACTGACCAGACAGGAGCATTCTAGTGGTAATTCACTTCTGAACTAGTACGGAAGGAAAGGAATGATTAGACCCAAGGGTCTTTAGAATTCAGATAGTGCTATATTTATTACAGAGAAATAAAGGAATTTATTTGGACCTATCACTTGTGCACGTGCTTTATTTAATTCTCAAGCTAAAATTAAGCTACCAAAATGTTAACAGTATCAGCTGCTTAAAGGACAAGGCACTACTGTGTGTTCCCTGCAAATAGGAGGTGCAACCTAGCAAGGACAGAGCCTGCATGACTTGGCAAAAAGAGATCCAGACCTCAGCTGAGGCTGCACTGGCTGCCCTCCAGGCAGAGGAGAGGGTGGAGAGGGGTAATCCAAGATGTGTCTAGAGTATTTTCAGTAACAAATTATTTTTCTATAGATATCCTCCTCCTGGAGAGCTGTTCTGACTTAGAGCTAAGACAATGTGACCTGTCTGGCTGTGGGACCTTGGGTACAGTTGGCTGATCTTACTTAAAAGCTTTAGCAGATTATGCAATGTTCTCAAGGTCACTGGCAACAGGTGAAGTTTGGAGCTGCTTTCCTCTTACAGTCACCTTGGCAGAACAATCTCCTGAGTGCTGCCCTCAGACTGGCCTCTGGCAGAGCGCCCTGTTCTTTATGTTGGTGTAAAAGAGAATTTTGAGGCTTCAGATGGAGTTTTAGTGGCACAACAGTGAAACCATGACACTTTCAGATGCTTAACTGATGCATTTTCATGGTAGAATGAGTCTATTAACCTTCTGACCTCTGACTGTTGAATACTGGACAAGTTCTCAGCTGGGATTTGTGAGGAAATCCAGGTCTAGATGGTAAATGCTGGCAGCAGATACTGGAGGCTGGTGTTGAAAGTCCTGCCCCTTCTAAATGTCATAACCCAAGTTCTTGGTAGATAATGTTCTGAGCTCTGTCTGGCCTTATGGGGTGCCTTGTGCTCTCCTGAGAAACAGCCAAGGGCAAAAGTAGATGCCAGAGATTCAAAGCCGAAGTGCTCTGTGTCCTGAACTGTCCCAGTGTGTGCAGGGGAGAACCACTCTGAAGTTAACTCCGTTTCAGAAATAAATGTAATGTTTGTGTGTCCTAGTCTGAGTGGAAAAGCTGTTAAGGAGAACCAGCAGGAGCACCTGCAGCAGGTCTGTTCTGTCTTTGGCCCATCTTGGCAAAGAGCTGCTTCTGTAGTGGAAAAGGGCTGTCTCTGGAACAACCTTTCCTGGTGACCACAGTGGAGAGTCTCTAGAAGGCACTGCCAGTGTGGTGACTGTGTGGAAAGCTGGTCCATTCAGTGATGTGGGTGCATGTTCCTCTGGCTGCTGGTGCAGGGGGGTTGAAAGAAGGTGCAGGTTCTTGTCACTGGAGAGCGCAGGCCATGCCATAGGAACATGAATGACCCCTGGATGCTGCTTGTGCCTGGCTGTGGTGCTGTGTTTGCCTGGTTTGTCAGGATACAGCTTTGGATGTGGTAGTGTGAACCTTTGAGGAGCAGGGCACCCCAGGAAGAGGATCTCAGTAGCAAGGGACTCTTGCTGAACTAGGAATAAGCTGGGGGGGTGGCTGAGTCCTGGTGGTGGCTGTGCTGTGCACGTGACCAGGAATGGGTCTGTTCCTCATTTAGGGGTCTTGAACTCTGAGCCCCTCTTCTTCTTTGAGGTGGTTTTGTTCCTTAACTGGGTGCTGAAGTGGGGCTGAGCCTTCCTCTGCGAGGTTCCCTTCCTCCACTGGTCTCTCCTCTGGGTCTTTGCCGAGAGCTGCTGCAGCCGATCTGTGGAGTGATCAACCCCCTCCAGAGCTGTGTGTTCTGCTGGGTGGGTAGTTGCCCCTTGCATGTTGAGCGAGGCACTGCCACCCTGTGAGACCACAGCCTGGGAGAGACACTTCTGGATTTCCCAGTTTCTCCTGTTCTCCCTGTTTCTCCCAAGGAAATGTCCCCTCTTTGCCGAGGGCAAGCTGGGCAGGCTTCTGCCTGCTGTGGGGTGGGAGGGCAGCAGGTCCCTGCTGTCCCACTAACTAGAAAGTGTTCTGCAAACTAGCTCTGGTTTCTGATTGTCCCTTCCCTTGCTACCTGAGTGCACTCACTGCCATAGCCATAACCAGCCCTTAAGTGGGATCAGAGGGCAGTCCCATGGGTGCTGAGGTGGGCACAGGAGTCATGCCGGCACTCCTGGCTCCTCTCTGGGTGTCTGGCTCTTACCTGTTAGGTCAGGGTAGTGTTTCTCCAGGTCCTCTAGCAAGGATTCATAGGAGGTGGCTTCAGAGTTTTTGTCTCCTGCCAGCAGAATGGGAGAAATGGATTAGTCTCTCTCTGACTGCAAACTGAAGGCTTGTTACTGGGGCAGGTGGTTCAGCCCACGAAAGGTTCCTTGTCCCCAAGAGCAGTCACCTCGGACAAAGGTTCAGCTCTAGCTCTTCATCTGAGCTGGCTTCTACCTCCTCAGAGCTCCTGTGCTGTGTCTAAGTGACTGCTGAATAGAGCCACTCTGGAAACCCACCCCTCTGCCCCCACCCAGAGCTGTGCTGTCCCAACAAGGATCTTACGGATGACTCTGATGAGGATGTAGTGCTCCCTTTCCTGGAGGTATTTACTGCTGTATTCGGATGCAGGATTTTCCACTTTGCTCAGGTTCATCAGGGTGCCTGTTTCATCCAAAAGATCAATGCAGTCTGGAGGGAGAGACACATGGTGAAGGAAGCCCAATGTGTCCCTGTGTGGCCAGCATGAGCCTCTGGGGTTTAGAGTATTCTCCTTAGCAATTTAGCTTTGAAGAGAATCTATCAAGGTCTGGAGGTTGCTGTCCCTTTCCCTGTGTTTTGGGATGGTCTGTTGTGACCTGTTTGCTACCCTCTGCTGCTCACTGTGGGTGAGTGCTGGTCCCTCGGAGCCCCCTGCCCAGGAGCACTCGTACCTTCAGGCCTGCACTGACACTTCCTCTTCAGGTGAGTTGTGAGGATCAGAACAGAGCACTGCAGGTTCACCATCACTTGGCAGTTGGCTGCAGACAGAGAATGAGACCCGAGATGTGAGCGTGGTCACGTCAAATCCAGGAGCCCCATGGATGTGGCAGAAGGCACAACAGGTGGCTCAGAAGTGCCCACTGTGTAGCCAGCAAAGGCAGGATCCCCATGTGGCATCACCAGGGCTCTGAGCTGCTCCTTTACAGCCACATCTGCTGGTGGTTGGTGTTGGGAGTGCCCCAGGTTAGGGGATGAACACTGATTTGGGAAAAACAGTTCTGACTGATGAAGTGTCTCTGTCCTTCAGTACAGTTTCATCAAGCATGAGTAGGAAAAAGCAGTGAGCTCTGGTCCTTGCCAGTCCCATTCCACAAGCTGGTCCCAGTCACAAGGGGAAAGAGCCGGAGACTGTGACTGAGTCACCAGGAGATATTTTGGCCATGAACTCTCACCAAGTTTGTCACAATTGAGAAATCCCCAAAGCTGACACACGTCAGTGGTCAGAGCTGGGGATCCAATTCAAATAGCAGAGGGAGCAAAGGCTTAGGACTGTGTGTGTCTGACACCTTCAGCCACGAGTGTCTGGGGTCAAGCAAAGGCTCTCAGCCAACTGGGTGAGGTCAGGAGAGGGGCTGCTCATTCCCTCCTACCAGCCACAAATACCTGCTCTCTGAAGCTGAGGGTCAGGATTTGAGCCAGGGAACCTTTCCCACACAGCCAGGAGCAGAAGAGCTCTGCTGGCAGCTGGCACTTCTGCCCCGTGGCTTTTCTGCTTGTGTGTAGATAAGCAGGGCCCCTCCCTGCAGTGATTCCCCAGAGCTGCCAGGCTGGGAACTCATCCTTGCCTCTGCCCTCCCTCCCTGTGATTAACTCAGCGCTGCTGGTGTGGTTTTCCTCCATGATTCAGTGTCTAGGCATTGTATTTCTTTAGACAGGTGAGGTGCAGGGTGCAGAGCTCTTCTGCATGTTCCCAAACCCCTGGGCATTGCTGTGCACCAGGGTGCCCTGTCCCTCCCTGCCCCTTGTGGGGGTGCTGAGGGTGTCCAGGTGGGTGTCTGGCCCTAGAGCTGAGGCAAGGCTGGAACTCTCCCCACATACCTCCGTATCTCACTGTGATGAACATGGCTTTCCTCTCCCAGAGCTGCTCCCCTTTGCTGGGGGCCCAGGGCTGTGCTGAGGGGCTGCTTGTGCCGGGTGCCTTCCTGCAGGCAGTGGTGGGAGCTTCTGGAGTGCCCAGGGAACAGGCTGTGTTTGCCACTGACACTGTTGTGGTTTCAGTAGCCAGATTTCCCAGCAACAGGGAATGGCCCCTGCAGGTTCCCAAGCCTCCTGCAGCTGCGGGGTGGGAGAAGGGGGGGTAGAGCAGAGACTGAGCTAAACAGCAGCCTTTTGGGAAGGCTGCCTGCTCCATGTGATCCCAGCCAGTCTGAATTTCAGACTTTTTGCAGTCTTGTGGTGTTTCCTACCCCTGTTTGTCCTGCAGCTCATCTGGGCTGTGGCGGTGCCACATCTGCCCACCCTGCTCCCAGCTGAGCCCAGCATTGCTGCAAGGGCAGTGTGGCCTCCTCTGCAAGATGATTGGATGCCTCTGGAAAAATCTGCCTGAGAATCCTGCCTGTGCTGGTCCTACTCTGGAGCTCAAGGCAGTGGGGTATTGCAGGCTAGAAGGAACTGTGGGCAGTTGGAATAAAACTGCCTTTGCATGTGTGAGTTCCTTCTGTTCAGTGAGTATCTCTCATTCCTCATGCAGGAAGGGAATAAAGCTGGCAGAACAGGGTGAGCACGGGGCTGGGCTCGTAGCTGCTCTTGCACTGTGCACAGCCAGCACCTTCCTGCCCCCCTGGCCTGTCAGAGTGATGCACGTGGCTCATGTGCCAGCTGCATCTTCCATTTGGTGCCCAAATGTTGCTGTGCAATATTCTGGCAGCAGTGGTTCGGGGGCATCATAGCATCATACCCTCTTCCCGTGGAAAAACATATGGATGAAATCATGTCCCTGGGCTGGTCAGCAGATGGGGAGGACCTGAATGGTGGGAACCAGTAACAGCGCTAATGTGTTCTGTGAACAAACTCCCTTTCCCTGAAATGTCCCTCCTTGCATGAGGATGTGATTTCCTTCTGCCTTACTGGGTTTTGTTTCACAGCCTCTGTCTAAATACATGGACTTGATCTGCTTGGAGCATGGCACAAGTGTACATGTGACACTTCCTCACCTGGGCCCATGTGCAGGGAAATTCATGTTCACTTTGCCACCACCTTGCAGAATCGGGGGAGTGCTGGTGGGCAACAGCTGGAGCTGTGTCTGCAGCATGCTCATACCCCCCTGAGCTCGGGGGCCTGGCTGCATGAAACACAAGCTGCTGATACCTGCAGGGGAAGACTCCACAAGGCCAGGAGACACCATGGCAAAGCTTCAGCCTTGGATGGGCTATGGAGTTGGTCTCATGCAGCTGTGGCTGCCTCTAATAAATCTGATAGAACAGGTCTCCCCAGGTGGGACACAGCCAGGCTTTACTGCATGTGCAGGGAGTGCTGTGTGGCACCACATCCCTCTGGCAGGGGTACTACAGGCCTTGCTGCCCTCCTGCCCCACAGCAGCCCCTGCAGCCCAGCTGTGCAAGGTGCTGTACGGCCCTGTCAGGTCTGACAGGCCCCTCGCTGCTGCAGGGCACTGCAGGAGGGGACCCTGCTCTGTCACAGCTGCTCTGAGGGGCAGAATGCAGCAGACAGATGATTGTGTGCACAAGAGCTCTGCAGGGTGGCTCAGCACAGCAGGAGTCCAGCTTCCTGCATCATGTCCTTGGGTGATGGTGATGCTTCCTCTCCAGGATCTGCCTGTGCCAGAGACACAGTACTGGGTGCTCTAACGAGGCAGCTCATTAGTTCTGTCTCAGAGCTCCATTTCCCCTCACACCCAGAGCACACACAGGCCAGTCACCTCAGGAACCTCTTGCAAATATCATTGGCTTGGGGACACCTCAGGAGCAGGGCTGGCTGCTGCAGAGGGGAGGGAGTGGGCCATCCCTAGGTGGTGATGTGGTGGCATTGGGTGGAGCCTGAGCCTGCCTGTGGAGGGCAGGAGGCACCCACCAGTTATGGGACACTGCCAAGTGCCTGCTGACCATGCTGCTGCAAAGGACAGCCATGGGCTGGTGGCTGTGTGACACGGTGACTCTGGGCCCTGTGATGGGTGTCACAGACAGGAGGGGCTTCACGCCCGCTGAGCTGGTGGCCTTTGGCTGTAACGGTCTGCTGTCCTTCCGCACAGCACAGCCATGCTGCAGCCACCTCTCACTGCAATGCTCCCTCAGGAAATGCCTTCTGACCGGTGGCTTTGGCAGCCACTCCACCGTGTTTGCCCATGGCTGCTGTTCCAGAGCTGGCCCTGGCAAAGAGGCAGCACCATCGGCAGCTCCCAGCCTGTACTGCAGGCTGCAAAATCACAGCAATGGAGCTGCAGGGGGAAGAGAGCAGCAACTTTTCTTGTGCTGTTTCTGCAATGAGATGGCTGCCAGGGAATTCTGGTACAGACTGTCTTTCATTCTCCCTGGTGGCAGCAGGGCCAGCTGGCCCCCAGCCTGTTGCCTCCACAGGACACCCTTGGCATAGTGTGGATCAGGTTCCTGGCCTCCTGTGCACCTGATGGCAGAGGGCCTGAGGCAAACAGTGTGAGACCCCAGGGAAACTCCTGTGCTCTCCCCATCTGCGAGGAGAGCTGGACAGTGATACCTCCCCAGTGTGCAGGACAGAGGGTGGTGGGTTTGGCTGTGGGTGCAGCTGAAGGAAATGGCCTGGCCTGGGGTGAAGGAGGGCACTGGGTCGCAATGCTCAGCTCTCCCCCTCTCCCTGAAGCCCAGCTGCAGCAGAGCAAGCAGCCCTGGGGAGCTGAGTCCCTGAGCCCCCTGTGTCATTTACATACACCCCACTGGCGCCATCAGCACAGTGACCTGGGTTCCTGTAGCACCACAGACCCTCTCTGAAACAGCCACCCTTCCTCTGCTTCCTGCCATGGCCCCAGGCTTCATGGTCCTGCTCCTGCTGGGGACAGTGGGCACAGGTAAGGATGGGGTGGCCGAGTTAGCTGCTGTCTGGGGGGGCACTGCAGGGTGGTGGGCTGTCCAAGGGGATGTCAATCTGAGCAGGGCATTTTGCTCCAGGGCTGTGTGGAGTGATAAGCAGGATGGTGGTTGGGTAATGGGATTGCCTCAAAGGGGCTGAGGGACATTTTGGGCTGAGGGTGATGGGGAGCACAGCTCGGCCCATCAGTAACTGCATTCTTGCTGTGTACAGCTTGCAGGGCTCAGCCTGTGCTGACCCAGCCCTCCTCCCTGTTCGTGCTGCCCGGGCAGACGGCCCGGCTGTTCTGCACCCTGAGCCCCCAGTACAACATCACCGAGTTCGGCATCTCCTGGTTCCAGGAGCGCCCGGGGCACGCCCTGAGGTATCTGCTCTATTACAACTCCGAGAGAGAAATGCACAAGCCTGACGAGACTCCTGACCGCTTCTCTGCTACCAAGGACCTCGCCAGCAACACCTGCATCCTCACCATCACCTCCGCCCGCCAGGAGGACAACGGCACCTACTACTGCGCCCTGACACCTGCCTTCAAGTGGTTTTAGAAACAGGGAACAAAAGCTCTCTGTGCCCTTTCTGCAACCCTGATGCAAAGCCCTCAACAGGGAGAGCAGCAGCCCTGGGAGGGATGGAAAAAGACCTCCTTGCATGCTCGAGCAGGCCCAGCAGCACTGCCTCGTGCTGGGAAGTGCAGCAACCTACTCTTTGACCCCAAACTTCCCCCATGGAGCACTGGAGAGCCTGACACGGTGAGAGACCTGCCAGGGACTCCTGTTGCAGCAGGAGGATGGATGGAGGGCTCCACTGTGGCCCAGCTTTCCTAGGCTCTTCCAGCACTCAGTAGCCTTGATCCGGCTTGGGCTTCTGCACAGTTTGGCTCACCTGGTAATAAAGGTTAATCCTTACCCACAGGGCTCGTGTCGTGTGTGGGGTCACCCCTGCGGGGTGGCTTGGGGTACCTGAGTCGGGAGGGCGGACTGCGGCCCTTGGTGGGATCCCTTGGGCTGGACGGAGCCCTCACCCATCCCTTGGGCTGGACGGAGCCCTCACCCATCCCTGGAGCAGCCCCTCATCCCCGGGGAGCCAGAGACCTCCACCCACACTGCCCTGTCCCCCTCCCCTCACCGCCCACCACAGCTCCTGAGGGAAAAGGGACACGTGTAACCCCGCTGGCACCTGTGGGTCCTTTACAAGGACGTTTTCACACAGAAAGACGAAGGATTTTCCCACAGAAATCCCACAGAATTCAGCGCCACCACCGGGGTGGCCGCACTGCGCATGCTCACCGCGCGTCGGGCGTTGGGACCCTGCGGCAGGCGCTGACATCACGTGGGGGCTGCTGGCGCTGCCATTGGCTCAGGGGAGCACAAAACCAGGAGCGTCACTTCCTGGTTACCCTCGTGCGCGTCAGGGCAGCGGGGCGGGCGGAGCGGAGCGGGCGGGATGGTGAGCGGCGGATGGGGGACCTGCGCTGCTTCCCTGCCCGTGGGTTCAGCCTGGGGCGGCGGCTTGGCCCGGTTCTCCCCACTGCTGCGGCGCCCCCCGCCTCAGCTTCCCCCGGGCAACACGTTCCCCACCTCCGGCTGCGTGCGGAGCGAGGGCTCCTGGCGCTGCCCGGCTGGGCTCTGCTGTCTGTGCGGGGAGGCTCGGGCGAGCGCAGGGGTGTTTCATCAGAGCTGACTCGAAAAGGAGCGCAGCAGGGGTTTGTGGTATTCTGTTTTTGTGCTGCTCTGTTGAGTAACCTGGGTTAAGGCTCTCTCTTTCCCCCCGGTGTGTGCGGAGTTGGTGTTAGTGCTGGGGGACCTTCACATCCCGCACCGGTGCAGTGCTCTGCCCGTGAAGTTCAAGGAGCTGCTGGTTCCAGGAAGGATTCAGCACATCCTGTGTACGGGAAACCTCTGCACCAAGGAGAGCTATGACTACCTCAGGACGCTGGCTGGGGACATCCACGTCGTTAGGGGCGACTCGGAGGTAACATCAGTTCCTCAACCTGCCTTCCTGCATTGGTTGTCTTCATGAATCCTGGGGAGTCCCTCAGCATTGACCAATTCCTGAACTGTAATTCACCTGAATAAGGAGTAGGAATGAGTAAGAGTGAAGAAAAAAATTATTTTCTAGACCTTTCTTGTTGTACCTGCAACAGGAGGGCCTGAGTGTGAGGGGGTAAAACATGCACCTGGTTCCTATGAACTCGGTCACAAGTCTGTGATTACTGAGACCACAGTGCCCCAGCTGGCCGTGTAGCTGCAGGAATTCTGTGTGTGTGATTATTTACAGTTAGATACCCAGTTAAAGTCTCCTGCTCTCTGTGCAAATTCCTAACTCTTTACTCTGAAGTTGCTCTTGCTGGGGTGTGGTACAGGCATCCTGTGGGGTCTGCATGGTGAGAGAGACTTTATGTGCCTGAATAGTGAAGGGCAGGTTTGTGTCTTGGAAGCTGCATTGCATAAATGAGGGGTCCTTGACTGATTTATTGTCTACCTTTCTCCTCAGAGCCTGAATTATCCTGAAAAGAAGGTTGTAACTGTTGGGCAGTTCAGAATTGGGCTGATTCATGGCCATCAAGTAATTCCCTGGGGTGATGCAGCCAGCCTGGCACTGCTGCAGAGGCAGCTGGATGTGGACATTCTCATCTCGGGACATACACACATGTTTGAAGCATTTGAATATGAAAAAAAATTCTACATCAACCCAGGATCAGCTACAGGAGCCTACAGTGCTTTGGAAAGGTGAGTGAGGGGAGCCCTGAGCTGCCCAGCACAGCAGAGCCTGTGGGTGTCACCTGAAATGAGTGTGTCTCATCACCGTGCTGCAGAGCACTGGCGAGGTGCTGTGGGGAGCAGGAGCCTGGATTACTCCCTTCCAAGGGAATCCAGCGAGGCTCCTTGTTACCAGGGTTTTCTTAGCCCACATTTTGGTCATGACAGCCCTGCACTGGTGTGTCTGGAGCTGCTTCCTGTGCCCAGAGAGGGGTGAGTTGGAGTAGCTTCTTGAAGTTGTTTTGCTTTCTGGTATCTTCCCAGAAGCTGCATTCTAATATTTTGTAGGAAATAAGACTTCTGGAGGCCCTGTCAGCTTAAACGTCTGAGCCTGACATGTTCCAGGCTAAGTGCAGCTCTGCCTGAGACACTTTGATCAGTGCCTGCAGACCTTGCAGTGTTTCCCACTTCACTGTAGCCCTGGGCAATAAAGTATATGAAAACACATGAACATAAGGGGTGTTAATAGCAGGAGGTATAAACTAACTGGGAAGATTACAAAGGATGTCTTCTTTCCAGGAACATCACCCCTTCATTTGTGCTGATGGATATCCAGGCTTCCACGGCTGTAACTTATGTATACCAACTAATTGAGGATGATGTGAAAGTAGAAAGAATTGAGTTCAAGAAGTACTGAATCACGTTCAAAGCCCCTTGGTGACTTCTCGCTGCCTTTCAGCCCTTCCCTTCCCCGTTCAGTCTCAGGAGCAGCAGGCCACGGTGTGGTGCTGCACTGAGCTGGGCTGTAAAGCAGCTGTGACACTTTACTGCTGGTGAGCTGTTGGTCTTGGTTCCCAAGCAGAACTTGAGGCAGAAGACACAGCTGATGAAGAGAAAGAAGCCTGTGAGGAAAATCCTGTGTCTAAGGAGGAGCTGCTGTGTTCCTGGCCTACAGGAGTCAGAGAGGGTGTTGGTAGCTGGGCATTGAACTTCTGTAGAACAAACATAGAATAATAAATCCCTGTCTTCATGTGTCTAAGTCCTGTTCCTTATGCTTGTAAAAGGTGAGGGGAAGCAGGAGTTGGGTGTGAGGGGACTCCAAGGGCTGAAAGGAAGCTGCTGTTTGCTTGCTGACGTGCACATGTAAAACATTTCAGGATCTGTCAGACATGCCTAAGGGCTCCAGCCATGCCAGCAGATCCATCCTGCCTCCTTCACTGGAGCAGCATGGAAAGGCAGAGGCAAGTCTGGGAAGCTCTGTGTAGGTGTGTGGAGCTGGGCAGGCTGGGCACTTGCCCTCGTGCTCCAGAGGCTCAGGAGGCAGAAACTTTTGTTTCCTGTGGTGCTGCTGGGAAGCAGGAGCGTCAGTGGTGCCAGAGCAGTGCCTGCAGAGGGGTGTGCTGGGGGCAGTGTGTGCTCTGTGGGCAATGGGCTGGGCCAGTTGAGGGAGCAGAACCCTGCAGACAAGCCCCTGAGTGGGAAGGGGAGCAGCTGGAGGAGCTGTGCTGCTGCAGAGGTGCTTGGGGGGTGGGTGAGGCCAGGGTCACAGGCAGGGAGGAGGTGGCTGCAGAGGGTGCATCGACAAGGTGGGGTAGAAAAGTGTTCCTGCTGTCCCTTGACATGGATCTTTGCAAAGACTGAGGGACCTTTGCCCAGATACCAGGATTGAGCTGGTTGTAGTCTTGTGGCTCCTGAGAGAAGCCTGGTGTGGAGCAGGACGTGTTTTTCCCAGCTGAGTAGCCCAGGAAGCAGGTGGCCTGGAGTGATCTTTGTGCTAGTGGTGGGCAAGAGACAGGCACAGCAGTGGGACAGGAGCTGTTAGGGAACACTGAGGGTCACATTTCCATGGAAGTGGCTGTGCTGGCTGCATAGGCACTTAAGAGGATGTGGGGGTCCACAGCACAGCCCCATCAGTGTGAGGATGTGGAGCTGGTGGAATCTCCTGGGTCTTTTTCCTTGTGGTGGTCGCCCACATCTCAGGTGCCATGACCAGACTTGCTGTGCCCCGATGGGGCCTTTGGGCACAGGGACCCCATTCGTCTGCTCTGGGCAGTCTGTGTTCCTGAGGCACTGACTGATCCTTGTCTTCTCCCTCTTCACAGTCCCTGGTCCAGGCAGCATCAGCTGTTTGCAATTTCAGCCAACCTGGAGGCACTGTCAAGGTCACCTACTCTGGGATTAGCTGGCCTTACACTGCCTGGTACCAGCAGAAGGTCCCTGGCAGTGCCCCTGTCACTGTGATCTATTCTAATAGCGAGAGACCCTCGAACATCCCTTCGCGATTCTCCGGATCCTTGTCCGGCTCCACGGGCACATTAACCATCACTGGGGTCCAAGCTGAGGACGAGGCTGTCTATTTCTGTGGTAGCTACGACAGCAGTGGTACTGGTATATTTGGGGCCGGGACCATGTTGACCGTCAAAGGCGATGGTGAGTCACCGATTTCTTCTCGGTCTTTCCTTCCCCAGTGCGAAATCGTGACAGCAGCAGCGGCAACAGCTGGGGTGTGTTGACAGTGAGTAGCAGGAAGTGAGGCAGAACCCAAAATCAGAGGAAAGGTTTTGGCCCTTCTTTCCCCCCTTTTGTTTCCTAGAGCCCTGCAGCTCACTTTGTGTCTGTAGACCATCGTCCTGGTCCATTCAAAACTCACGGTGTGGCTTTGTCCCCCACCCCACTGCCTCTTATTACTGATGACCATATTGTCCTGCTGCTGCCTCTGTGGTGGGATACACTGGGCTGAGCTCTGCTCCTCAAATGTGCCAGTGACCTTGTCCTTGTCTGCCCTCTTCCCACTATTGCATTCACTATAGCCTTTTCTGGGCAGGTCTGTACTCCTGTGGCACTG
This sequence comes from Manacus vitellinus, assembly GCF_001715985.3. Lineage (NCBI taxonomy): Eukaryota > Metazoa > Chordata > Aves > Passeriformes > Pipridae > Manacus > Manacus vitellinus. The sequence continues at coordinate 56,054 of NW_021940379.1, forward strand.
GCTGAGCCTCTCTTTTCTCTCCTCTCCTTTTCCAGGTTCCCTGGTCCAGGCAGCACCACTGAGTCAGCCGTCCTCATTGTCAGCCAAGGTGGGAGAAACCATCAAGATCACCTGCTCCGGTGGCAATGGTAACTATGGCTGGTACCAGCAGAAGGTCCCTGGCAGTGCCCCTGTCACTGTGATCTGGTACAACAACAAGAGACCCTCGGACATCCCTTCGCAATTCTCTGGATCCACATCCATGGATTAACCATCACTGGGGTCCAAGCCGAGGATGAGGCTGTCTATTTCTGTGGGAACTATGACAGCAATGCTGGTCAGCCTCCTCTTGCTGCTGCCATTTCTCCTTGCACAACCCTCACACCTTGGGTTCTCTGTGTGTCTCTGATTGCCTTCATTGCATCATGGGGTCTTTGGGCACAGAGGCCCAGTTCTGATGCTCTGGGCAAGGCTGTGCTGCTGGGCAATGTCTGATCTCTGTCTTCTCTCCCTCTTCAGCTTCCCTTTTCTGGGCAGATCACTGCTCCTGTGGCACTGGATGATCCTCCTTTTCTCCCCCCTCACTTCTTCCTCTCCAGGTTTTGTGGTCCAGGTGACGTCACTGAGTCAGCCGTCCTCATTGTCAGCCGAGGTGGGAGAAACCATCAAGATAACCTGCTCAGGGAGCAGCAGTGAGTATGGCTGGTACCAGCAGAAGGTCCCTGGCAGTGCCCCTGTCACTGTGATCTATGATAACAGCAGGAGACCCTCGGACATCCCTTTGTGATTCTCTGGATCCACATCCGGCAACACAAACACATTAACCATCACTGGGGTCCAAGCTGAGGACGAGGCTGTCTATTTCTGTGGTAGCTTCGACAGCAGCAGTAGTGCTGGTATAATCGGGGCCGGGACCATGTTGACCGTCAAAGGCGATGGTGAGTTGCCGATTTCTTCTTGGTCTTTCCTTCCCCAGTGCGAAATTGTGACAGCAGCAGTGGCAGCAGCTGTGGTGTGTTGACAGTGAGTACCAGGAAGTGAGGCAGAACCCAAAATCAGAGGAAAGGTTTTGGCCCTTCTTTCCCTCCTGTCTGGCTGTGGGGCTGAGGCACAGCCATGGCAGGGAATATCCTCTCCTTGGTGTCCCAGAGAACAGGGGTGACTTTCTGGCTGGGGTCACCATTGTCCTGGTCCCTACAAAACTCATGGTGTTGCTTTGTCCCCCACTTGTCTGTTCTCTGACTATGGCATTGCCTGTAACCTTGTCCAGGAAGTTCTGTGCTCCTGGGACACTGGGTGACCCACCCTTGCTCCTGTCTTTTCTCTCCCTTTCCAATTCCCTGGTCCAACATCACTCAGTCAGCTGTCCTACGTGTCAGCCAACCTGGGAGACACTGTGAAGATCACCTGCTCTGGTGGTAGCCATGGCTACTATGCCTGGTTCCAGCAGAAGGTCCCTGGCAGTGCCCCTGTCACTGTGATCTATGATAACAACGAGAGACCCTCAGGCATCCCTTCGCGATTCTCCGGATCCATATCAGGCTCCACGGCCACATTAACCATCACTGGGGTCCAAGCCGAGGACGAGGCTGTCTATTTCTGTGGTGGCTGGGACTACAGCAGTTATGCTGGTATTGTGACACAGAGAGATGTGGAAATGAGGTACAAAAGAGTTAAAAATGGAGTTTTTCTTTCCTTCTCATGGCCAAACAGAGTTGTGGATGTGGGAGTGGTGCAGGTTTTTGTCTCCCCTGCAGGACCTCAGCTGTGAATGTCCCCAGTTTTGTGTCCTAGAGCACTGCAGATGACTTTGTGTCTGTGGACAATTGTCCTGGTCCCTACTAATCTCATAGGGTTTCTTTGTCTCCCAGCCCTCTCTTTCTTGCTCCTCATGACCATGTCATCCTTTTGCTGCCAGCACTGCCTCTCTGTTGGGATGTGTTGGGCTTGGCTCTGCTCCCCAAATTTCCCTCTACTTGTGGTTCCATCCATTCCCCTCTGACTGTAGCATTCCCCCTCCAACTGCCCAGGAGAGGACCGTATTCTTGGGGCACTGGCTGATCCCCACTCTTCTCCCCTCTCTCTTCTTCCTCTCCAGGTTCCCTGGAGCAGCATCACTGAGTCAGCCATCCTCGTTGTCAGCCACCATGGGAGAAACCATCAAGATCACCTGCTCTGAGGGTAGCAGTGCCTATGGCTAATTTCAGCAAAAGGTCTCTGGCACTGCCCCTGTCACTATGATCTGTGCTGTCACAAAGAGACCCTCAGTGGTGCTGGAGGACGTGGAAGTGACAGGGCTCCTGGCAGTAAAGAGCTGTGGTGTGACTAATTGCTGCTGCCCTCCAAATGTCTTGTCCTGTGGTTGGTGCTGTTGCTCAGAGAAGCTGGGAGAATCCCTGTCATTATCTCTGGGCATCCTGCTCTGGTCCATGGGCTCTGTGCCACTCATCTCTAGTGAGAGCAACTGTGCTGAAGGGCCCTGTGTCTGTGTGAGAGGCTTTCCCCTGTGAGCATGGGCTGCCTTGGACAGGGTGCCGTGCAGAAGCCCTGAAGGCCGTGACCAGGACTGGAGGAATCTCTGGACCTGGTGGGAACTGTGGCAGAGCTGAGAGACAGCAAGGGCAGAGTCCTGTGCCAGGCTCTGCTCTCAGTTCCTCCAGTGCTGTCCCTGAGGCCCTTCTTGTCCCCACACGGTGTCAGTGTGGTTCCACTGCACGGTCTGAGGTTCACAGGGCCGCCAGGAGGCAAAGGGGCTGTGGACAACCAGGTGCCAGTGTGTAACACTGTGGTGCAGAGCAGCCCCCGCTGGCTCCTTTGGAGGCTGCCCTGGGCTGTGTGGTGGGCAGACAGCAGAGGGGCTGATCCAGGCTGGACAAGAGTGGGAGGATGCTGTGGGCAGTTAATTGATATGAACTCCAAGTGGCTGTGAGGCCACTTGAGACCCCCAGCTTTGAATTTGGAGGACCTGGGGGCTTGTGTTTCCTTCCTGTTGAGTAGCCTTGAAGCTCCTGGTCTTGGTGTGGCTCCAGTGCCCTTCCACAATCCCAGTTCTCTGCTTGGAGGTTCCCTTGTGGCAATGAAGAGAGGCCCAGTGTAAGCACCTGGTTTGAAGCAGTTTGAAGCAGGACCTGGTTTGCCCAGCTCCTCTGTCACTGCTGCTGATCAGTGCACAGGTAGTGTGGGCACCTGGAGACCAGGAAGCACCAAGCAGACTTGGGTGCTGCAGGGCAGGTGGATGTGTCCTCAGAGGAGCCTGCAGTGGGCAGGGGGAGCACTGGGGCAAGAGCTCCAGGGAACACTGATGGCCACATATCCAGGGAGGGGCTGTGCCTGGACAGGTGGAGACTCTAAATGTGTGTCAGGGTTCACAGCACTGCCTCATCATCATGGGGACGTGGAGCTGGTGGGATCACACCATGGCCTGGGTCCCTCTCCTCCTCGCGGTGCTCGCCCACACCTCAGGTGCCATGGCCAGACGCTGTGCTTGGATGGGGCCTTTGGGCACAGGGGTCCCATCCCCCTGCCCAGGGAGGACTGTGCTCCTGGAGCACTGCCTGACCCACATCTTCTCTCCTCTCTTCTCTTTCTCCAGGTTCTCTGGTCCAGGCAGCGCTGACTCAGCCGTCCTCATTGTCTCACAAGGTGGGAGACACCGTCAAGATCACCTGCCCTGGCCTTAGCAGTAGCTGGCCTAGTGCTGGCTGGTACCAGCAGAAGGTCCCTGGCAGTGCCCCTGTCACTGTGATCTATGAAAATGACAAGAGACCCTCAGACATCCCTTCGTGATTCTCCGGATCCCTGTCCGGCTCCACGGCCACATTAACCATCACTGGGGTCCAAGCCGAGGACAAGGCTGTCTATTTCTGTGGTGGCTGGGACAGCAGCACTTATGCTGGTATTGTGACACAGAGAGATGTGGAAATGAGGTACAAAAGAGTTAAAAATGGAGTTTTTCTTTCCTTCTCATGGCCAAGCAGAGTGGGGAATGTGGGGCTAGTGTAGATTTTGGTTTCCTCTGTACAACCATGGCTGTGAATGTCCCCCCTTTTGCTTCCTAGAGCCCTGGAGCTCACTTTGTGTCTGTAGACCATCGTCCTGGTCCATGCAAACCACATGGTGTGGCTTTGTCCCCCACCCCACTGCCTCTTATTACTGATGACCATATTGTCCTGCTGCTGCCTCTGTGGTGGGATACACTGGGATGAGCTCTGCTCCTCAAATGTGCCAGTGACCTTGTCCTTGTCTGTCCTCCTCCCACTATTGCATTCACTATAACCTTCTCTGGGCAGGTCTGTACTCCTGTGGCACTGGCTGAGCCTCTCTTTTCTCTCCTCTCCTTTTCCAGGTTCCCTGGTCCAGGCAGCACCACTGAGTCAGCCGTCCTCATTGTCAGCCAAGGTGGGAGAAACCATCAAGATCACCTGCTCTGGTGACAATGGTAACTATGGCTGGTACCAGCAGAAGGTCCCTGGCAGTGCCTCTGTCACTGTGATCTACTGGGATGATGCGAGACATCCCTTCACTATTCTCTGGATCCTTGTCCAACTCCACGGCCACATTAACCATCACTGGGGTCCAAGCCGAGGACGAGGCTGTCTATTTCTGTGGTAGTTACGACAGCAACAGTGGTTCCACAGTCACATGGAGCAATGGCAAAATGATACTGAAATCTCCTGCCATTGCAGACCTCAGTCAGGAGTCTCTGCTGTTCCTATTTGATGGTGGGGCAGGTCCCCATCATGGCCCTGCCCTTGCTGCCCTGTGCTGAAAGTGGCTGTGCCTGATGTCCCAGCTTGGACACCCCTTAGAGCTCCAGGTCTGTGCCCATCCCAAGGTTAGGAGCGGTGCCAGAGCAGTGCCTGCAGAGGGGTGTGCTGGGGGCAGTGTGTGCTCTGTGGGCAATGGGCTGGGCCAGCTGAGGGAGCAGAACCCTGCAGACAAGCCCCTGAGTGGGAAGGGGAGCAGCTGGAGGAGCTGTGCTGCTGCAGAGGTGCTTGGGGGGTGGGTGAGGCCAGGGTCACAGGCAGGGAGGAGGTGGCTGCAGAGGGTGCATCGACAAGGTGGGGTAGAAAAGTGTTCCTGCTGTCCCTTGACATGGATCTTTGCAAAGACTGAGGGGCCTTTGCCAGATACCAGGACTGAGGGGGTTGTAGTCTTGTGGCTCCTGAGAGACACCCACTTGTAGTGCCTTGGTGTGCAGCAGAATGTGTCTTTCCCAGCTGAGTGGCCTGGGAAGCAGGTGGCCTGGAGTGATCACAGTGCTGTTATCAGCCCTGTACACAGGAGTTCCTGGTGCAGCCAGGTCATGGTCCTACTGGGCAGGAACACGGACTGGGTGGTCCTTGGCTGAGCTCAGAGCTCAGCAGCCGTGTTGGGGAAGGGGCAGGCAGCCCAGAGTGATTGTGCTGCCTTTTGGTGGGTCAGAGGAGCCTGCAGTGGGCAGGGGAAGCACTGAGGCAAGAGCTCCAGGGAACTCTGATGGCCACATATCCAGGGAGGGGCTGTGCCTGGGCAGGTGGGGGCTTAAATGTGAGTCAGGGTCCACAACACAGCCCCATCACTGCAGGGACGTGGAGCTGGTGGGATCACACCATGGACTGGGTCCCTCTCCTCCTCGTGGTGCTCGCCCACACCTCAGGTGCCATGGCCAGACTTGCTGTGCTTGGATGGGGCCTTTGGGCACAGGGGTCCTGTCCCTCTGCCCAGGGAGGACTGTGATCCTGGGGCACTGACTGACCCCTGTCTTCTCTTCTCTCTCCTCTCCCTTTTCCGGTTCCCTGGTCCAGGCAGCGCTGACTCAGTCACCTCGCATGTCAGTCAAAGTGGGAGACACCGTCAAGATCGACTGCTCTGGGAGTAGCAGCAGCTGGGGTTATGCTGCCTGACATCACCTGGCACTGCCCCTGTCACTGTGATCTATCGCAACAGCAACAGACCCTCGAACATCCCTCCGTGATTCTCCGGATCCGAGTCCGACTCCACGGGCACATTAACCATCACTGGGGTCCAAGCCGAGGACGAGGCTGTCTATTTCTGTGGTGGCTACGACAGTAGCAGTGGCAGCAGCTATGGTGTGTTTTGACAATAAGCACCAGGAAGTGAGGCAGACTCCAAAATGAGAGGAAAGATTTTAACCCCTGTCCCTCCTTTCTGGATGTGGGGCCGAGGCAGGTTCCTGTCCCTTCTGCACAGCCACAACAGGGAATGTTGTTTCTTTCTTGTCCCAGAGAATGGGAGATCACATGGTGGCTGGGGACCATTGTCCTGGTCCCTATAAAACCCATGGTGTAGTTGTGTTCCTCACCCCACTGTGTCTTGCTACTGATGACCTCCTGCTTCTGCCAGGGCTCTCTCTGTGCTGGGATGCATTGGGCTGGGCTCCACTCCACAGTTTCCCTGTAACCATGTCCATGTGTGTTCTCCTCTGACTGTGGCAGTTCTATACTCTTTGAAACTGTGTGACCTTCCCTTTCCTCCCCTCTCTGCTCTCCCTTTCCACATTCCCTGGTCCAGGCAGCATCGCTGACTCAGCCGTCCTTATTGTCTCACAGCGTGGAGAAACTGTGAAGATCACCTGCTCTGGGGGTAGCATCAACTATTATGGCTGGTACCAGCAGAAGGTCCCTGGCAGTGCCCCTGTCACTGTGATCTATCTCGACAACAAGAGACCGTCGGACATCCCTTCGCGATTCTCCAGATCCAAGTCCGACTCCAAGGTCACATTAACCATCACTGGGGTCCAAGCTGAGGACGAGGCTGTCTATTTCTGTGGTAGCTACGACAGCAGCAGTGGTACTGGTATAGTGACACAGAGAGATTTTAAAGTTAAGTACAGGGGACTTAAAAATGGAGTTTTTCTGTCCTTCTCATGACCATGCAGAGATGTGGATGTAGGGCTAGGTCAGGGTTTTGTCTCCTATGCACTACTGTGTCTATTAATCCACTCCTTTTATTTCCTAGAGCCCTGGCGGTGACTTTGTGGCTGTGGACTATTGTCCTGGTCCCTATAAAACTCATGGTATAGCTTTGTCTCCAAATGTACCTGTGAAATGTCCAGATCCATTCTCATCTAACTGTGGCATTCCCTGTAACCACGTCTGTGCAGATCTGTGCTTCTAGTTTAATGGCTGAGCCTCCTTTTCTCCCTCCTCTTCTTTCCTTCTCCACATTCCCTGGTCCAGGCAGCACTGCTGAGTCAGCTGTTCTCAGTCTCAGCCAATGTGGGAGAAACCATCAAGATGACCTGCTCTGGGGGTGGCAGCTACTATGGTTGGTACCAGCAGAAGGTCCCTGGCAGTGCCCCTGTCACTGTGATCTACTACAATGACAGGAGACCCTCGGACATCCCTTCACGATTCTCCGGATCCTTGTCCGGCTCCACGGGCACATTAACCGTCACTGGGGTCCAAGCCGAGGACGAGGCTGTCTATTTCTGTGGTAACTACGAAAGCAGCAGTAATTATCTTACCACGGTGACATGGAGCAATGAGGAAGTGATACAAAGCCCTCCCGCCATGGCAGGGGCTGCTGTCTCTGCTGTCCCTGTTTGGTGGTGGGACAGGTCCCTGGCATGACTCTGCCCTTGCTGCCCTGTGCTAATATGGCTGTGCCTGGTGTCCCAGCACCATCCAGTAGAATCCTTCCCTTGTCATTTGTGGAGGAGAGTAGACAGTGCCTCCAGCACTTCTGGCCCCAAGGGAATACCCTGGCCCTGGACAATGTCCCACTATGGCCCCACAAAAGTAAGGGTCCCTCAGGACCCTGAACCCATTCCCATTCTATGCTGGGCGCTGTTCCCTGGGCACGTGGCCCAGGGCTGGCTTTGTCCCTCTCCTCATCTCGTTATTCATCCTTGGTACAGATGTCCTGTCAGTCACCTCCGATGTCAGCCAAAGTGGGAGACACTGTGAAGATCACCTGCTCTGGGGGCAGCTACAACTATGACTGGTACCAGCAGAAGGTCCCTGGCAGTGCCCCTGTCACTGTGATCTATGCCAATAGCAACAGACCCTCAGACATCCCTTAGCGATTCTCCGGATCCCAGTCCAGCTCCACGGGCACATTAACCATCACTGGGGTCCAAGCTGAGGACGAGGCTGTCTATTTCTGTGGTGGCTTGGACAGCAGCAGTGGTGGCTATGATGTGTGGTGCCAACAGGTAACAGGAAGTGATGCAGAACATCCCCTTTTCTGTGTCCCACAGAGCTGCAGGTTCTCTTGATCTCCCCCATGTCTGGAGAGCATTTCTTTGTCACAGTATAGATCACAATGTAGCCTTGTCCCTCACCCCACTCTGTCCTACTACTGATGACCGTGTCCTCCTGCTGCTGCCTGAGCTGCCTCTGTGCAGGGATGTGTTGGACTGGGCTCTGCTCCACAAATGTGCCTGTGACCATGTCCAGGTCCATTCTCTTCTGACTGTGGCATTCCCCATCCCTCTGCCTGGGGGCAGCTGTTCTCCCAGGGCACTGGCTCAACCCCTCACCCTTCTCCCCTTTCTCTTTTCCCTCTCCAAGTTCCCTGGTCCAAGCAGCATTGCTGAGTCAGCCATCCTCAGCCTCAGCCAACCTGGGGAGACACTGTCAGGATCAGCTGCTCTGGAAGTAGCAGCAACTATGGCTGGTACCAGCAGAAGGTCCCTGGCAGTGCCCCTGTCACTGTGATCTACTGGAATGATGGGAGACCCTCAGCCTTCATGATCTCCAGTGCTGTGACTGGTTCCACAGGATCACTGGGGTCCAAGCCAAGAACAAGGCTGTCTATTAGTGTGGCAGCCACGAAAGCAGCAGTGGCTGATGTCATGGTGACACTGAGCCACAGGCAAGTGAAATCTCAAGCATCAAAGAGGCTGATTTTGTCTCCTCCTTCCATTCAGCCAGGCAGGCTCCAGACCACCTCTCCAGCTTTGGGGCTTTTCCTTTTCTTTCCTTTCCTTTCCTGATGCCCTTCCCTGTGTGTTCCATGTCTCAGGGCTGTGACTGTGATGAGGCATTAGAGCTGGTTTCCTAGAGAAGTTGTGGATGCCCTATCCCTGAAAGTATTCAAGGCAGGCTTGGATGAGGCTTTGTGCAACCTGGTCTAGTGGAAGGTGTCCCTGCCCATGGGAGGGGCTTGGAACTAGGTGGTCTTGAAGGTCCCTTTCATCCCAAACTATTCTATGATTCTATGATTCTATGACTATGTTCCTGGTGCTGCAGAAGCCCTGTCTGGGCTCATCCCCACTGCCCAATATCCATGTGAGGGGCAGAGGAGCACTGAGACAGTGTTAGAGCTGGAGCCTGAGGAGCTGGCTAAGAAAACCTTTGCCACATTTCTGCTGTCCCAGCCTGAGTCCTGCCTGGGGTCCTGTGGCATTGCAGCCACCCTGGATGCTCAGGACTGGGTGTGTGGGTGTTTGTCAGCCCATGGGAGCCTCGGGCATGGAGGCCAGGACCAGGGGGGAAGAGCCCCCAGTCTCCCTCTCCTATCACATGGCATCTCTCCAATTCCAGCTATGCCAACAAGCTTATTTTCCAACTTGTGTAACATGTTGTTTACACAGAGGCACATCAAGTCGTGATTGGCTCAGTGCCAAGATACACCACCCCTGGAACTAGCTATTTTCCAGCTCTGGGGGGGGGCTCTTTTAAACCCCCCTCTGTCTCCAGTGTCCATCTCTCCCTCACCCTTTGGTCCTGCAGGCACTCAGCCTGAGCTGGGAATGAGGGGTCTGTGGGGGTGAATTTTGGCTTGGAGCTGGGACGTGTCTCCGCTATGTGTCCAGGGACAAGCTCTGCTGCACCTGTGGTGGTGGGGCTGTGCGTGGAGCGGGGAGGGAGATGACGAGAGAGGCATGGGCAGGATCCGGTCGTGAGCGCGGGGTCAGATTTACACGGAGGGGCCGTGTCCTTGAGGGGTGGAGGCTTAAAAGGGAGTCAGGGTCCACGGCACAGCCCCATCATTGCAGGGACGTGGAGCTGGTGGGATCACACCATGGCCTGGGTCCCTCTCCTCCTCGTGGTGCTCGCCCACACATCAGGTGCCATGGGTGGACTCTCCATGCCTGGATGGGACTTTGGGCACAGGGGTCCCATCCCTCTGCCCCTGTGCTCCTGGGGCACTGACTGACCCCTGTCTTCCCCTTTCTCTCCTCTCCATTTTCAGGTTCTCTGATCCAGGCAGCGCTGACTCAGCCATCCTCATTGTCTCACAGGGTGGGAGACACCGTCAAGATCACCTGCTCTGGGAGTAGCTACAGCTGGTATGACTGGTACCAGCAAAAGGTTCCTGGCAGTGCCCCTGTCACTGTGATCTATGCTAATAGCAACAGACCCTTGAACATCCCTTCGCGATTCTCCGGATCCAAATCCGGCTCCACGGCCACATTAACCATCACTGGGGTCCAAGCCGACGACGAGGGTCTCTATTTCTGTGGTAGCTGGGACAGCAGCATTCCTGCTGGTATATTCGGGGCTGGGACCATGTTGACCATCGCAGGTGAGTCGCCAGTTTCTTGGTCTTTCCTTCCTCGGTGCGAAATTGTGACATTTTGTCAATTTTTGGTTATTTGGGGTTTTTTTCTCAGACTTGGGGCTGGGCTGGGGGTCTGTCGCCTGTTTGGGGACAGGCACAAAGTGCAGGGTTTTGGGCTGGGTCTTGTTCCTACTGACTCTGAGGATTCTGGCGTGCACCATGAAGGATTGGGAGGTATATTCTGACATGGAAGATCTTAAAATTTGCCCAGGAAATATGTCTGAGGTCTCAGGAAGAGGAAAACTTCAGTTTAGGTCTCTAAAAGAGATGATTTTTATCTTTGTTAAAGAAATTTGTCAGTCCAAAATCTAAGTCCTCAACTCTTAGTCCTGAGGACTAAGTCTGTCACCACCGGTGAGAGAAAGGGGCTCCTCAGTGGGGTCCTGTGGCCGAGGGTGCAGGGGCTATGAAATGACAGCCGTGAACAGCTCGTCCCTGAGTTCTTAAATAAAAACTTTCAGGGGTATCCCAAAGAGCCCATTGTCCAGGTAAGTCATGTCAAAAATGGGGATTAATGCGTTGAAAATGCTGCCGGGGATGTCATTTGTCTGTCTTTGTCTATAATTTTTAAAAGAATGTGATCAAAAATCCCAATTTGAACCAAATTACTGGGGACTAAGATAAAAAAAACCTGTTTTTTGACCATTCTTAAGCAGAAATTTTTTAATGGTGAAGTCATCCTGGTTTTTGAATAGAGATAGAAATAGAGAGAGATAGAAATAAAATGAGAGAGAGATAGAGACACTGTGCATTGGAGGAGGCAGCAGAACCACCTCAGAAAGACCAAAGATCTTTTCTCCATCTTTTTTTGTGTGATTTTTCCTTGTGCTTTTTCTGAGACAAGTCTGAAATAGTCTGAAAGCAGAACTGGGCAGAAAACAGAGTTGTTTTTCTGTGAAATTTGATTTTTTTTTTTTTTAAACAAATGGCCTTTCAAAAGGAAAGAAATAGGTTTGTGGCAAATAACTAGAGATTTAGCTATGCATATTATAAATAAAACTATGTAATATAATGTATATTGCATATAGGAAAGGCATAAATGCATAAATGTTTGTTATATGCATTTTATAGAATTCTACATCTATTCATATAATGATATGTACCATATATGTAAGTATATTGTATACTTTATAGATGTGGTCTTTAATATACGTATATTATGTGTATTAGCTGTATATATCTGTAATATATACTATGTATATGCACATATAGGTAGTGATAGAGTATATAAAACACATATACAAGAATATATGGGATGCATACATGCATTACACACATATATATGCATATATTGTATAAAAATTTATAACTTTTTAAAAAAATATGAATAAATAAATAAATACATAAATAAATACATAAATAAATAAGTGGATGGATGGATTTCCCAAATCTAAATACATTGAAGATATAAGTGGTAAGCTCTTGGCTGTGGGGGAAGCAGGGAGTTTGTGGGTAGTGCCAGCTGGACAGGCAGGGGCTGTGGTGGGGCACAGGGCCCTCTCTGACCCCACACCTCTCTCTTCCCTTGCAGACCGGCCCGAGGTCGCTCCCACCCTCTACGTCTTCCAGCCGCCCTCTGAGCAGATCTTGAAGGAGAACAAAACCATTCTGGTGTGTCTGATAGAGGGCTTCTACCCCGACCATGTGGATGTGGAATGGGTGGCTGACGGCACCACCCTCACAAACAACGTGCAGACCAGTCAGCCCGTGCGGCAGAGCGACAGCAAGTACATGGCCAGCAGCTACCTGACACTGGATGCCAGCCAGTGGCAAAATTTCAGCATATTCTCCTGCAAGGTCAAGCACGAGGCTGGCAATGTGGAGAAGACAGTGAACAGATCCTAGTGCCCCTAAGCCCACCGGGACCTCCTCGCACCCACCGGCCCTTTGCTGGCTCCCTCCCTCCTCCCCACTTCTGGGGACAGCGGCTCCCCACAGCCACACACCTCGCTTCCCACATCCCCCTGTCCCCTGCTCCTGTCCCCCCACTCTGAGTGTCAGACAAATAAAAACCGACACTGAACTAGTCCTGGCTCAGCATCCCTGTCTCTGTGTCCTTCCAACGCGCCCGCTCCCCACACACGGGCTGGTGTCAGCCCAGTGCCACCAGGCAGTGGGTGGGATGGGAACACACACAGGTGTACACACACACACACTTATATTGGGGGGACTCTGTGCAGCTTCTGCTCAACCCTGGGGACCCCAATGAACCCCCCTGGCACAGCCAAGACCAGGGGATGAGCAGCCTGGGGCACAGCCTGCTCTAAACCTCCATGCCATCATCAAGCACATGTCGCTGGCTGTGCCATCCTTGTCCCTTGACCACTGTCCTCTGGGTGCCTTGCAGGAACATGTGGCCTGTGGTAGGGGCATGGGGCGATGTCTTTTTGCTGCCATCCCTGGCTCTGCCCCCATTTCCACACTCACCCCTGCACTTGCCAGAATAGGGGTGCCAGTGTAGCCACCAGTCAAGCACATGCACCGATCTGTCCCTTGCACCCTGTGCCACAATCTATTCTAACACCAACAGACCCTCGAACATCCCTTCGCGATTCTCCGGATCCACATCCGGCAACACGGGCACATTAACCATCACTGGGGTCCAAGCCGAGGACGAGGCTGTTCTATCTCTGTGGGGGTAAGGACAGCAGCAGTGATGCTGCCACAGTGACATGGAGCAATGGGGAAGTGATACAAAACCCACTTGGCTTAGCTGTCTGTTACAGCCCCAGGTCTGTGCCCATCCCCTGGCATTTGAGGAAGTTATGACCTCCCAGCAGCCCTGTTGTGGCCCAGTGTGTCCAATCTGTGTGCCTGCAGGCAGAATTGTCCCATCACTGTTCCCCTGCCCGCAGAGGGCTGTGTACTCCAGGATCAGTGGCTGACAGTCCTTTTCTCCCATCTCTCCTCTTCAGGTTGTTTGGTCCAGGCACTGTTGTGTCATCTCTCCTTGGTGTCAGCGATCCTGGCACAAACTTTTGAGGTCATGTGTTCCAGGGTTGGCTGGTACCATGGCTGGTCCCAGGAGAAGGTTCCTGGCAGCGCCTCCATCTGTCACTGTGAACTGTGAGAACACCCAGGGACCCTCGGACATCCCTTTGCCATTCTCTGCATCCACATCGGACTCCGTGAGCACTTGAACCATCTCTGGAGTCCAAGCTAAGGAAGGGGCTGTCTGTTACTGTGCTAACTACAAAAGGAACAGCAACAGTGTTACCACAGTCACTTGGAGAAACTGGGAAGTGATAGAAAGCTCTTCTGCCTCCTCCAGTTAGGAGTCTCTGCTGTCCCCATTTCATGGCAAGGCAGGTCCCTGGCATGACTCTGCCCTTTTTACCCTGTGCTAATGAGACTGTGCCTGGTGTCCCAGCACCATCCAGCAGAGCACTTCCCTTGCTTTTTGTGGAGGAGAGCACAACGGAAAGAACTGAATAACCTATTTCAGGTGGAAGAGCCCTTCAGTGATCACATTGTCCAACTGCCTGGACACTGCAGGGCTGCCAAAATGAAGGACATTGTCAACACACGCAGGCTGGGGATATCATCCAACTCTCTAGGAAGCCTGTGGAGTGTTTGACCACAGCCTCAACAAAGAAATGCTGCCATGACCTTTCAGCAACCCTGTCCCCACCATGGCCCTGCCCTTACTGCCCTGTGCTGCAGGTGGCTGTGCCCAGTGTCCCAGCTCAGACATCCCATACAACCCCAGGTCTGTGCCCATCCCCTGTCATTTTTGCAGGGCATCTGAAGTGCTTGGGAACAGACTAATCTCCATGGCCACATTCCTCATGGCTGGGGTCCAAGCCAAAAAGGACACACATAGGAGGCAAAAATATCAAAAGTGGGAGTGCTGGGGATTCATATTGTCCCAGAGGCATCACTGGGACCTGTGATGGCTTCTGTCCCTGTCATGGTTTTAGCCCCCAAATGCCAATTTTCAAACCCCTCAAAATTTGCTCCAAGGTTGAGAGCAGTTTCACACCGACAGTCACACTCAGCATGGGGAATTCTATCAAAATTTATTGCTAACAGAATAAAAAACTATAAAGCAATATATATATAACAATCTTCAATAACTCTCCTATGATAAAAAAATGTATTTACACAGACCATCCCTCCCTCCCCTGATAAAGTCCAGGAGGAAGAAGGTGTCTTTTCACTTTCAGCGCAGTACAGTCTCTTCTCTCATCTTTAAGGCAGCAGTTCCGATTCACCGTAGCTGGGAAATCTCTCTCTCTCTCTCCATCAAAGTGTAGGGGGTCTCTCTCTCGCCCCCACTCAGCCCCACGGTTCTAATCGAGGGGCTCACCCTTGGGCTTCGAGGGAAACAAGCTCATTATCACCATGGTCATCATCCACAGGGTACAGGGAGTTGAAGCTCAAAGTCTTTATCTCCTGCTCCATGGAGGTTTCCTTCCACGGGAGTTTCAGGGGGTCCCCTAAGCAGGATTCCACCCCTCCTTTCCCGGGTCAAGAGGCTTCTGGGGCTTTTGGACTCAGTTCTTACCCCAGAAATATTTCCAGCAGGTTTCTCATCTCTCTGCTCGTTCAGCTCTCTCTTCGCAAGACGTCCTTGTGTCTCTCGGTCTGGCTCCATGTCATATTTGCTGCTCGCCAGGCAGCTCCTCTTGCTCTCTGCAATTATCTGATTTTTGCTTCACAGTCTTTTGGCCAGAACCCAGTCTCAGCTCCAGCTGCAGCTCACTATTCCGTGCTGCCTCTGCTGCTGTTTTTCCCACCACCACTGCGAGTGTGGAAGAAAATGCCACAGGCCAGGGGCCTCCCCAATTTTTGGTGTTTCTCTTGACCACCAGGCTCATCGAGGGGTCAGGGCCAGCTGCTGTGCCACACTTGGACCCTTGGCCAGGACCAGTGGGGAAGAGCCCCCGGTCTGCCTCTCTATCTCATGGCATCTCTCCAATTCCAGCTTTGCCAACAAGCTTATTTTCCGGCTTGTGTAATATGTCATTTACACAGAGGTGCATCAAGTTGTGACTGGCTCAGTGCCAAAAAACACCACTCCTGGAACTAGCTATTTTCCAGCTCTAGGGGGGGGCTCTTTTAAACCCCCCTCTGTCTCCAGTGTCCATCTCTCCCTCACCCTTCGGCCTTTGGTCCTGCAGGCACTCAGCCTGAGCTGGGAATGAGGGGTCTGTGGGGGTGAATTTTGGCTTGGAGCTGGGACGTGTCTCCGCTATGTGTCCAGGGACAAGCCCTGCTGCACCTGTGGTGGTGGGGCTGCGCGTGGAGCGGGGAGGAAGGTGACAAGAGAGGCGTGGGCAGGATCTGGCCGTGAGTGCAGGGTCAGATTTTCATGGAGGGGCCGTGTCCTGCTGGGACAGAGACTTAAAAGGGAGTCAAGGTCCACAGCACAGCCCCATCATTGCAGGGACGTGGAGCTGGTGGGATCACACCATGGCCTGGGTCCCTCTCCTCCTCGTGGTGCTCGCCCACACCTCAGGTGCCATGGGTGGACTCACTGTGCCTGGATGGGGCCTTTGGGCACAGGGATCCCATCCCTCGACCCAGCAACTGCGCCCCTGGGGCTTTGACTGACCCGTCTTCCCCTCTCTTTCCTGTCCATTTTCAGGTTCCCTGGTCCAGGCAGCGCTGACTCAGCCGTCCTCATTGTCTCACAGGGTGGGAGACACCGTCAATATCCTGTGTTCTGGGAGCAGTGGCAGCTATGACTGGTTCCAGCAGAAGGTCCCGGGAAGTGCCCCCGTCACTGTGATCTATGAAAATGACAACAGACCCTTAGACATTCCTTTGCGATTCTCTGGATCCAAGTCCGGCTCCACGGGCACATTAACCATCACTGGGGTCCAACCCGAGGACGAGGCTTTCTATTACTGTGGTAGCCACGACAGCAGCAGTAATGCTAGTATATTTGGGGCCGGGACCATGTTGACCATCGCAGGTGAGTCGCCAATTTCTTCTTGGTCTTTCCTTCCTCAGTGTGAAATTGTGACATTTTGTTGATTTTTGGTGATTTGGGTTTTTTTCTCGGACTTGAGGCTGGGCTGTGGGTCTGTCACCCATTTGGGGACAGGCACAAAGTGCAGGGTTTTGGGCTGGGTCTTGTCCCTACTGACTCTGAGGACTCCGGCTCACGCCACGAGGGATTCCGGGGGTATATTCTAACATGAAAGATCTTAAAATTTGCCCAGGAAATATGTCTGGGGTCTCAGGAAGAGGAAAACTTCAGTTTAGGTCTCGAAAAGAGGCGATTTTTGTCTTTGTTAAAGAAATTTGTCAGCCTAAAATCTAAGTCCTCAACTCTTAGTCCTGAGGACTAAGTCTGTGAGAGAAAGGGGTTCCTCAGTGGGGTCCTGTGGCTGAGGGTGCAGGGGCTATGAAATGACAGCCGTGAACAGCTTGTCCCTGAGTTCTTAAATAAAAAACTTTAGGGGTATCCCAAAGAGCCCATTGTCCAGGTAAGTCATGTCAAAAATGGGGATTAATGCATTGAAAATGCTGCCGGGAATGTCATTTGTCTGTAATTTTAAAAAGAATCTGATAAAAAAATCCCAATTTGAACCAAATTACTGGGGAATAAGATCAAAAAAAACCCTTCTTTGACCATTCTTAAGCAGAAATTTTTTAATGGTGAAGTCATCCTGGTTTTTGAGTAGTGATAGAAACAGAGAGAGATAGAAATAAAATGAGAGAGAGATAGAGACACTGTGCCTTGGAGGAGGCAGCAGAAAAACCTCGGAAAGACCAAATGTCTTTTCTCCATCTTTTTTTGTGTGATTTTTCCTTGTGCTTTTTCTGAGACATTTGAAATTGTCTGAAAGCAGAACTGGGCAGAAAACAGAGTTGTTTGCCTATGAAATTTTATTTTTTTTAAACAAATGGCCTTGCAGAAGGAAAGAAATAGGCTTGTGGCAAATAACTAGAGATTTAGCTATGCATATTGTAAATAAAAATATGTAATATATATTGCATATAGGAAAGGCATAAATGCATAAATGTTTGTTATATGCGTTTTACAGAATTCTACATTTCATATAATGATATGTACCACATATGTAAGTATATTGTATGCTTTATAGATGTGGTCTTTAATATACGTATATTATGTGTACTAGCTGTATATATCTGAAATATACGCTATGTATATGCACATATAGGTAGTGATAGAGTATATAAAAATAATATAGAAGTCTATAACTGGATGTATGTATTTATGCTGTACAGCATTACACACATATATCATCACATATTTATAATTTTATAAATTTTTTAAAAACTTAGTATATAAATTATAAATAAATAAACACATAAATTAAATAATTGCGATGGTTGATTTCCCAAATCTAAATACATGTGAAGATATTAAGTTGGTAAGCCTTGGCTGTGGGGGGAAGCATGGGAGTTTGTGGGTAGTGCCAACTGGACAGGCAGGGGCTGTGAGTGGGGACAGGGCCCTCTCTGACCCCACACCTCTCTCTTCTCTCGCAGCCAGCCCCGGGTTTTCTCCCACCCTCTACGATCTTCCAGCGCCCTCTGAGCAGATCTGAAGGAGACAAAGCCCATTCTGGCCACATGTGTTCTGATACAGGGCTTCTACCCCGGCCATGTGGATGTGGAATGGGTGGCTGACGGCACCACCCTCACAAATAACGTGCAGACCAGTCAGCCCGTGCGGCAGAGCGACAGCAAGTACATGGCCAGCAGCTACCTGTCACTGACTCCCAAAGAGTGGCAAAGTTACAGCACATACTCCTGCAAGGTCAAGCACGAGGCTGGCAATGTGGAGAAGACAGTGAACAGATCCTAGTGCCCCTAAGCCCACTGGAACCTCCTCGCACCCACCATCCCTTTGCTGGCTCCCTCCCTCCTCCCCACTTCTGGGGACAGCGGCTCCCCACAGCCACACACCTCGCTTCCCACATCCCCCTGTCCCCTGCTCCTGTCCCCCCACTCTGAGTGTCAGACAAATAAAAACCGACACTGAACTAGTCCTGGCTCAGCATCCCTGTCTCTGTGTCCTTCCAACGTGCCCACTCCCCACACACGGGCTGGTGTCAGCCCAGTGCCACCAGGCAGTGGGTGGGATGGGAACACACACAGGTGTACACACACACACACTTATATTGGGGGGACTCTGTGCAGCTTCTGCTCAACCCTGGGGACCCCAATGAACCCCCCTGGCACAGCCAAGACCAGGGGATGAGCAGCCTGGGGCACAGCCTGCTCTAAACCTCCATGCCATCATCAAGCACATGTCGCTGGCTGTGCCATCCTTGTCCCTTGACCACTGTCCTCTGGGTGCCTTGCAGGAACATGTGGCCTGTGGTAGGGGCATGGGGCGATGTCTTTTTGCTGCCATCCCTGGCTCTGCCCCCATTTCCACACTCACCCCTGCACTTGCCAGAATAGGGGTGCCAGTGTAGCCACCAGTCAAGCACATGCACCGATCTGTCCCTTGCACCCTGTGCCACAATCTATTCTAACACCAACAGACCCTCGAACATCCCTTCGCGATTCTCCGGATCCACATCCGGCAACACGGGCACATTAACCATCACTGGGGTCCAAGCCGAGGACGAGGCTGTTCTATCTCTGTGGGGGTAAGGACAGCAGCAGTGATGCTGCCACAGTGACATGGAGCAATGGGGAAGTGATACAAAACCCACTTGGCTTAGCTGTCTGTTACAGCCCCAGGTCTGTGCCCATCCCCTGGCATTTGAGGAAGTTATGACCTCCCAGCAGCCCTGTTGTGGCCCAGTGTGTCCAATCTGTGTGCCTGCAGGCAGAATTGTCCCATCACTGTTCCCCTGCCCGCAGAGGGCTGTGTACTCCAGGATCAGTGGCTGACAGTCCTTTTCTCCCATCTCTCCTCTTCAGGTTGTTTGGTCCAGGCACTGTTGTGTCATCTCTCCTTGGTGTCAGCGATCCTGGCACAAACTTTTGAGGTCATGTGTTCCAGGGTTGGCTGGTACCATGGCTGGTCCCAGGAGAAGGTTCCTGGCAGCGCCTCCATCTGTCACTGCGAACTGTGAGAACACCCAGGGACCCTCGGACATCCCTTTGCCATTCTCTGCATCCACATGGGGCTCCATGAGCACCTGAACGTCACTGGGGTCCAAGCTAAGGAAGGGGCTGTCTGTTACTGTGCTAACTACAAAAGGAACAGCAACAGTGTTACCACAGTCACTTGGAGAAACTGGGAAGTGATAGAAAGCTCTTCTGCCTCCTCCAGTTAGGAGTCTCTGCTGTCCCCATTTCATGGCAAGGCAGGTCCCTGGCATGACTCTGCCCTTTTTGCCCTGTGCTAATGAGGCTGTGCCTGGTGTCCCAGCACCATCCAGCAGAGCACTTCCCTTGCTTTTTGTGGAGGAGAGCACAACGGAAAGAACTGAATAACCTATTTCAGGTGGAAGAGCCCTTCAGTGATCACATTGTCCAACTGCCTGGACACTGCAGGGCTGCCAAAATGAAGGACATTGTCAACACACGCAGGCTGGGGATATCATCCAACTCTCTAGGAAGCCTGTGGAGTGTTTGGCCACAGCCTCAACAAAGAAATGCTGCAATGACCTTTCAGCAACCCTGTCCCCACCATGGCCCTGCCCTTACTGCCCTGTGCTGCAGGTGGCTGTGCCCAGTGTCCCAGCTCAGACATCCCATACAGCCCCAGGTCTGTGCCCATCCCCTGTCATTTTTGCAGGGCATCTGAAGTGCTTGGGAACAGACTAATCTCCATGGCCGCATTCCTCATGGCTGGGGTCCAAGCCAAAAAGGACACACATAGGAGGCAAAAATATCAAAAGTGGGAGTGCTGGGGATTCATATTGTCCCAGAGGCATCATTGGGACTTGTGATGGCTTCTGTCCCTGTTGTGGTTTTAGCCCCCAAATGCCAATTTTCAAACCCCTCAAAATTTGCTCCAAGGTTGAGAGCAGTTTCACACCGACAGTCACACTCAGCATGGGGAATTCTATCAAAATTTATTGCTAACAGAATAAAAAACTATAAAGCAATATATATATAACAATCTTCAATAACTCTCCTATGATAAAAAAATGTATTTACACAGACCATCCCTCCCTCCCCTGATAAAGTCCAGGAGGAAGAAGGTGTCTTTTCACTTTCAGCGCAGTACAGTCTCTTCTCTCATCTTTAAGGCAGCAGTTCCGATTCACCGTAGCTGGGAAATCTCTCTCTCTCTCTCCATCAAAGTGTAGGGGGTCTCTCTCTCGCCCCCACTCAGCCCCACGGTTCTAATCGAGGGGCTCACCCTTGGGCTTCGAGGGAAACAAGCTCATTATCACCATGGTCATCATCCACAGGGTACAGGGAGTTGAAGCTCAAAGTCTTTATCTCCTGCTCCATGGAGGTTTCCTTCCACGGGAGTTTCAGGGGGTCCCCTAAGCAGGATTCCACCCCTCCTTTCCCGGGTCAAGAGGCTTCTGGGGCTTTTGGACTCAGTTCTTACCCCAGAAATATTTCCAGCAGGTTTCTCATCTCTCTGCTCGTTCAGCTCTCTCTTCGCAAGACGTCCTTGTGTCTCTCGGTCTGGCTCCATGTCATATTTGCTGCTCGCCAGGCAGCTCCTCTTGCTCTCTGCAATTATCTGATTTTTGCTTCACAGTCTTTTGGCCAGAACCCAGTCTCAGCTCCAGCTGCAGCTCACTATTCCGTGCTGCCTCTGCTGCTGTTTTTCCCACCACCACTGCGAGTGTGGAAGAAAATGCCACAGGCCAGGGGCCTCCCCAATTTTTGGTGTTTCTCTTGACCACCAGGCTCATCGAGGGGTCAGGGCCAGCTGCTGTGCCACACTTGGACCCTTGGCCAGGACCAGTGGGGAAGAGCCCCCGGTCTGCCTCTCTATCTCATGGCATCTCTCCAATTCCAGCTTTGCCAACAAGCTTATTTTCCGGCTTGTGTAATATGTCATTTACACAGAGGTGCATCAAGTTGTGACTGGCTCAGTGCCAAAAAACACCACTCCTGGAACTAGCTATTTTCCAGCTCTAGGGGGGGGCTCTTTTAAACCCCCCTCTGTCTCCAGTGTCCATCTCTCCCTCACCCTTCGGCCTTTGGTCCTGCAGGCACTCAGCCTGAGCTGGGAATGAGGGGTCTGTGGGGGTGAATTTTGGCTTGGAGCTGGGACGTGTCTCCGCTATGTGTCCAGGGACAAGCCCTGCTGCACCTGTGGTGGTGGGGCTGCGCGTGGAGCGGGGAGGAAGGTGACAAGAGAGGCGTGGGCAGGATCTGGCCGTGAGTGCAGGGTCAGATTTTCATGGAGGGGCCGTGTCCTGCTGGGACAGAGACTTAAAAGGGAGTCAAGGTCCACAGCACAGCCCCATCATTGCAGGGACGTGGAGCTGGTGGGATCACACCATGGCCTGGGTCCCTCTCCTCCTCGTGGTGCTCGCCCACACCTCAGGTGCCATGGGTGGACTCACTGTGCCTGGATGGGGCCTTTGGGCACAGGGATCCCATCCCTCGACCCAGCAACTGCGCCCCTGGGGCTTTGACTGACCCGTCTTCCCCTCTCTTTCCTGTCCATTTTCAGGTTCCCTGGTCCAGGCAGCGCTGACTCAGCCGTCCTCATTGTCTCACAGGGTGGGAGACACCGTCAATATCCTGTGTTCTGGGAGCAGTGGCAGCTATGACTGGTTCCAGCAGAAGGTCCCGGGAAGTGCCCCCGTCACTGTGATCTATGAAAATGACAACAGACCCTTAGACATTCCTTTGCGATTCTCTGGATCCAAGTCCGGCTCCACGGGCACATTAACCATCACTGGGGTCCAACCCGAGGACGAGGCTTTCTATTACTGTGGTAGCCACGACAGCAGCAGTAATGCTAGTATATTTGGGGCCGGGACCATGTTGACCATCGCAGGTGAGTCGCCAATTTCTTCTTGGTCTTTCCTTCCTCAGTGTGAAATTGTGACATTTTGTTGATTTTTGGTGATTTGGGTTTTTTTCTCGGACTTGAGGCTGGGCTGTGGGTCTGTCACCCATTTGGGGACAGGCACAAAGTGCAGGGTTTTGGGCTGGGTCTTGTCCCTACTGACTCTGAGGACTCCGGCTCACGCCACGAGGGATTCCGGGGGTATATTCTAACATGAAAGATCTTAAAATTTGCCCAGGAAATATGTCTGGGGTCTCAGGAAGAGGAA
Organism: Manacus vitellinus; assembly: GCF_001715985.3. NCBI lineage: Eukaryota > Metazoa > Chordata > Aves > Passeriformes > Pipridae > Manacus > Manacus vitellinus. The sequence continues at coordinate 78,685 of NW_021940379.1, forward strand.
AACTTCAGTTTAGGTCTCGAAAAGAGGCGATTTTTGTCTTTGTTAAAGAAATTTGTCAGCCTAAAATCTAAGTCCTCAACTCTTAGTCCTGAGGACTAAGTCTGTGAGAGAAAGGGGTTCCTCAGTGGGGTCCTGTGGCTGAGGGTGCAGGGGCTATGAAATGACAGCCGTGAACAGCTTGTCCCTGAGTTCTTAAATAAAAAACTTTAGGGGTATCCCAAAGAGCCCATTGTCCAGGTAAGTCATGTCAAAAATGGGGATTAATGCATTGAAAATGCTGCCGGGAATGTCATTTGTCTGTAATTTTAAAAAGAATCTGATAAAAAAATCCCAATTTGAACCAAATTACTGGGGAATAAGATCAAAAAAAACCCTTCTTTGACCATTCTTAAGCAGAAATTTTTTAATGGTGAAGTCATCCTGGTTTTTGAGTAGTGATAGAAACAGAGAGAGATAGAAATAAAATGAGAGAGAGATAGAGACACTGTGCCTTGGAGGAGGCAGCAGAAAAACCTCGGAAAGACCAAATGTCTTTTCTCCATCTTTTTTTGTGTGATTTTTCCTTGTGCTTTTTCTGAGACATTTGAAATTGTCTGAAAGCAGAACTGGGCAGAAAACAGAGTTGTTTGCCTATGAAATTTTATTTTTTTTAAACAAATGGCCTTGCAGAAGGAAAGAAATAGGCTTGTGGCAAATAACTAGAGATTTAGCTATGCATATTGTAAATAAAAATATGTAATATATATTGCATATAGGAAAGGCATAAATGCATAAATGTTTGTTATATGCGTTTTACAGAATTCTACATTTCATATAATGATATGTACCACATATGTAAGTATATTGTATGCTTTATAGATGTGGTCTTTAATATACGTATATTATGTGTACTAGCTGTATATATCTGAAATATACGCTATGTATATGCACATATAGGTAGTGATAGAGTATATAAAACACATATACAAGAATATATGGGATGTATACATGCATTACACACATACTTTATAGGTGTGATCTTTAATATGAATATTCTGTGTATTAGCTGTATATATCTGTAATATATACTACGTATATGCCCACATATGTACAGGTAGTGTATATAAAACATATATAGAAGTCCATATGGGATGTATGTATATGTGTACATGCATTACACACACATATATGCACATATTTTACATATAAAGATTATATATATAAATTATAAATAAATAAATATCTGGATGGATTTCCCAAATCTAAGGACATTGAAATTATAAGTGGTAAGGTCTTGGCTGTGGGGGAAGCAGGGTTTGTGGGTAGTGCCAGCTGCATAGGCAGGGGCTGTAGTGGGGCACACGGCCCTCTCTGACCCCACACCTCTCTCTTCCCTCGCAGGCCTGCCCAAAACCCCTCCCACCCCCCACCGCATCCCACTATCCCCCGAGGAGTTCCGGAAGAGGAACACAGCCACCCTGGTGTGTGTGATATACGACTCCAACCCCAACCGTATGGGAGTGGAATGGGCGGCTGATGGCATCATCATGACAAATAACGTGCACACCAGACAGTCCATGTGGCAGAGAGAAAGGCAGTACATAACCAGCAGCTACCTGTCACTGACTCCCAAAGAGTGGGAAAGTCACAGCACATACTCCTGCAAGGTCAAGCACGAGGCTGGCAATGTGGAGAAGACAGTGAACAGATCCTAGTGCCCCTAAGCCCACCTGGACCTCCTTGCACCCACCGGCCCTTTGCTGGCTCCCTCCCTCCTCCCCACTTCTGGGGACAGCGGCTCCCCACAGCCACACACCTCGCTCCCCATGTACCCCTGTCCCCTGCTCCTGTCCCCCCACTCTGAGTGTCAGACAAATAAAAACCGACACTGAACTAGTCCTGGCTCAGCATCCCTGTCTCTGTGTCCTTCCAACGCGCCCGCTCCCCACACACGGGCTGGTGTCAGCCCAGTGCCACCAGGCAGTGGGTGGGATGGGAACACACACAGGTGTACACATACACAGTTATACTGGGGGGCTCTGTGCAGCTTCTGCTCAACCCTGGGGACCCCAATGAACCCCCCTGGCATGGCCAAGACCAAGGGATGAGCAGCCTGGGGCACAGCCTGCTCTAAACCTCCATGCCATCATCAAGCACATGTCGCTGGCTGTGCCATCCTTGTCCCTTGACCACTGTCCTCTGGGTGCCTTGCAGGAACATGTGGCCCGAGGTGGGGGCATGGGGACATGTCCCTTTGCTGCCATCCCTGGCTCTGCCCCCATTTCCTCACTCACCCCTGCACTTCCCAGAAGGGGGGTGCCAGTGTAGCCACCAGTCAAGCACATGCACCGATCTGTCCCTTGCACCCTGTGCCACAGCAGCATGGGCTCCTGCATGCCATGTGCCCTGTCTCCAGCCCAGCCCTGCAGAAGTTTCCCTGTGGCCCTGCAGAACATGGAGGGGCTGATGGCCATGCTTATGCTGAGAGTGCCAGTGCTCTTCTGCTGTCACCCCGTCAGAGCAGGCACGAGCCACCCCAGGGACAGGGGGTGGGAGTGCCCAGTCACACTGTGTACAGTTCTCACCAGCCTCTTGGGAAAGGGGCAATGGGCCAACCACATCCTCCTCCCCAAGTTGTACCAGTGGGATGCCTAACCCCAACAGGTTTTGGGTTGGCACATGTCCCTGCAGGTGCCATCTGAGGACACAGAGTCATAGAACAGTAAAATAGTTTGAGTTGGAAGGGACCTTAAAAAATCATCCGGTCCAACTCCCTGGAATGAGCAGGGACATCTTCAAACAGATCAGGTTCCTCAGAGCCCCTTCCAGCCTGACCTTGAATGTTTCCCGGGATGGGACATCCACAGCTTCCCTGCACAATCTCTGCCAGCACCTTACCACTCTCACAGTAAGTTATCTGGCCTAAATCAACCCTTCTTTAATTAAGAAACATTACCCCTTGTCCTGTTGCATGGGAACCTGATAAAAAGTCTCTTCCCATCTTTCATATAAGCCCCCTTCAAGTACTGAAAGGCTGCTAAAAACTCTTCCTGCAGCCTTCTCTCTCCAGGCTGAACAACTCCAACTCTCTCAGCCTTTCCTCAGAGCACAAGTGCTCCAGCACTCTTGAGGTCTTTGTGGCCTCCTCTGGACAGGCCCAAACAGGTCCCTGTCCTTTTGATGTTGGGGCCTCCAGAGCTGGATGCAGTACTCCAGGTGGGGTCTCACCAAAGCAATGTACAGGGACAGAATCCCCCTCCTCGACCTGCTGCCCACACTGCTTTTGGTGCAGCCCAGGGCACCGTTGGCTTTCTGAGCTGCAGGTGCACATGGCCAGGTCATGCCCAGCTTTTTATTCACCAAGAGCCCCAAATCCTTTTCAGACTGCTGTCAATTCTCTCATCCCCCAACTTGTATTGATACTGGAGCATAGGAAGGATGTCTGGAGCCTGGCCATGGAGACTGAGGAGCAGAAAGGAGCAGAGGTCAGCCCCACTTGGGGCAGACCCCAAGCCCATCCCAGAGACTTAGACACTCTCAACCGCCATGTCTCCTCCCTGCATCCTGCTGGCAATCACCTGCCCTGGGCAGGCCAGGAGCCAGCCAACACCATCCCTGTGGGATGGGCACTCCCCACGCTGGGCTCTCTTGGGGCAGCAACACCAAACCTGCCAGGAAAGCAAATTGAAGAGGAACTTGGAGGGGAATTGAGTTTCTTTCATCCATCTCTTGTTCCCATGGACATACCAGCATAGGCAGTGATGGCCTAAACAAAACAGTGGTCCTGCTGCTGGCAAAAGGAGCCTCATGTCTCCCAGTGCTGCCGGGGATCTCCCAGCACTGCCAGCCCTGGGTTCCAGCATTTCCTAAGACTTGATTCAATTCATAGAATCATGGAATCATTCAGATTGGAAAAGACCTCTAAGATCATCAAGTCCAACCATTAACCCAGTACCACCATGTTCATTGCTAAACCAAGTCCCCAAGTGCCACACCCACACATTTGCACAGTCCTTCCCTCCTGCTTTTTGGCAGGGAGCTGGCAGCAGGACCTGACCCCTCCTGAGGTGCCAACAGAAACTTTGCACCCCAAAACAACTTTATTGGCATTGTGTGGGATCACATGAGCTCTTCCAACCCTCACACCAAACCGCTGCCCCCAGCCTTGAGGGCAAAGCTCTGCTCTGCTCCCCAAACACTCCCTCTCCATGGGACGACCTCTGGCCAGCTTTGTCACACAAAAAACAAATCTGGTTTGCTTTTTTTATTGCACATGACTGGGTGATTTCCCCAGGCCATGCAAGTCCCAGTGCCTCGTGCCAGGAGGAAGTGCTGTCTCTGTGGGGACGTGGCAGGAGCAGAGTGAGTGCACCTGGAGCTGATGAAACACCTTATCTGGAGAGACCTGGGCGACGTGGCACAGCCAGAGGGGACAGGTCCCCGCCTGTTCCCCCCTGCAGCTGCAGCCCCACAAACAGCCACGTTCCTGGAGGCAGCAGGGCTGAAACTCAAAAGCAAGAGCAGGGGCCCAGAATAGCCCAGCCCAGGCTGGGGGGAGCGGGGCAGAGCCAAACCCACTGGGGCGGCCGTGGGGGGGGATGGCACAGTCCTCTCGCTTTGGTCCTGCAGTTGTGCCAAGCTCCATGGCCTCTGCCCTGCCTGAGCTGGGGGTGCAGCCCCCAGGAACCTGCAGGGGCAGCTGGTGGTTCCTGCACCCCATCCTGACATTCCCCCCGCTCACGTAGCCGCCTGCCCTGAAAGACTCGGGGAAAGGCTGTTCAGAGCCCAGGCTGTGCCACGCCAGCACTGCCCCCCCATTTCCCCCCAAAGCCAGCCTCACCATGCAGCTGTGTGACTGTGGGGCATCCCCTGGCTAAATTTATCCCTCACCCACTACAGTCCCCAATCAGAAATTTGAAAGGGTGCCCCAAAAAGGGAAGTGAAACTGTCTCCAGTGGGTGCTGACGTGTGAAGACAAGCAAGCACCACGCCCTGAATTGGCTCAGCCTAAGATGGTGGCAGCTCTTGCCTCTGCCTTGCCAGGCTGTCACCTTGCAAGGCCATCACCTTATGGGGCCGTCAGTCCCTGAGTTGGGGGGAGAGGTCCTGGGCTGGCCTGATGCTGCCCAAAATGGGTGGTGGTGGTGGTGAACCAGCTGGATGGTGGACTCACTGGGGGCCACTGCCAAGGCTAGTGGGACTCTGTGCCGTGGTAGGGTGTGTGTCCACAGCCTGGATGTCCCCTGAAGGGTCTCTGGCAGGACCCCCAGTGGGGTCTTGCCTAACAGGGTGGTCCCTGCCCCAGTGTGGGATGTCCCAGCTGCTGCACATGCTCACACATATATGCACACACACCCCCTCCAGAGATCCCAGTGCATCCAGGCCCACCAGGCTGGGCACCACTGACCCCTCACCTGTGGGGTTTGGGGCCAGGGGAGACAATGACACTGCTCCCATCATACCCTTCTCACCCTGGCCACCACCACAGGGGGACCAGCCTGAGGCTTCCTGCTGCTACCCTGCTGCCAGGTCACCCTGAATCCTCTCTCATTAACTGAATTAAACTAATTAGTCCCTGCCTGCTGCCAGGCAGCCCTTTCACTGGGCTCATCCCTCAGTCCAACTTTCTGAAAGGTACAGGGGCAGCCTGCAGGCTCACAAAATGTGGGGCAAGTTTCCCCAAGTCTGAGAAACAAAAGACAGGTAATAAATGAGTAAAAGACAGGTTATACATCAATAAAATACAAGATATGAATGATAAAATACAAGTTATGAAAAAATACTATCAAACACCGCTGGGCAACCCCAGGTCAAACACCCAGCTGGAGACAGCCAGAGAGCCCAAAGCAAAGTTTTATCACCCTGCAATTGAAAGGGAATTAAATGAAATAAATAAATGTTGGAGGCTGGTGTAGTAAAAACAGGACCTGAGCATTCAAGCCCATTTGTGAAAACAAGAGCAACCATTTGCATAGCTGTGTCAAAACAGCAACTGACACCACATGCAGCTGGCAGGAAGATACCTTGCTGGGGGTTATATAAATGTGTATGAAACCCTGTAACAGCCTGGGGAGAGCCCAGTAAACAACCCCAAAGATAAATGCCCAGGCTTCTAAACAGGTTGTAAACAAGATGAACTAACTCAAAAATAAACACCTTTCTTCTACTTCAAAATATTTATCATCTCAGGGTTATTGTGGTAATAAAACACAACTTCCAGCAGAGCCTCAGCCTGGTCTGGGCACCCAGCAAACCCTTGTTTTCTCTCATATTTGGAGTAAAGAGCTGCTGACCCCCAGATAGGTGCACTAATGGAGAAAGATTTGAGTGCAGGGCTGGTGCTGCCTGTCTGGAGAAAGGTGGTCCTTGAATTGCAGCCCTTATTAGAACTCCCAGGGTGGATTTTTTAGCTTAATGTTAAGAAATTTCTAGGTTGGGTGATGGTGGTGGTATGGTGACAGCAAGGCTGTGGCAGTGGTGGCTGAGGGGTGTGACAGGGGCAGCTGCTGTGGTCCTCACCAGGCCCTTAGGAGGGAACATGAGGGTTTGACTCACCCAGTTAGGGAGGATTTTCAGCCAAATTTGCCTTCTCCCCCCTCCACATCCGGGTTGGGCAGTACCTGCTTTTGCAGGCAGGGTGGGGGGAATCAGAGGGGAATGTGGGGTGCACCCTGAGGCTGGACCTTGCACCCTACAGACGTGGTGCTTGTTGACTCGATTTAACAGTGGAGCTGGCAGTGTTAGTTGAAGGCTGGACTCGATGATCTTCGAGGGCTTTTCTCACCATAACAATTCTATGATTCTACCCTGGCCAGTGACACCCTCTCTGGCAGCTCCTCACCCTGCACACACACCACCAGAGCCACAGCCCTTTCCCCTTCCTCTGCAGCCACTGCAGGGAAGAAGAACACTGCGTTTAAGCATTTCTGCCATGCTTTGGGCACTTCTGGCTGGGCACCCTGGGCTGGCTGTGGGTGGGCAGGGGGTGCTGATGTGCATGGTGGCCCCCCAGCTGAACTGGCAGCTGTTCTGACCACAGCCCCACAGCGCAGGAACAGGCTGTGCTAAAATTACAGCCCGCCAAAACCAAGAGCCCGCTTCAGCCAAACACCATCTGGGAGCCAGGAATAGCCCTGGCCTCTCCACGCTCCACTGCCTCGGCACAAACTTTCCAGCACGTGGCACCCCGAGCACCGCTGCCTGGGCCGTGCCGCTGGCAGGGCGGGAGCGGGAAAAAGCCATTTTCCAGCCCCATTTCAGCAATGGCTGTGTTTCCATGTTCTTTTCCCAGACGGCCAGGGAAGCCCAGCGTTCCCAGCAGAGGCACAAAACTCCCCAGATTTGGGGTCCCAGCAGGGCTGCCCAGTGTGTGCTGAGACTTTGGTGTCAAACCACCCACACGGTCTCTGCTGCCAGACCCTGCCTGGTGCCACTGCAGTCCTCTGCTGGGGACACCACGGCTGGCCAGGAGAGGTCCCCCAGGGAATGTGGACCCTGTGCTGGGATGTCTGTTCCCAGGGCTCCTGCCCAGCATTTTGGGCCCCCAATGCCTGTGGAGAGCCACAGCCTGGGCCATCCATGGTCCCCCTTGGCTGGCAACTGCTCCCACCATCTGGGTGCCCCTCACACCCTGGCCTGGTACTGGAGGGCACTGGGGGTCTGCAGCCATGTGGGGCTCACTGTGACCAACTGGGCCCCTTCTTTCACCAGCTGGGGCTGGGACCACCCCGGGTTGGACCCAGGAAGGTTCATGAGGCAGCTGCCCTGTGTCCTGTGGGTGCAAGGGGCTGGGACGGGGCCGTGCAGTGGGGAATAGTGGGACATGGACAGACAGGAGGGCAAGGACTGCATGGAGGACTCAGGGGAACCTGGGGGGACAGGGCTAAAGGGGGACATGATGGGACATGGGGGAAACAGAGGGCACAGTGGAGGGGATGGGAAGGCACAGGGAGTGTGGGAACACTGAGAACAGAGGCATGAGGACAGAGGCACAGTGGCACAGGGGACATGGGGGCCAGGGGCATGGAGACACAAGGAATAGTGATACAAGGACACAAGGACCAGTAGCAGGGGAATGTGGAGCACAGGGGCATGAGACATGGGTGACAGAGACATGGAGACAGTGACACGAGGACATGAGGACAGGGGAGACAGGGGCACAAGGACATGAGGGAACAGAGGCACAAGGACACAAGGGGACAGTGGCACAAGAACATGGGGACCCAAGGAAAAGGGGTAAAAGGATGCAGGTGACAGTGGCAGGGGACAGCGGCACAAGGACACGGGCAGAAGGACACAAGGACACAGGACACAGGGACACAGGACACAGGACATGGGCACAGGGACACAGGACACAGGACACAGGGACACAGGGGCACAGGGACACAGGGACACAGGACACGGGCACAGGGACACAGGACACAGGACACAGGACACAGGACACGGGCACAGGGACACAAGACACAGGACATGGACACAGGACATGGACACAGGACACGG
>NW_021940379.1:87658-189857 GCF_001715985.3 Manacus vitellinus
GAGCCCCAGTACCCCGGCGTGGGGATCAGGGGGGCTGTGATTGGGCCCCTTCACCCACGGAGAGCCTCTTCCAGCACAGGCTTCACCTCTGAAGCCTCACAGGGAGATTCTCAGGACCCCTGCACCCACAGGTGCTGCAGCCACCCCTGGGGTTGGAGCCCTGCACTGGCAGTGGTTCCCTCCAGAAAGGATGAAAAACTGCAGCCCGCCACGCTCTGCTCCCAGATAACGGTCTGTGCTCTTCACCCATAATTCAAGAGGAGATGGGAACATGCCTGGAGCTCCAGCACATTAATTATGAACCACCCCACTCACCCAGCTCTGCCCCAGCAGTGCCAGCCACTGCAGCTATTCCTGCCAGCACAAAATGAGCTCCGTGCAAAGATCCCTGTGCCCTGCACAAGGGCACTGCAGGTGCTGTGTTCCCAGTGACAACCCCATCCCTCCAGCAGCCAGCCCCAACCCTGGGGATAGTGACAGGGTGGTGTCTGCAGCACAGGGACTGCACGGACCCTGAGCCAGGGCCAGGGCCAGGATTTGGCCCTGGGGATTTATTGCCCAGGAGGGAGGGGGGTCTCATGCCCAGCCTGCAACACCATGCAGGGGATGGTATCCCTGAGTGCCACCTGGGCACAGTCCCCCAGCTCCCTCCCCACTGACCCCACAACCCTGTGCCAAGCACCTGCCCCAGCAACACCAAACAGAGCCAAAGATGCAGCGACTGGCGAGGACCTTGGCTTTATTCCAGCCCCTAAAGTGTTGCCCTCCCAGCAGCTCCCCCCACCTGGCTACAGGGTGGCTCCAGGCTTGCAGAGATCCACCTCTGCAGAGATCCAGATTCACAAAATCTTCACCCAGCCAAGGTCTCAACAGGCTTTTTGTTGGTTTTTTCTCATTTTCCATGAACCAGATACATCACCTCCTCATTGCCACTGCAGCAGGGTGATGATGTTCATGTGGAGACTGGTGACAGGCTGGACCAGACCCTACGGGGCTGGTGAGAAGAGGCTGAGCAGGGCCAGGAGGAGCAGGGATGAGAGGAGCTCGTGGTGGCCCCCATGCAGGGAGCCACCACTGGCCGTGGCCCCCCGGGAGGCAAAGACCTTCCGGCTGTGGAGGGGCTGTGGCGGGCGGAAGTTGTTGATCATTTTTAGGAGCCTGGATCCGTCGGGTGGGAAGTGGAGGGTGCTGACAAACGCCTGCAGCTGCACAAGGGGAGAGGCAGGATGGGCAGCTGCTTCACCAGGCACCCCAAACCCCTGCCCACTGTCAGCCTGCCCCTCCTACTGCCCCACTGCTGATGGCACAGGACCCATGGCATGTCCCTGCACCTGTGGGCGTCCTCCCATCACCCCCCACTGCTCTCCTAAAGCCAGACTTGAAGGTCCTTACAAGGATCAGGTCTTGAGTTTTAAAGGGTCTAATTGTGTTTTGGTGCCAGCACCAAACACTTAAATAGTGGCTGGCCCATGACTCTCTCAAGGCCAGACACCTATTAAGATTCTTGGGCAGCAGAGGAGAACTTCATCCATTCATCCATCCATCTGTCCATCCATCCATCCATCCATCCATCCATCTATTCACCCACCTCCTCGGAGCCTGTACTGAGCTTCAGTGGATTCACTGCCATTCCTCTTTCTGAATACCAAGGCTGGGCAGGAGAGCACTATGAATGGGATTTCTTCCCACTGGCAGGTGGCCACATCTCCATTACTTAACCCTCATAAAAGCAATTAATTCCCAAGTTGCCAGGAGCATTATTATAGAGGTGACTTTGTCTGTGCTCTCGCTCAAGGGTCAGGAAGGGCAAGGAGAGGGGCCCACCCAGGGGGCCCAGCCTTTCAGATGCTGGAGCGTGGGGCTGTGCACGCCAGTACCTGCTCCCGGCCGATCTCCACTGGCTCCTCGAAGACAGTCCAGACGACGACCTCGCTGCAGTCGGGGGTGGTGAGGGAGCCCTGGTAGCGGTAGTACCCGGAGAGCCGGCCGGCCCGCGGCAGCAGTGTGCTCAGGCGGAAGGTGGAGGCCAAATCCACGGAGTCCCCTGTGGGGCAAGACATGGGCACTCAGCCTGTCCTGTGCCAGGGATGTGGTGGGGACAGTGGGGCCACCTCCATCAGTTTCCCTTCAGCCAGGTCCCCCCCACAGCTTTCTGGGCTGCAACCCTGCCCTCCCACACCGGGGTCTCTCCTTTCTGCCCTCCCACACCAGGGTCTCTCCTTTCTGCCCTTCCACACCAGGGTCTCTCCTTTCTGCCCTGCCCCGATGAGGAGGTGACTCACCAGCATGGGAGACGTTTCTCAGCCCCACCACGATGGTGTTGTAGTTCGTGTTAGGGGTTTCAGAGACCTGCAGATGGGGAGAAGAAGCATCTAAGGCAGGCAGGGCAGAGCTGCATCATCCTGTCCTGCTGAGCACCTGCAGGCAGAGCCTGCTGCACCTCCACCCCACATTGTTGCAGAGCAGCAGGAAAGGGTTCCCAGCCCACACCTTCTTGCACAAAGTCGGTGGGGGGCCCTGGCACCTTTCACCATTGAGGTTCCCCAGCACCTCCTAGCCTTGACCCAGCCTTCCTACCCCTTCTTGCTCCCACAGGGCACCTGTACAATGCTCCCCTGGCTGCACCATCAACACCCTGTTTCTGGGGGGTCCCTCTTGCCTGCAGCATGAGCCCCCACAGACTCACCTGGTAGAAGAAGCCAAGGACAGCCAGCCCGTTGGGATGCCCCTTGGCCTCTGCCAGTGTCCGGTACTTGACATTCATGTGGACGATGTGCAGCTGAGAAAAGCACAGAGGAGCCAACTGTGGACAACTGCCCCTGGCCAACATCCTGGCAGCAGGGCCCTCTCCTATCAATCCTTCTGACCAACCTGGGGTGACCAGACACTGAGTCAACTACTCCCCGAAAAGCCCTCCTGGTCCCACTGGCACATCTGTGGGATGGCTGCTTGGAGGATCAAAGCACCCCAATGAAGTGATCATCCTTTGAAGGGTGTGCAAAACGGGGCCAGCAGTCCCAGGGTGCTCACCAGCCACAAAACAAATTCTGCTTTCCTCTGGCAGATAATGAATATTTTAGAGGTGCAGAGCCTCTTTCACCCAGAAGGATCCCAATGTGCTTGGCACAGCACACTCACACATGCTCTCGCTTGCATTCACTAACTCAGTGTGTGGTCCTGGCAGGGCACAGAGCCCCCTAAACACTGCTGAGTGCCTTGGATGAGGCAGCTCAGCCCACACATGGTAAAGAAACACCTTGAGTCTCACGTCAACTGCTTTTTCACCTCCCAGGTGCCTCTGCAGGAGCACAGCTGAACCCATCGGTGCAGCGTCACAGAGTCCCATCACCTGCTGCATGGCAGCCTTGGGATGCCCCGGCACCACCCCTTCCCAGAACACCATGGATATGGGCTACCCAGAGTGTGATGGGGGCTTTTTCTCACCTACCTCCATAGGGAGCTGGTGCCCATCAAGGGTGTGCTCAGAGCCATTCCCGGCTGGACTGCCCCAGTGGAAATGGAGCTGGAGTGCGCGGTACCTGCCGGGGAGGCCCCCACCACTGATGGTGATGTGCTCAGAGGCCGACTCGCTCGCCAGGCTCAGCATCACTGCAAGGGCAGCAGGACAGGGTGAAAAGGTGGTTTAGGATGGGGAACACCTGGTACACCTGGGCTCTTCCTCCACACAGATCCACGGGGCAGTAGCCGCAAGAGGAGGGCAGGAGCCCCCGGGAGTGGCAGCAGAGCCAAGCCCAGGATGGGATGGTGACCAGGAAGCCAGGACAGGGGAAGGTGCCCAGCTTCAGCACGCACCTGTGTGCCCATTGTTTGTCAGCTTCCACTTGCCGGGGGGAGCCTGGTCGTAGCCCTCAAAGAGGATGTCCCCGAGGCCACTGTCCCGCTGCAGCCGACGCCTGTCGATGTTCACAGGGGACTGCTTGTTGCCATCACATGAGGCTTTCAGCTCCTTCCAGTGGCTGGGCCCTGCAGGGGAGGAGCAGGGGCACCACGGGCAGCCACAGAGCCACTGCCACCCCCGGGGGGGACACAAGGCCATGGGTGGCTGTGTCCCCAGCCAGCCCTGCTGTCCCTGCCAGCCCAGTCATTCTCACTCGCATCCCGTGGGAGCTGCCCTCCTGCCCAGCAGAGCTTCCTCCCTATTGATGAGCAGGGGCTTATTGCAGCCTCATCCATAATTCAGCAGGATTTCCTCGAGGGGCCGAGGATTATATTTAGCTGAGCAGCAGTGTCCCTCCCTCCACTGGTGCTGGTGAAGGGCAAGCTTTTCTCCCAAACTTCTGCCCGTCCCTGGGTTTCAGCACATCTTAGCCTACCCATGCTGGTTCTGTCCAGCTGTGACAGGTGACAGTGCATCCTGGCCACACAACTCATCCTGGGGTGAATCCTACACAGGGTCCTGTGTGACCACACGATGTCCATCAGCAGCTCCTGGGGTGAGGGGTCACGATGGCAGGAGCTGTGTGAGGACATGGCAGCACTGGCAACCAGCTGGACCCACTGCAAACCCACAGTGCTGCCTGGGGGGCTGTGAGCTGACATCCCCACAACTGCCACCATGGCCAGACCACACACTTCATATATGTAGCTTGTCCCCATCACCCCGGCATCAGCTCTTCTTTCAACACTCGTTGCATCCACAACTGGGGGATGTAGCCAGCTACCCTTCTGGTCACTGCTCCAGTGTGGCTGCTGTGACACCTCACTCCTTCACCTGGTGCAGCCCAGGCTGCAGAATGCACTGGGCACTGCCAGTACCTGGGCTCAGTCCCAGCCAGGTAACAGGAGCTCCCTCAGTGTCACCAGCCCTGTCCACTCAGGGCACCTTCAGTCCCGAGGGAGCTCAGTGCATCCCTCTGCAGACACTGCTGGCTCTGCTCTGGCACACATTATGGCTGGGCAGCCTTTGGCTACAGCCAGGGTTTGGGGAACTGTTCCCCCAGCAGTGCCCCATGGTTCAGCTCTAACGTTTACCTTCCTCTTCAGCAGACAAAACCACAGGCACTTGTAGACTGAATCCACCTCCTGCCCTCCTGGGCTCAGCCCTGTCCCTTTATGTTCTCCTCCCATTACTCTAGGCAACTTTTTGCCTGGAAGCCCTGGAAGCCACAGCCTGGCTGTGCCGGTGTCCCACCAGCTTTTTGGCATGGTGTTACTGAGAGGCCCCACAAATTACCTGGTGTGTTCATTAAGGGACCATTCCACATGGGCACACAGCTGGCTGAGGGCACACAGCCGGTTCCACGCTGCCCGAGCCGCTTCCCACCGGCCCCTCTCCCCTGCCAAAACCTGCCCTCGCCACCCTGACAACATTAAACTGGGAAAGACCAATCCTTGCTCCAACAGGGATGAGCGGAGCTCAGCAATCCATACTCACGAGCCACGGGGCATGTAAACCCAAGAGCTATAAAACAGTTGGGCCGTAACAGCTGATTAAATGCTTGATGATCTTTAATTAACCTCTTACAAGCTATTTGCATGTTTTGAGACAAAGTGCCCCCAGGCATACTTCTCTCCCCAGCCAGACAGGCAGGCCTGCTGCCTCCCCAAAGGGAGCTGTCCCTTCTCCAGTCAGGCCCCTGAGCCTTCCAAGACCCTTGCTGCCTGTGCTGCACTGGGGTTTCCAATGGCATATTTTAAATCCAGGATTTAATTTGTTTCAGGTGAAAGGGGGAAAGCTGGTGCTGCCACAGGAGCACCCAGATCTAGTTGGAGTGAGGGGTGGGGCCAAGTCACTCTGAGGGGCTTGAGTGTTTGTCAAGTCTCTACACCAGCATACTCCAGAGCAAAGCTCCTCTAACCATTCCCACTTTAGAGTGACATGGGGGCATTTGCCCTTTTCCATGCCATGCTTCCCATTGCGACCTCTCTGATGCTGCCCAGGGTGCCCTTGGCCAGGCACTGTGGGGTCCAAGCTCCACACAGCCCCGACAGCCCCCCTCCCACACCTGGCACCACTTACCACACTGGGGGTCCTGCGAGTCGTAACACCACTGCCCTGCAGGAGAAAGGAGAGCTCAGGGCAGGTGATGGAGACAGGTACCCCTTCCCAAACCTTCACAGGGCTGAGCCCAGGCCCCAGCAGTAAGGACATCCCTCATTGCAGCCTGGGGTCCCACCGACACTTGTGTTCATCCCAGTTATTTTTGGCTGGTGTTTTCGCACCCTCCCTGCCTCCCCCAGCCGCTCCACAGGGAAACCTCCCTCAGAATCACTGCTCCAAGGCAGCCAAGCCTTGCTGCTCGCTGTGCTCCTTCCCCAGCTACTGTAGAGCCATCCCCCCCTACCCATCCTAGCAAGGCAGCCCCTCACCCCACAGCAGATGCCTTGCAGCCCTGCTGCAGCCGTGGGTGAGTGGGAGCCGAGGGGGCTGTGACAGCCCTTCCTGGTGCTCCCCATGGCTCCCGCAGGTGGGCTGGCAGCAGCAGGCAGTTGCTGGTGGCTGCAGCAGGCAGGCAGTGGGCAGGCCTGTGCCCACACTGTGGGGGTGATGGCTTGTCCCATCACTCAGGACCACCTCAGCCAGAGCTGCTGAACTCCCACCAGCTGCCCGCTCTCAGGAGGGCTGCGGGCACCACCCGTGTGGTGACAAGTGCTGGCACAGCAGACACAGGGATACCAAGGGTTTGCCAAGAAAGCTGGAGCCCTGTTCCTGCTCTGCTGCCTGCACATCTGCCCAGGACCATCAGCTCTGCAATGGGAGCTGGGGACTGCACCCCTTCCCTCCTCAGCTCCCCATCCTGCTCCTTGCAACCAGGAGCAAACTGGTGCTGTCCAGGGCCAGCCTACACAAACAGTCCCTGCTGATGGCTGAGGGGCCATGCCAGCAGGCTGGCTGTAGGGGAGCTGAGCCATGCTCTTGTGCCAGCCACTGCCACTCAGACCAGCAGGACAAAGGCAGCCCTGCCTGCCTCCACCTGTGCTGCTCATGGCCCCAGCCTGTGGCACTGCATTCGAATTCTCACTACAGTGGTACAAGAGACACCAGCCTCAGAGGAGAACTGGGAGCAGGACAGTGCAGGACTCAGACAGTCCATCCCCAGGGCAGGGATCTCGGGGTCCAGGGGAAAGCTGAACTCCTGGAAAATCTTCAGACCTGCATGCACCAGTCCTCGAGCATCCTCTGGCAGGAGCCAAGGTAGCACTGGCCAGCCCCAGATGCAGGTGAGCACCCAGCGCCTCGGCCCGGGACTGGCAGCCCCGTTCGCTCGCAGCTTTCATCCACAGTGCAGGTCTGTGGGGCGGATGGGCTGAGCCCAAGCCCCAGTGCCCCAAGGGGACTCTGGCCTGGCCAGCACAGAGCCCCGGGCGGGCTGAGACCTCCCAAGCCCAGCGGTGCCCAGGGACATTCAGCAGCGGGGAGGGGGGCAGTGGGAATGCAGGAGAGGGGTCCTGGGCCAGACCAGGTCCCCCAGTCCCTGCCTCCATCCTCCCCAGCCCGCATCATCCCATAGCGCGTGGGAAGGGAATGGAATAAGCGGTACCCCTACGGACCCCCAGCCCCACGCTCCCGTTCTCTCCCGCCGCGGGACCCCCGTCCCGCTGCCCCGGGGCTCAGCTCACCTCCCGTGGCCGCTCGCACGACGAGGGGCAGAGTCAGGAAAGTTATGCCGAGCCCGGTGGGGCCCATGGCGGCGGGAGGCAGCGGGGGGACCCCCGCACTGCCCCGTCCCGTCCCTCCGCAGTGCGCCCGGCGGGGCTGGTGCTGGGCTGGGGCGGGCGGCAGCGCTGGCAGCGCCCGCAGCCCGGGAGATGCTCGGCTCCAGCCTGGGCTCTGCTCTTACATATTCATCACCCGGGCTGAGTTTTTAACTCCTCGGCTGCTAGGAGGGAGCGGGGAGAGCCCGGCCCCCAGCCAGCCCCCCACGCCCGCCAGGTCACTGCCTCCGGTGACAGGGACAGGGACAGGCGGGGAGCGGGGGCTGGCGCGATCCCACGGGTGCAAGCGCTGCCCGCCCCGCCCTGCCGAGGGGTGCCCCCCGGTACCATCCCGCTCTGCATCCCCAAAGCTGGGGTTCAGCGGCATTCCCTCTGCGCCCCATCCTACCCCCGCAGTGTGTGGGACTACAGATGAGATTCAGGGGGCTGCCAGTAGACAGAAGGGGCTGAGGGCACTAGCTCTGCCCTATACCCTGTCCACTTCTTGCAGACACATGCTGTGGGACATACTCTCGCCCCCAGCTTTGACAATGCCCCAGCCAGCAGCGAGTCCTGCATCTCCCGCACCTGAGCATGGTGGCTCCCACCTGCTGAGGGGCAGGTGGTGCCATGGGGACCCATAGACCAAACCCAGCTGAGCCCTGAAAACAGAGGCCCCTGCCTGGGCAAAGCCCAGTGAGCACAGTCCAGTGAGCACCTCCTCAGTGCCCAGGTGGCCTCCACAGCCCCACCACAGGGGACCCTCAGCTGCTGGGCTCACCAAGGAGCCACACTCTGGTGGGGCAGGATTCAGCCCTTTCCTCTCAGTGGGCACAAGGCTGCAGTGATTCAGGCTCTCACAGCCATAGCTGGCCAGGGCAGAGGGGCAGCACTGGGGCACAAGCCTTATGCACCCAGTGCAGGCGTCCTGTGCTGGTGGAGGCAGCTCTTCAGCTCCTCATCATGGAGTGAGCACACGTCGTTCCCATTGCACCTGTCCAGGAAGGTCCCACAGGAGCCAGGATCTCACCAAAGGAGCTGTAGTCTCTCAGTAGGCAGGTAGGAAGGGGGTGAGAACACAGGAGTATGGTGTTGTCACATTCTCCTAAAATATCCCTGCCATCCTCAGGCAGCAGTGGAAAGGAGGCCACGGGACCCAGGCTGCAGCGCCCCTCGCCGGCACTTGGCCCTGGCCAGGAGCTCTGCCGAGCCAGTGCCAGGATGAACAAACCCGGCAGCAGCGCGAGGGCAGCAGGAAGCAGCCTCCTGCTGCCGGCTTGGCCGGGAATGGGCTCCGGTTCAGAACTGCCTGGCTGCCATGTGCTACAAGAGGTTCATCCTCAGCAGGGGTTCTTTGGGGCACCCCTGTGACCCCAAGCCAGCGCCAGCCCCAGGCAGGTACCTGGGCAGCACCAAGCTGCATCTGGACCCCAGCAGAGGAGGGCAGCAGCACAGGTCTCCCCCAAGCTGCTCTGGATCTGCGCCACGGCTGACACTTGGCCCCCGCTCCGGGGATGAGGTATTCTGCACCAGGTCTGCAGCCTGCTGCCCATTACTGCCAGGAAAGAGAGGAGCTGCTCTGGCACCTGTGAGACCAAAACCTCCATTGGAGACATGAGCCTGCCAAGTAGCACCTCTTCCACCCACCCACAGCAGGACAGCCTGTATTGCCAGGCAGTGAAGGAGAAGCCCAAGACCCTTAGGGTCAGGAGCTGATGAGACCCCCCACCCCCTAGCTATTGCTCCCCAGAACACTTTTTTTGGATTTCAGGCTTCTCTGGGGGTGATTTCTAGCAAGGAGGGCAGGAGCAGAGTGGGGCTCAGCACAGCCCCGACGAGAGGCAGGAGCAGAGCGAGGAAGCAGAGGGGTCTGCAAGGCATGTGGAAAGACAGCAGTAGCACCGAGGTGCTGTGCCACACCCTGCTCCCGCCCATCCCCACTGCCCCGCTCCCCAGGGTGCACCGCTGGCTGCCAGCACCCGTGCCAGGCAGGAGTAACCTCCAGTTTCTATAGGAACCAGATCAAACCTTGAAATTGCTGGCCTTGCTGATGTGTTGGTGGTCGTGCTGAGCTCACGGCTGATCCTGCAGCTCTGTCCTGTCCTCACAGGGAGACACCACGTCCATCAGGCTGCCACCACGGAGCCAGGCGAGGTTCCTGCAGCCACGTGTAGTCACAGCACCAAGGGCAAGAGCCAGGACAGGGGAAAAAATATCACTGAGATATAAAAATAGTTCCTTAAGCTGCAGCCATCGATCAGTTGTGGGCACGGTGCCACTGTGCTGGGAACCCCCACCACGTGCACCGTCAGCAAGCCCTGTGCCAGCACCCAGTGGAGGTGCCAGGAACAGCTCCTGGAGGTAAATCCTACACATCCGCCTGGGAGCCTGGCCGGGGACCTGGGCTGACAGGGACAGTGACAAGACAAAGACTTGAGATGCCAGAGTGTGGTTCACATCACCCACAGATGGATGCGTGAAAGGTTATGGGCATCCAGAGAGGCAAATAGGTAAAGTTCATGGGCAATAAATACTCCAGCCACCCCTGATTTGCCATAAGGATCTTTGATCCCCATAACAAGCTGCTGCTAGCCCAGGCAGCGAGCCGGGAGCAGGGCAGGGAGCGCAGCAGCAGCAAGCACAAAGGAGGCACTGTGGGCAGCAGATGCACACTGGCCACACGCCACTGCACAGCCCCTTCATTCATCCCACGCTCTCACCGCCGCCGGGGTCAGCGACATCTCCCCCCCCACGGCCTGGCACCCCCGGGGGCACTGCCAGCACACGGCCCCTCGTGTGTCTGACACGCTCCTCAGGCCCTGGCGCTCTCCCAGGGGCTGAGGGCCCCGGACACGCCGTGCTGAACACAGTTGCTAAGAGTTTACAGCAGGAGGCTGCCCAGCAATGCTCTACCACAGCAGCCGAGGGTCAACACTGACAGGGCAGCCCTCCACACATGTGTCCCTGGGGAGCGGTGGGGAGCCCCGAGAGCCGTGGCCATGCTCCAGGCAATCCAGGCTGCTCCCCGTGGGAGCTGTCCTGTCCCCAGGCAACGAGGGGCAAGAGGGAAGGGCAAGTTGTACCTGCACAGGATCTTCCAGCAAAGGCAGAGCCCCACGGGGTCCCCGCCAGACTGAGTCCCTTCCAAGCGCCCGTGACATCAGGCAGCTGCTGTGGAGGGATGTTTGTCTCCCCCAAACCAGCAGCGAAGGAAGGGCTGCATCGCATCGCCTTCAGCTGACCCAGCATCCCGCGGGGATGGAGCTCTGGAGCTGTGCTGGTTCAAGTCCAGCAGCGACGGCGGCGGCTGCGGCGGCAGCTGCCCTCTGCAGGCACAGGAAAGGGGGAGTGGAGCCCTGCCTGGCCCCCGCAGCGACGATGACACTGCCCCTGGATGGCTTTCAGCAATGAACGCATCCTGCGGCCCCGAGCAGGGCACGGGACGGCCCCGAGCAGGGCACGGGACGGCCCCGCAGCGCTGCGGGGACTTGTTCCACAGCGCTCACAGCAAGCACTGCGCGCCCAGCGGCTCGTGGAAAACAGGAGCTGGGGGTCCAGACCACCCCCTCCATCCAGCACAACCTCCTGCCCCGGCACTCAGCACCTTCCCCCGGGCTTGGGGAGGGCAGCAGGAATATACTGCACTTCACCTTCTTGGGTATAACCCCAAGACTTTCCTAAAATTACACTAATACAGGTAAATCCCACTGGAATTCGCATAACAGGGACTTTGGCAGCCTCCCTGCTCCATGTTAAACGCATCTATTGATCTTCTGCAAGATCACAGCTCAGAAGTGTGATTTAACAAAGCCTTCCTTCGCAACGCTGGGGAACCACACTGACGCAGAAATCAGGAGACATTGGAACAGGACATTTCTCTTACAGAACACAATTTATTTGGCATTTGGATGAAATGTTTCTCACAGCATCTTGGAAAAAAAAAAAAAAAGATAGATTAGTGCCAACCCCAAAGAAGTTAAAACAAAAAACCAGTGTCACAGGGACTCAATTATTATAGTATCAAATTTAAATTCTACATGGTATTTCACAGAATATCAAAATCTTTTATACACTGCCACAGTTAAGTCCAGTCACAAACCAACTACACAGGAGAAGCCTGCAAGTGCAGCGCTGGCTAAAACGATTTTCCAGAGGAAGGTAAAAAGCAGTGTCTCATTCTCTCACAGCCTCCCAGGCACCCTCAGCCCAACAGGCAGGGTGTGGCACAAGCACGGCCACCTCTGCTGCCATCGACTCCGACCCACTCAGCACTCAAGGTGCACATACGGGAAAATTAAAGCTATGTGGTACCGTAGCAGGCAGGTAATGCTGACTGCTGTTACAAGAAGTGCATCTTTATCACTGAAAGCATCTATTCCAAAGAAACACTTATTTTATTTGGGACTGGGGAACGTCGGAAGCAAACGTATGGACTTTGATTCACCTCCTACGCTCAACCGCTGTAATTTTAGGGTTCAGCTCCCAATTTGAAAAGGAAATTTAAAGGAAATTTCTTTGCATGTTTGTTAGCTAGGGAGAAAAAAGACATTTCAGCAACTGGAAAAAAAAATGCGCGTTAGGGATTGTATGAGGCAACATTAAAACATCAGTGCTTTCCCGTTGAGAAGTCACATCTGAAAGATAAAAACATGCTCAAAAATAGCTTCAAGTTTGTTTAATATGAGATGGGAAAAGAATGGTAATAATTATTGGTCACAAACACCCACTTTCTTCCCAAGTGAAACTTGGGAGACACCTGAACAGGTCATCACAACATCCATGGAGTCAAAGCACCGCCCGACTGCAAGATTCAGCTTTTGGAAAAAAATGTCCACCTACTTCATTCTTCTTCTAGATCAGCGTCCTGCTGTGCATGGATAAAGGAACAGTCTGAGGCTCAAACTAAACAGGACTGAACATTACACAGACAAATTTTTTCGCATATTGGAATGACAGTGTTGATCTAGCACAGACCATGACCCTCTGCCCCTGTAACGCTTTAACCCTACAACTCACCTAGTACAGAATCAGGGGCTGCTGTGACACTGTGTACAGAGGCATCACTGACAAACCAGAGTATCTGGGGCTGCTCTTAAGGAACAGCAGAGACCTCATATGGTACCACAGTACATCAAAAGGAGGGGGGAATCTGAGGAGCAGCTTTGTCTGAGGCCACAACGGGAGGTGTGAGCCCTGCTCAGAGCAGAGTGCTGGGATTTCACAACAACTGCGGTCAAGGACATCCCGAGATAAACACACTCCTGGCTCACACACTCTGCTGGGAAACATGTGGCAATGCCATCTCCCTGCTGCGTCTGGAGGGATGTTTAGGATGCATCAGCAGTTAAGAAAAACATCCAGAGATATGAACAGTGGTGGGAGAAAAAAAAAAAATCAATGCACAAAGTAACTCCAAAGATCTCATCAATCTAATGGCAATCAAAACAGAAAGGTTTTCCTCAGGCAAGCATCAACCCTCTGTAACTGGTGCTCAGGACAAACTGCCTCCCAGTCACCTTGCCAAGGGCAAGGAAGGTTTGTTGAGGAGTCCACTGCTGTCATGGAAACTTAACTCTTCCCCAGTTGGTCCAGAAGTCTGAGTAGTTGGGACGTTTTCCGCTACAAAGGCTCTTACTCCAAGAGAAAGTACTCAACGTGAAAAAGCTACATAAAAAGGGAAAAAAATGACAATTTTATTGCCAAATTAGAAGCTCACTGAGAGGTAAACGAGCTGTACTTAGTGAGCTGCTCCATTCAAGGCAGAATTTCCCTTGTTTACAGTTAAGATGAAGAAGGATAGGGGAAAACAGAGAAAATAGCAGCCTACTGCCAATATACAAGTGGGAAAGGCTCAGAAGCAATGGGGAAAATATCACAATGAGGCTTCTACAAAGAAGCCTCCATTTGGAATAGCTACAACCAGGAGTCACCATGAAGTTGCCAGTTGTAGCAGAGCTTATTTGCAAATAAAACTCACCACAGAACCAAAAGTAAAATAAAAAATTGTTGAACAGATTCCTGCAGTGTTAGGAGAAGTGTGAGGTAAGGTATCTGTTCACCTCAGCCACAAAACAGCTTCAGAGACCAAGCCAAAAGGCCTTTTGTTATTGCGCTAGGATACTACAAAGAACAAATATTCCACCTGGCTTCAAAAGAAATTGGAAATTTTCTAGTTTGCACTGCTAACAAAATATTTCTCAGGAACAGATTGTAGTAGCATAGACTTTGCATCCTACTTAAGTGTACTCTATCCCAACCTGTCCTACAACAGAGTGTAGCCAGCTTGAGAGAAGTATTAACCCTAGAGCCTAGTTTCTATCTCAGTGCTCAGCTTCACCTAGAGGGACGCAGCACAAAGGTTACTGTCTACAGTATGTATAGATATATATATATGTCACCACCCAGAAACACACACGCACACACACGCATTCGTACCTATAAAACTAAAGGAAAATCAGTACATACAATGTATAAAACGTATGAATGTGCTCAAAAACGCACAAAACCCGCTTTATTTTCATACTTCAGAAATGCTCGGTAATTTGTACGCATGGTTCTGACCACTGCCATCCACCCACTTCATTGGGCCAGGGCTTGGAACGCGGAGGAGGAGGAGACGGTGAGAGATCCCGCGGGGTGGAGAAGCGCTCCTCTGGTTTGGTACCAGTGCTGCTGCAGCCAGTCAGACCGGAGCGCGGGACGCGGGCGTGGAGCGGCTCCAGGCGGGGAGGCTTCCCAACAGTGCTTCCTCCCACTCGTGTGCCAGCAGCACACCCAGAGCTGTGATTCACGCCCTCCGACGGAGTCAGGGTTGTTAGCAAGTGTCTCAATGTCAAGACACCAGACACGATCTCAGTAATGAAACCCACAGTTTTCTGTGCAAAAGGAGTTGAATTGTCAAGACCAATCCCCAAGTACAGTATAAGCCTACAGGCAAGAGAGGGAATAGAAAGTAGCAGCATATTCCACGGGGAAAGAGTCAGCTGCACTGGGAAACTGCAACAGTGGGTTAGGATTTGTCATACAAGTATGACTTCTCATCATTACTAGAAAAATAGATCACATACACACCCCCATGCAGTGTTTTGTTCCTGTCCCTCTAGGCTTGTACCCTTCATAAGGTAACAGGAGACCATTTACAGGGGGCATTCTTTACAAATGCCTTAAAATTCATCTCATCTGCTGACTGTTACAGTAAGTCAAGGAGAAGCAGAGGCAAGGGGAAGATGGGAGAAAAAAGTAAATTATTTGTACGCTGAAATCCAAACAAATTTAAAGTCACCTGTCAAGATTATTTCGCACTCATTATCAAAACCAACAGTGCTTGACTTTGGGTTTCGTGAGGGAGTGAGTGAATCTTTGTCATCTGTAGATTAACTTAGTTTAAAGAGTTCAATACAAGGGGGAAATTTAAGATGACATATCAGACTGAAGCAAACTGTTTTATTGATTTAAGTACACTAACCTCATTATAAACCCTTGTGGGACCTGGATAAATGGTTTGGGGGGCACGGGGGAAATCTCTAGAACAGGGTTGGCAATTTATGGGACTCAGATAAGGAACAAGTGTCCAATTAGAATTAAACATCATGTATAGTACATGTTGATCACCGTTTTTAAGTGGTATTTGTAGAACTGCAAAGAAGTGAAATGGAGGGGAGGGAACACACATGCTAAATATAGCATGCAATAAGAAAAGCAAGAACAATGGTCTTTTATCCAGGCCAGTCTTGTGCAACTGTTCACTGTAAAGGAGTTAACCTAGAAAGAAAAATACCTCGATCTTCCTTATGGGATTGTAACAAGGGGCTTCATACAGTGAACTCAGGCTGCATCAAAGTTAATTGCTCCCCATCTCTTCCCTAAAGTACTATCTAACACACGTGAGGGTTCTACCAAAGGGACATCACACAGAATCAGTTTCCTTCATGGGCCAGAAGTTTATCCAACCACGAGATTTTGCAGGTACCAGCAACAAATAACTGTAATTGCAAATCCCAGTTTTCTTAGTACCCACTCGTCATGTATTGTGTAGACCATTCACTCTGCATCCCTATGGTGTTCTGAAACAGCAATGCAGGTGAAAACCCACATGTGTTTTACACAGTGCAACCCTTGGTGCCCTGTGTTTTGTTGCTCAGGGCCCCCACTCTGCAAAACAGGTCCCCAGCCCCTTCCCCTGCAGTTCCGTCCTCTCTGCTTGAACAGTGACTGCCCCCACCCTCCTTTTCCATTGTCTGTTCCCTGGATCCTGTGGTATCCAGCCAAATCCAAGTAGTTTTTTTCTGATGTAGATTTTGATTCCTCTCAGGTTAAGAAAAAAAACCAAAACAACAAAAAAACCAAAAACCAAACTACCCATACTTTTTACCTCCTTAGAAGTCAAAGGAATTCTCTGCTCTCTTTTCCATAGCCAATGGAAAAAAAAAAGAGCAGTTATACAAGTCCATATTTACAGGACAAGTTGATTAGTGAGTGAATAACGACAGCCAAAAAAACGAGAGGCACGATCCTAAACTAGAACATAAAAGCAGTGTCTGAAAACCAAAGTGGAGATTCCTTCTGAAGTTCGAACCACGGATTAGTGTTTGTCTGTGCAAACAGTTGCTAAAACTCTCTCTGACCAGTGACGGGCGTTTCGCTCCTCTATACAATGGTGTTGAGGGAACAGTGGCTGTGGTGGCTGCCCGTAAGAGTTTCTGCCGGTGTGTTCTCATTTAGTGGGGTGTCAGGAGGGACAAGAAAGGTGCTGCTGTCAGCAGAGTCTTCCAGCTCCACTGGAGAAGGACCAACTGAGGGAGGAAGCGACCCCTCTGTAAGCTGTGGGGATACATCACAGTTTCCTAGTGATGGAGGACTGGTTTGCACAGTCTGAGAGAGAACTCCATCTGTAAAGGACAGAAAACAAGCAGAATCAGAACGTGAAGTACAACATTTCACACTCCCAAACAGATTTACGAGCTGTATTTCTGGAAGCTCTGAGTTTTTCCTGGTTTTGCGCTAATGCACAACAAGATGAGACTGCAAAAGAGGAAAATGGTGTAGCGAAAATAAAACTTTGACATATAAATAAGATGCTTGCACTAATCAGGCTCACTTATCTTGTGAAATACGCTGCTATAAAATCCCAAATTGGAATGATTTCTACAGTATGTGAATATCACAGCTGCAAAACTGAAGAGCACTGGGTGAATCATTAGAAAGTGGTATTTTTGGTCAATTTTTGGGGGGGCGTGGGTGGGGGAAGCAGGGAGGAGAGAAGACACTGGATATATTTTGTTCAAAATCTCTTGTACTTGACATTTGTTCTAGTTCTTAATACCAATCTCTAAAGACCCATCTTCAAAAGGCCACAAATTGTAACAGCATAGTGGAAAAAAGAAAGCTAACCAGGTTACCCATCCAAGGTAAGGCTTGAAAATGGGTAAGGTCTAAGAGGTAAACTGCTTGCAGATTGGATTCCACTTCTAATTTAGGTGATCCAAAGAACCTTTGTGAAAGGTTAATGATACATTTTAACAAAAGACTTTTCCATCACAAAAATTGGAGATTTTATTTAAAGTGTATTTTCCCATCACAATTGCTGAAACACATGATCATAGCTTAAAAAATAAAAATCTATCCTCTAGCCAAAATTAACAAGTGGAAGGAAAGAGAAAACAATTGCGTACCTGGAGTGGAACAAAGGATGCTGTCTGGATTGACAGAAGCCTCATAAGGAGGAGGTGGGTCATCTGGGTGTTGAATATCTGGATACTTGTAAGCAGTGTAGGGTGGAGGTGGGTCGTGGAAATGAAATGCTCCACCTTCCCCATCATCTGAAAGATGCAGTGGAGTAAGGCCAGTTCCAAAACCATCGGGACCATAATCGAAGCCAGGCATCCTGCGGCCCAGGTTAAAATGGTGCACTATTTCAAGAGAAGAAAAAGGAGTCAGTGACTTTATCTCGTGCTTTCTTCTTCAGTTTAAGTCAGATCTCAACACCTTTTTCCACTTTTCACACCCAAGGAACTCATGTCTCCCGAAGACCTAAAAAAGTCTACATAACCCATACAAGTCAACTTGCTGCAGTTAACAACCATACCCAGGCCCACCTGCTCCCAGTCTGTTTGTCCTGCATTACATCTAAATTTGACTCTAACCTCTTCAAACTATGGACACCACTCACAGAGAAGATATTTCAGACTTGGACCGCCTACAAATAAAAAAAAATATCTTTCCATTATCCACTAAAAAAGTTCAAGTTGGGAGACCCTACCAAGACACGCACCCAGGCGCAGTCAAGCAAGACCAGGACATTTCTCACCTTTATGTACATCAACCTGTCAATAATGAGCACGAGGCACAAGGCTGGTACTCACAGTTTGCTCCAATCAAGGACTCTATGCGCTCTCTCCGCCTCTGGCGCAGCCGGTGGACCATGAAAAGCAGCAGAGAGAGGATGAGGAAGGAGGAGATGCAGCTCACGATCAGACGCATTCCCCCGGCCATGGAGTCAAACAAGCTGTTGCCATCTGTTACATAAAACATATGAAAGCAGCCTGTTATTTTTGTTCAAGACTCATCTTCCTTGATCTTCTGTCAGTAGTGGAGAGATAAATGCAGAGTGGGGATTCATTAGCCTGGTTTAACACTTTTCTGTATTTCAGATATATAAGAAAATCATGAATCATCATGTGATTTATCTTTTTACTGCAAGAAGATCTGAAAGTTTCTAAGAATATCTTCCTCAGCAAAAGGG
Source organism: Manacus vitellinus (assembly GCF_001715985.3). Lineage (NCBI taxonomy): Eukaryota > Metazoa > Chordata > Aves > Passeriformes > Pipridae > Manacus > Manacus vitellinus. Next base: position 106,056 of record NW_021940379.1, read on the forward strand.
ACAGAATGGTGAATGTTTCAGGTCTCTGAAAATGGGAAAAAGAAGAGGTTAATGGCATTTTGCACATCCATTTGTTTCCCTGGCATGGTTGATGAAGTTACACTGAAGAGGAAAGTAAGCCTGAAAGCTTTGGGAAAGGCCTGAGAACTGGCATATTGACACACTACATGACTTCTGGACTTGTTAACTTTCACATTTCCAACAACAGAATCTCTAAACATTGTCATTATCACCAAGATGTGCCCACCTAACTTCCATGTGCCATTGGTACATTCTTTAGCACCACTAAGGGATAGAAACTAAAAATACCTTCAAAAAGTGAATCAATGTGATAATCATCTTTCAGAAACTGAAGAGATGAGGGTGAAAGAGAATTAAACCTTTTCCTGGAGTCATACTGAAAGCAAGTGGAAAACAAGAAACAGACCCAGCAGCTTAGAACTTGGAGAGCTCTATCCCACTGCTAAGCAGATTCACACTTGGAAGGATGTTGTGAGCAAATTACCACTGTTCTCCCAGTACCAGGCATGAGAGGAATTAATTTTTCATAGTTCAACTAATTACACTTAAGCAGCACATGCACACACAGACACTGTACACAAAGAAGAATGACCTAAAGGTGATGATCGTGCTGTGTTCTTTGCACCAACTTATCATTAAAGGGTTCTGAATGAGAAATGCACCCTGGTTTGGTGTGGGTAAGAAACAGATGAGGTGGCTGCACAACCTGGTCACCTCCTACTGCAGGACACAAGCACTGCAGGTATGACCCCTCTTCCCAGCCAATGCACTGCCACCCCACTTCCCAGAGGAACCAGCCACATCTGCACCACCTCTCCTTGCCTGCACCCACTCCAGCTGCAAGAGCTCCCTCCATACTTCTCCTTTCACTAAGAGCAAGTAAGTTTTATCAAGATTTCTTAAAAAAGAATGCTAAAAGCCTCACAGCAGTTCTAAGTGCTGGTGTGCTAGTAACAGAAAAATCCACCTAATGTACCACAGATACAGTACAAGGCTACCAGGTTGCTATTTATTATGTCATACATTCCTGGCAACAAGAAATTAATTTAATAGTGCACTACAGATAGAATTTGAACATTGCACCCTCTCAAATCCAGCTGTGCAGTACAAAAGCCTGTGTGCTGTCAAACCTTTCAGCAACTATGGCTGTCAGAGCTTCAGCCAAGGCAGTCACACACCTACCAACCAAGACACCCTCCTGAACACCAGACCTGCCCTTGTTCCTCCTCCATCTTATGGCAATGCCAGCTCTGTGATCCTCATAAATTATTTAAGGCTGTTAATAGTTCTAAAGTGACTTCAGTAAGAAGTCACCTTACACTCATAGGTGTAGAGGCCCAGAGAAGCTGGCTTTGGTCACAGGATGGACTGTAGTGGTGCATCCCCCACTCCCAGGCCACACTGTGATCTGAGAAATGCTCATTAGGCCTCAGCCTTGACGAACTGCACTTAGACTAAGCCACTCTTGAGCTTATCAGAAACACTGTCTGCTCCCAGGAACTAACAGGTGTCTAATGAACACCCCTTTTTAAGAACAGGCTCAGAAACTTGTTTTTCTTGCCAGAACAACAACCCAAATGGAATAATATTTTTGTTACTGAACCTTCAAAGAAAGTTACCAACTCAGACTGTGGTCAGGATGGAAAATTACTGACTAAGGCCCACTCTCTAAAGACCCTATAAACAGCAGCCCAAGATGAAATCCTTTTGAGCTCTTGATTCCCAGATGATAAGGGGCTAATGTGTATGTCTCAAACACTGATAACTGGATGGTTGTGGAGCCAACCAAGGACTGTTAGTGATAATAGACAGGAATTGCTGGTAATAACCAAGGACTATTGGTATTAACATGCTGTGAGAAAGAATAAGATTTGGCTGGAGAAGGGGGGAAGGTGGAAATAGGGCAGCACTTCTCTGAGAGGAAGAGCCACAACACAGGACAGTGCTGGATTGATGCTGAAACCAGTACCAACATCCCCTTAGCTGTATCAACGCTGGAACCAGGACTGGTGATCTTTCTCTTTCCTTTCTTTAGTTTCTCTTTTTTTCTTTTTCCTCTCTCTTTTCCTTTCTTTCTTTAATTCATTTCTCCCTCTTTAATTCCTCACTTCCCTTTCACCCTACCCCTTTATCCAAAACCCCCTGCTGGGTGTTTATATAGTAGGACAGGGACTAACATACCAATTTCCCTGCCAAGTGTGTAATTTACTAATAAAATTTTCTGATTGTTTGTGGACACTCTGACTTCTGTCATTCCTTTGGACCAAAGACCACTACAAATTTTAGGTGCTTCCCTCCCCTCAGGGGTGGGTTGTCACATTTAGGCAAGCCTGACTTCTATATTTCTTTAGACCTGACTTCTATATGTCTTTAGACCAGCTACAACTGCAATTCTTGGACCTTCTGGGGCATTGTGGGCCTCCATCACACTGCTCCTAACGTTCAACAACAACAAAAAGACAAAGACCCACCTTGTACAAAACAAGATCTGTATCATCACAGAGATTTCCAACCCAACATACAAATAGATTATTTCAGAAAAGCTGTTTCTACACTCAGTACAGTATTAGTACTCTCTAACTGCACCAGTTTAGTCACTAGAATAGGTTCTGCACACCAGTTCTTTCCAAGTATTTTACCTCTTCTATTACCTTTTCACAAATAGGACTTGTAGGTCTGTCTAAACAAGAGCCACAAAAGAAAAGTTATTTTCTACCACATCCATGGAGCAGCAATAGACAGACTATCTCAGTTCCAGCATTAGTATATGAAAGATATTCCTCTGCTATTTATCTTCCACTAAATGAGGAGAAGCATCTTTCAGGAGAGTACAGCTGCGATTGCTTGGCTTACTCCTACCACTGAGAAACCCCCCTACTACCAAGTCCTTGAGTAATATTCGTTATCCACTTGTACTCATTGCTCACCCACTCACACTGTGAGAGCTGATTACCTGCCAACCCAACAGCAGGATTTATTTCCCCCAGTTTCTCCTTGGGTGATTAATTTACTTACTGTTGAACAGTAAACTGTTTTCTTTCCTTTGCAACAGAGCTCAGGGAAGATATATGAAAGAACTGGACAGAGGTAAATACATTCTGATTAAAGAAAGTAATTCATTAATTTTCGTCACCTGGAATAGTCATTTATAAACATCCAGAAGGAAAACTGAAATGTTTCCTTTAAAAATTTCAGTGTTTATCACTAGCTGAAGTAACTTCATTATGAAGGAAGCTGGAGGACTGCTTGATAATTCTTCTCTCAAAAAAACCACCAGAACACTTCAAGCAAGAGTATAATGAAACAGTCTCGTTTAGCATCAGTACAGAAGGAAGAGCTTAAGGATGAGAAAGGATGTGGTAAAATACACTCTTCAAATCAGTATTCATCAATAGTTAAGACCCACAGGAATAAGTAAGGATTAAAGAACACGGCACGAGGTTATCCCAGGTCATCTTATCCTGTGTGCTGGATGATGCTTTGCTGACACTGTTCCTGAAGATAAAAAAAGTGAAGCCTAAGTCTTAGCTCAGCTGATAAGAGTGGGAGGAAGACTCCTGCTTTTCCCCCCACTCTTTCACCGACCGACCTGCAACACAAGCTATGAACATCTGCTGAGCTTAACCCTCAGAACAAATGTAAATGACACAAGGAGGAGCCAGTGGCCTTTAATGATTAACTGCTCTAGTTAAGACCAATAAGAAAGACTGCAAATGTGGAAGTCAATAAGCAAATCTGGAATTTGTAACAGATTGAAACAGAAGCCCCTGATGGGAACAGCTGACCTTGTGTTTTCCACAGGAATTCAGAACAATAGTTTCTTAGCACACTCAGATAAGATTAGATTCTTTTAAAATACCAAAAAATAACGGTATCACAGAATGGTTGAAGTTGAAAGGAACATCCTGAGATCACCTAGTCCAACCCCTGTTCAAGCAGCATCAGCTAGAGCAGGTTGCCCAGGACAGAGTTCAGTCAGGCACTGAATATCCCACAGATGGAGATTCCACAAGCAATCTGCTCCAGTATTTGACCACCCCCACAGCAAATTCCATGTAAGCCATGTTTCTTTTTTCAAGTCTCTTTACAGAAAAATAAGCCCCCAAAATCCACACCACTAAAGGGTGACTGACAAACAATTCTAAGGCAACTGAAGACTTAACAGATCCAAAACAAGAAGCTGCACTGATATGCCAAATCCAATAAGCAGAGTTGTATTCCCTGATGATTGTTGAAACTTACACAGTTTAAAAACTCTGCTTCCCCCATGATCCCTGCATGCAAACTTCCACTCACATAAGTGCTCACAATCAGAAAAAGATGCTTAATTAGTGCTCAAGAGAAAAGTGCTTCCTTTTCACAACAACTAAACATGACAAAGGAATTGTGCAAGATGCTTTACTAATAACCCACAGTACTATCAATCTCCATCTGAAAATAAGCTCCTGTTTCTCCTTTCTAAGTAGCATCAAGGATAACAAATTTTTACCAGCCACAGTCTGAAGCGTTTCCCTTCCTATAATCTGAGATCTTCCCCCACAGGGCAGCTGTACCCAACAATATCAAGGCACTGCAAGGATGCATCATTTCAAACAAAGTTACACCCAAACATAACCAAGTGGAGCACTCAACTGTTTTTTTCTTGACAACACTGCAGCAGTCAACTCTTACCCGGGTCTAGGCAGGTGAACTTGCAGCACTCCTTCGGGTCCTTGCGGTACTGCTGACACCCCTGGGGCCGCTCACACAAAGCGGCCACGCACATCTCAGGCTCACCGTTGTGACACGTGCAGCTCAAACAGGGATCGTTCCCTTTTGGGGTGAAATAGTATCCTTCATCGACAATGTTGTCTTTGATATCAACACAAGTCTGGCCTGCAACAGAAAGGCACATGGGCGTCGATGGAATCCAGTTTATTCTGTTGCATTAAGTGACTTGTAAGCATAAGCAGACCACCAGTTAAAATCCATGCCTTCACCTTACAGCAACTTTGAAAAGGGATCTCCAAGGAGCGGGGAGGATAATGGATAGTCTGGAGGCACACAGGGATGATTTACTGCTCAAAATTGACAAGCTGAGTTTCAGGTATTTAATGGAACTGACACACTTTCAGGCATCCTCTCCAAGACAAAGGAAAGTAAGTGGTCTGAGAAGTTTAACCTTCACTGCCAAAGCCTTCTGCAGCTCCCTTCCTCTCTCCTGGTACTTAGGAAAAGATGGATCTTCTCTGGACCAAACCTGAAGGACACTTAAAACAGGCCAGGCCTAAAGAAGGAAGCCAGGCAGTAGTACTACCCCTGTCCTAGTGGCATCTTGATCCCTGCCCAGTTGCCTTCTGCCCACTGTCCTAAAGGCAGGTACCAAAACCAGAGTGAGGGAACAAACACAGTGCTGGCACATGTCAGCTGGAGCAGCTGCTCAGGGAGGACGGCCTGTCCCCTCCACCCTATGCACAGGTCAGCTGGGAAGTTCAGGCTGGAAGGGACCTGAGGAGGCCTCCAGTTCAATTTCCTGATCAAAGCAGGGTCAGCTATGACATCCCAATGGGTTTTATCTAATCTGGTCATAAAAACCTCTGAAGACAGAGGCTACACAACCACCCCAGGAGTCAGCTGCACTCCTGACGACCCTCACAATTAAACAGCTTCTCTCCTTCTTGCAATGAAGCACCATCTAGATCAGGTACTGTTTAAGACTACCTGATAATCCTGTCAATACTTCTGTTGGAATCGAGGCTTTTGGAGTACAGAAATTCAATATAAAGTGAAAAAAAATGGCTTTTCTTCTTTAAGTCAGTAAACTCCACTTGTCTTTTCTCCTCTAGTTCCACTAACTGTCTGGAAAGAACTCAAGAGAATCTTCTATATTCAAAATAAACCAGAAACAAGTGTTTCCTCATTGTAATGTGAAATTAATAATTTAAGGGTGATGCTTACTAATAAGGTGCTTTTTAAAAATTTCCCCCCCCCCAAGTATACTTTATTTTAGGGCTGATACTGCAGCTTAACAATTTTTTAGTGAAACTCTGTACTGTGTGACAGCCACACATGACAATGCCCTTATTTATTAAAACCAAGCAGAAACGTAATTCCACCCTTTCGTTTGTTTTTTTTTAATTCACTGGGCAAAGGTCGGAAAGGATAATGAAAAAATTTCCACGTGTTTGTTACATGCATATTTACACACACAACACAGTTGATACTGAACCAAAACCAACTTACTCCTTTTGCAGAGGAATGAAGATTTCTCATAGCAGTTTTTAGCATGCCAGCTGTGCAAACCACGGTGCCGGAAGGTAGGATAATGGAAACACTGAAGCTGGGCACAAAGAACGTTCTCCTTTTCAGGCATAGCCGTATCAGAGCTGGGGTCAGGGGGTAAAAACACTTCTGAAGAGCCTGCAAAAAGATACACTGGCATAAGCAGCCTGTGGGTATACAAAGCTTCAGAAAGGCTCTGTAATGTCACTCATTCCATGCACACCACGGCTGCTGCCCTCCAGCTCCAGCTTCCATTAGCAACACTGCTCCAGGGAAGGCAAACAGCTGGGGGGAAAGGGGTGACTCACAGAGAAAAGAGGCTGCTGTTTTCAAAGGACTGGGTAATTCTGTCACTCTGAACCAGGAGAAGTGATATTCTGGTATCTTCACAAGTGCTGCTTTCCAGAGTCCCACGGGGTTTGCCTGACAACAGTTACGCATCTTCAAACCACGCTGAGTTTGGCCACACTTGTTACAAGCGGAGCAAGAACCCACACACCAATCTTGTGCCTGGCACTCCAAGCACCCACTGGCTCTTCCAAAGATGCCTGTGCATCCACCTGTGCTCCCCCCATCTCCTGTTGCTCATTCCAAGTGCCCTAGCTGCACCTGGGGCATCCACTGTTTGCTCCTTCCAACTCACGTTAGCAAACAGTATTGTGGTGGGTTCCAAACAGTGCAAAGGGTGTTGATTACTTTTTTACATGTTTCACATGTTCCAATAATAAATCAAAATTTTCAAGCTATGGAACCCTAAATCACTTTTCAAACAGGCATCAGGAATTCAGAGTCTGCTTCAATATAAGTCAATGAAGCCTAAGAAAAGGTTTTCAGAAACTACAGGATGTTATTATGTACTACTATGTACTTTATTTCATTGAGGCATCTCCGTAATAAATACAACACCTGAATATATGGTACTGAGAAAGCTTAAATTTATACAATGCATCAAATTAAATAAAACTTACAATAAAGTTATCATGATTTTTCTGTAATTTGTGCCCCTCTGCTTGTTAACACTGTCAGCAGATGGCAGTGCAGTCAGCTTTCCAAAGAGCAAAGAAAGGTCCTTTTAAGGAGAATGTTTGTATTCATGTCAAAGGAAGTATTTTTCAAGACCCAACTGTTTAGCAAAATTCTGTTCATAATTATTACCTGTACCTAAGGGACAGCTTCCCTTCCACATTTTCCATGGATACCAACAATTGTGTATAAGAAAAAAAAACCTATTTAGCTTGGTTTTCAAATGCTACACCGGACTTCACAGTGCTGGTGCTTAAAAGAAACCTCATCTTTGCTTTAAATTTTCCATTATCTAAACCAGTACAGCAATTAGACATGCAGCTGTACACTTAAGAGTTCATATAATGACTTTAACTAATCCCTCAACTGAATTAGTCAAAAATAAAAGGTGTAGAAACATTGCCTTGTCAGCAGAGGGAGCTGCTTGTTTTGCAATTGAAAGAGTTCAGCCAGCAAAGCCCAACAGATTAACGTTGAGTTTTTCGTGTAAACTGGGATACATTTTTGGAATTATGCAAATTTTGATTCGGTTTAATTAAACTACCTGAAGTACTTTAAAAGAAAAAAATAAGAGTAATTCTGAAAAATCTAGTGGGGTTTTTTTTAAGTATATAAAATTCTTTCAATTTTTAAAGAGCTAACTCCCCAAACATGCTACACTAGTCTGTGCAAATACTAGAATCAGGAGTTCATCTAGATATTCACAAAGAACAAGAAACTACCGTAGTTTCCTTTTTCTCATTTTAATCAATATGAAACACAGATAAAGTGAAACAACATGTTCTTTGCACAAGACATCAATGTGAAAAACCATGAAACTTCCTCACCTTTAAAATAAGACATGCATGGGGTATTAAACTCTTTCATTTCCACATTGTAAAGCCAAGCAGTTCCCCTGCAATATTCAACACTATCACTAAAAGAAGCTATGTTGTTCTTGCAAATTATATTCAGGCTTTAAAGACAGTTTCCATGGGCCACTGAACTAAGCAGTAATTTGAGAGGCCTACCTTTATAAGCTACTTCCCAGTGACCTTCCAGGGAGTGACTTCGATTGGTGATCACATACTGATATCCGACCCAGAACCTACCAAAAAATTAAGTTACATCCTAAGGATACAGGGCAAAAACATACTAACAAATGAAATCCCACAGAACCTTACAATGTCTTTATATATACAAGTTAATTTTCATAACATTCTGATGGCTTTTTTCCTTATCATTTCAGCCCATATGTTGGCAATGTAGAGAGACTACACTTGAGGAATAGAGGAAAATACTCAATAAAATACTTGATAGTTTTCTATGTTTACCAATTATAACTGACTGTGGCTTTTATTTCTACTCACAATAAGCACCTTATTCTGTTGTTATGGCAGCACTTCAGTATCAAAAACTCAAAAATCATACAACAGCATCCAGAAGTCAAGTATTTCTAAATATATGCAACTTATGTCAGACTGTTCTGGATCAAACCATCTAACACTCCAGAGACAGAGACACATTGTTACTGAACCATTCCTGGTGATCTGTCACAGCAGCCCATGAGTCTGAGAAAAAACCCACAGGCAGAAAAAAAATGTTTGTTGTGAACGAATAGAATGAAATATCTAAAGCCACCAGAACACAGTTACTGCAACTCAAAATGGCTTTTTTAATTCATTCCTATCTCAAAGTTGCAAGTTTTTTTAGAGCCACAGGTTGGAAATCAAATCCTGATGAAAAATTAAAATAATTATTTCTGGACAAGGTAGTGCAGCAGTAAGTCACTGTGAAATCCACCATAACTGTACATTGCTGAGACAACCTGAAGATAAAAAGACTCTGCTGAATTTAATTACCTGTTAATGTTAATTAAAACATAAAACACAGATGGCCACTGCCAAACAGCATGTTCGTGGTGGTTTATTCACCTGATGTCAGTTTTACAGTTAGATTTGTGACACAAACTGAACGACCCGTATTTGTATCACACAGAAACCATTCTTGTGTAAAACAAGATCTTCATCTGTTCCTTCCCACTCACCGATGCTGGTCCTGCCTTAAAAACGTCATCTCTTCCAAGTCCCACTCGTGAGCCAGGATGAACCTCAGCTCCTGGTCTGCAGTGAAGGTGGCGAGGGACCCGTTCACCCGCTGACATGTCTGCACGGCGTCCCAGTAGTTCTCCTCGTTTAAATACACCCTGTAACAGCTGGCTGTGCCCTCATAGTGGTGCCATCCTGTTGGGCACTTTCCTAGGAAACATGAAGAATAGAAGGGAAACCATTCCCCCCAAATTAGGATCTTTAGGATAATGCATCCTGATCAGTTTATGACAATGCAATGAATAACCACTTGCACGTGTACACACAATATACTGTGTACACTTCACCTCTGCAGGAGGAGGTGCATACATTACAGATCACTGAAGGTTAACTTTACTACAGTTTCTGATAAATATTGATTTTTCTTTAGCTGTTTTTTAAAAGATGCAACTCCTAGTAAAGTTTCATCACACTGTGAAAGGCTTTAAAGTTTTTAATTAAGACTGACAATCTACTGTGGAAGATATTCCCCTACATATCGTTATAAAAACAATCAACTCGATCGAGTGAAAAGCAGCAGCAAGAAGCAGGAAATAAAAACCAGAGGTGGTCAAATTAATGACTGTGTCTCTGTCAGATGCTTAGCAATACATCCAACTTGCTGTGAAGTTTTCAACCTACTCTTACAAACAGTCTCAGCAGTATTCACATAATCCTGCTCCCAGAGTCAATCACTGAAGATGATGGGGGTTCTGGGGAAATTCTTGGTTGCTTTGGAAAAACATCACTGTAAAGCAGATCTTTAGGAAGTAAGAAGGTGATGATGTGAACTGCTGTCTCGGCTTTCTCTCAATTAACTCAGCTGAGGGAACCTGAAACAAAAGCCTGGAGGCACTTCTGGATGAAACAGGCCCATGGGCTTTGGACTGACATTCATGGAGGTGATGGGTGACTAATAGAGAGAATCACAGAGACAGGTGGATGAAATTTAAAAATATGATTTTAGCACCTGCACCTGAAGTATTAATTTTGCACACATAAGAAAGAAACTTCATATTCAGAAACTGGTTTATGTTCATTCCATGCAAGTCACAGTTCTGTTCTCAAGCCTCTTTATTCCCTTCAGAAACAGTGATCTTTACCATCAAATAATTATATACAAACTTAGGTTTGAAGCCCATTAATTAAATACCTTTCCTCATTCTCCATTTATATAGGATCTTTTAAGATCTACTAAGGATCTACTATAGGATCTTTTAAGATCTACATCATTAAGGAGGGGCAGAATACAGTACCAATCAGACTGCAGAGCACATTAGAAATTGCCATATTGATTTCTAAATTGCTTTATTGTCCTCCATAAATTTCAATAACATAATTTAGCTACCAGAATCCATGATAAATCAAAATACCAATCACTTGTCTTTTTCAGTAGATCACCAGAGTTCAAATAATCATTCCCATGTTCCCTATGTTCCCATGTCTTTCCCCCATGTTCTCTTCCTAACCTGTCCCATCCCAGTCTCCAAGGCTAATCAGTGCAGCATCTCATTCCCAAATCATTGCATGATCCCTGGAGCAAAGAGGGAACCAAGCTAAGAGGCAAAAGGCTGGGGAGACTCAGATGTTTTGGGCCTGGAGAGATGGGAAGGACACTTGCAGGACATTCATAACGCTTTAGGTAAGGCTGGGACTGGGATGCCGACAGCGGCACAAGCAGTGCTGCAGGTGAGAGGGCTGGATTTTAAAAATAGCCTAAATTTCTAAATTAATTAGCAGGAAGATGGCCCAGATTTCCCAGTCTGCAACTTACTGCTAAATCGGACAGGCTGTGCCACGTTGACACCTCCTCTCCCTCGGTTGTGCCTCGAGTCCACATTCTCCTTCCCTGTCAAGCATTGGGACCAGAAGGAACAGTCAGTACTGGGGAAAGATGCAAGCAAAGGCAGATTTCATTTTATTAAACTTTCTCCGAGTTTGAATTCAAGACATGTGGTACATGACACGCTCAGGTAAACAAAGATGGCACAGGACTTGATGCTCATCATTTCAACTGCTGCAGCAAATGCATCATCCCTGATGCATTTTATCTGTTCCTGCTAAAAGAACTGCCCACTCCCCAGCTGCTTCATTCCTCAGTTGTGTGTTCAAGGACACAAGACAACGTCTCCAATATATTTTCCAACACATTCTCTGAGATCTAGGACAGAATTAAAACCAGAAAAGGAAACCCATCTTCATCCAAAAGAACGAGGGGTTTTTTTCACTCTTAGGCTTCTAAAGGAAATATTAGCTCATTAATTCTGACACAAAACCACACACTCCCCCATCTCAGTGGCAGGTCTAACAGGTGTACATGACAATTGGGTTTCGTAACCGAGGAAGAACAAGGTGCAAGATGTTATTCAAGGAAAGGGGCTGGAGTGCTCCCTGTGCCTACCAGGAGTAAATAAAGAACACACAATTTATGTGGAGACAACGCAGGGTGGACCACAGCCAGCAAAACTAGCAGGATCCTAAGCAGGAAGGCTGGCACGGTGGTGGGGAGAAACCTTTGAGAAAGATGGAGATGAGCACCGAGAAAGATTAATCTGGAAACAAGGGATTAACCTTAAAACCTTAACCCAAGAATGTAAGCATTAGAAACACCTACTAGTATGCTACTACTACTAGACATTACTAAATTTAATAGAATTTAACCAGCAGAAAGAGATGTGCAGACATTCATTTCTATATAAAAAAATCAGCTTATTTTGCTTTAAAGCTGATTAGCTCTATTTAGCCTCGCTAAACCAAATAAACCAGCCATGATCCTAAATAAAGAGAAGCTACACAGTCATCTTCAACAGGTTTAACTACATCTGTTTGAAATATATATGAAATCATGTCATTTAAACTTTCTCTTTTCAGACTGTATTTAGAAAGCAAGAGGTTTGCAGCAATTTCACGACAATTTAAACCTCGAGTTGGAGGCTGTTCAGTGTGCTACCTGGGGGAAAGACCTCCACAAGACCCAACAGCAAACTGCACTCCCTAGAATAAATGTTAGCACTGATGAGCAAAAAAATCCCCAGCTGTAGCCCAGGAACAGCAGAGTCACTTTGCATTCATCTGGCTCTAGCATACTGAGTTTGCCCTGGGTTAATGGGATAAGCAAGGGATATTTAATTATCACGTTATCCCAGGAATTACATGTCTACAGAGATCACCCATTAAGAAACGGCCGTGCAAAATAGACTCGCACGGCCTTACAGGAATAAAGTAGTAATTCTACTGTTCAATATTAGAAGACACTATCTATCACAGGCAAGAAGTCAGTGCCACGAAATTCAGTCAGCACACATTTCAAAGGACACTAAATGGTAAAATAATTTGACGGTGAAGATTAACGATTTTTTTATTACTTTAAAGTCCAATCTATTTTCGGTTTTAGAATTTGTTTTTAATCCTAGTGGTTCAACAGCAGTATTTACAATGTGATTTTCAGAGCAAAACTGAGACGCTAAAAAAGTAAATCTTCAGTTATGGTAACACTTTAAAAATAACGCCAGCTAATGTAGAATGCTTTATCAAATTGCACTGAGTTCAACATGGGAAGCTCTATTTTCCCATGGCATTAAATGGTAACAGCTAAACCCAAAGAACCAGTAAGAACCAAACACACGAAGAATTAGTTCCCTTTCAGAAGTGAGAGCAGATGCAGCACCATATGGCTGACCCTCCACGGCTAAACAGAACGCCCACGAGGACTTAACAATTTATCTCCCCCAGGAATAAAACAGAAGTTCACAGGTTTTGACATGCAAGGTTAAGAAAGGGTTACTTGGGTTAAAGAAAGGGTTACTTGGGCTAACATCTTAAATTGACAGAATTTATGCCAGATGCTTTGAAAAATAGCTGCACAGATCCCACACGAAGCGAGTTCAATCAGTCTGCACCCAGGAAGCAGGACTCTCATTCCTTCCTCAGCATCCGCCCGTGTCAGCAGACTCGCTGCTGAAACCAGGACTCAAGTGGCAGAAAGCAGCCACCACAAGTCACTTCCAAAGCCCAGCGCTGTCAGCTGCTTAATAAACTGCTGCTCTTCAAATATTAAATTGCTTCTATTTGACCTGAATTTCTGTCTCCAACAAAAGCAATGATGACAACTTTTTCCAGGGCACTAAAGAGATGCTAACAAGCCCCTAAGTCACTTGACTGCGGTGAAAAGCTGTAGCAGATTCTGGTGGCAAAGGTGTAATTGGACTGGTTTGCTACTGTACTTTCACAATACTCTGAGGAAGAATTTTCCACGTACTTTGCTGTTCCTGCTTCTTTTATACGAATACTTTTATCTTTACAAATACTTTCATCTTTAAAAATAAATTAAGAGTGCCATGGACTAAGCTTTAAGATAACAACCTGAGTCAGAAGATCACAACCTAACCATGTCTGAGTGTTTCAGAAAGGAAAAGCCATAATTTTTAGTACTTATTTGCATACTTAATACACTGAAAGCTATCAGATTTTGGAAGATCAGTTATTTTCCAAGATATTTATTCTTTTAGATACTACAACTACAAGCAATAACAGGAACAGTAGTATTTTTACTAGCCAAGACAGAGGGAGAGAGATCCATTTCCTTTGACTTCATAAAATTACTCCAGAAATGTAATTTACTTGCTACTTGGTGAGGAAAAGGAAAAAATAGTTTCAAAGAAAAATTCATGGGGTGCTATTTTTTTCTCCCCTCAAATACTATAGCATGGTGGACGTGAGCATCTTCCAATCTGTTTCCCAGTGGATTAAGTCATGATTAGTATTCACTGAGCTCCTTCCAATTTACAGTTACTGTCTCATTCACTCTAGCACAATTATAGTCTAAGTATAGGGCCATACATCAAGAAAGTTGCCCAGCAGTGCTGATTCTGTGGCTATTTTCAGTTGCTTAAAACTTGAAGCTACCAATTCAGAATAGAAGTTTGCCATGCTGATGGCTCCTACTACCTTTTATATTGATAAACCTCTTCAGATATGAAGCAAAGCAGTGCAACAATCGTTCAGGACAAAAATTAAGATATTGGAAATTTTGCTTACTTTTCTAACTACCTTTTAGATAAATATGTGGTGTCAGGGCCCTGATAAAGTCCTAGAAAAAGCTCTGTGCCATGCATACAAGTTTTGCTATTTCTCTTGGGGACATGGCAAAAAAAGAAGGGACAAATGCAGCCAAGTTTCAGTCTGAAAGAACTATGAGTTTGCCCAGCAGAGGCTGGAAGGAATTCAGTTACATTGCCCACACTCTTCCACGTACATCCACGGAGATTACTCTGCAGAATTTATCCACAGGATCTCAGTAACACTTGCTTTGCACATCGTGTCTCATTAGGGGATGCCAAGCACACAAGCACAGCAGAAAGCTCTTTCTTCTTCCCCCTCAGTGTGTCCATCAGTTGGATCAAGTAAAAGGAAGCAAAAAGCCAAGCAGTGCAAATGGCATGAGAGCTGAGACAACACAAAAGTGAGACTTGGCACCAGCTGAGACAGGGACAGGCAGAACGTCCGTGTGCTGAGCAGCTCTGCATGGGGGGACAAACGTGACACCAAATGTGTTCAGAGGAGCAAGAAGAGAAACTGCAATCTGCCACACACCCCAAGGTCTGCTGTGCACCACAGAAAGGGCAGGCAGAGAGGACACTGCCTGTAACACAGAGGTCCTGTACAGTCAGGACTCATAAAGGGGGTGAATATTGGATTTTGGGGAGTTGAACCAGGTTCCAGACTTTCTGTGTCACAGATGGTAAGTCGCTCAAGCCAAACCCTTTACAAGGATGGATGTGCTATGTCAAATTGTCTCAAAATGAAACTGTTTGTGAAGCAACCGGGTCTTGTTAATATATTATTAGTTCCAAGATTTGAATTGCTCCTGTTTAAACACACTGATTCTCAAAATTTACATCAAAAGCTGCCTTGTCCCCTCAAGCTTCAAATTTACTGTCCAGCATACAACCCACTAAAAGCTTGGAAAGCTTCTAATTCCATTTGGAAATTTGAGAGGTGAGAGAACTTCAAGATTAAGTCCAGTTTTGTGCCTCAATATTTCAAAATGCAGTTTAGAACTTCCCAGAGAGGAGTGACTTCTCAGATCAGGCAGCTCCCCACCATGTGCTATCAATTGTATTATGCCAGGACATCAATGCCAACAAAGAACAGCATCCTGCTGTGATGAGCACTATTCAATGCAATAGGCTGACAGGAAAGAGCTTATAATTTAAACACAGGAGGTAAGGTAAAGAAATAGTTCAGCAAGGGCTCAGAAAAAGTGTGGAAATGCTCAGAGGTTTTTATCATTATTACCTAGCTTTAAAAAAGGACATGTACTAAAAAGCACACAAACGTCAACAGTCACTTCAACCAAACACAATATCCTTGGTGAAATAAAACAAAGAGCTGGTTTTGATCACTTCACTCGGGGGGGGAACAACCCCTAGGAATTCAGCTCACTGAAACCTTCCAGTGTTCTTGTTTCTGACCAAGCAGGTCTAGAGAATAGTACTGAGAAATACTTTTTAAAGGAAGAATGTGACACTGGGCAAGGGTGTGCACTACAGGATGAGCTGAAGGTTTTCAAGCTCAGATGCTGGGGGAAGCCCGAAGACATCTGACAGCACAATCTGATCATTTATTTATGGAAAGAATTCTGTTTTTTAAATATAAACAAATGAAGGAAGGAAATGAAATGATCACCAATATAACTGCAAGCTGAAAAACTGATACAGATAGGATTTATGAAAGGCACTGGAGTTTAAGACATCCACTCTAATTCCTAAGCAACAGAAACAAACATCAAGCCTGCAGCAAGAAGAAACAAAGGCAAACAGACAGAGCTATACTAAACTCTGCTCTGCTCGTCCCCCTGAAAATGAGTTAGACCAGAAGGCCTGCAAAGAAGGTAGAGTATCTGCAGAAGCTGATCTGATATTCTGGTAGAAGCAAAGCTGGAAATCCAATAAGCAGTAAAAGGCAAACTGCAGATCCCTTCCCTCTTATGGGTTTAAATACAGGTCGAAAAATCATGTTTCTACTTTGATTACTTGTATAGAAACATAAGGGAAAGTGAGTAGAAATAATAAATTTCCATTTGTAAAAGTCCTTGTTAAAGATACTAATGCCTGTTTCCACCATCTCACAGAATACCCTACTCTAGGATAAACTATTTTTAGGATCGAGTACTGTTGACACGGAACAGTACACAAATTTCATGAAGCTCCACTGCTTAAGCAGAAGAGAGTCACAGGCACATGCTACATAAACCCTTCCAGCAATTTTTAGTATGCTCACAAGAGCAAGCAGCCACTGCTTTTAGTCTACCAGAGAGATGAATTGAGGGTAATCACTGCTGCAGATTCCACTGACGTGTGTGTGCCCACTGGGAAGGGCAGGGGGAACAGTACTTTGCACATGGTAAGTTTGGAACTGAAAGGAATTCCAGGCTTTAAAGGGAAACAGTCATTCTGATAAGAGAGAGCAAGAACAAAACCAGCTGTAACGACAATCTTCACAGAAATAAATGGTCTAGCAAAAAATAGGCATCTCATACACTTATTCAGATTGCCAATGAATTAATGTCTTTCTTAATTGTGTTCTGAAAGAAATGACAGAAGAAATTATTCTGACAAAAAAGTCTTAGGATTTGGAGTGGGTTTTGTACTTCTGATAACACATGAATACAAAACTAATTTATTAATTACAGTTCCTCTTCTTTTAATACACTTGTTACTAACATAAATGAAACCAGGCCTGAAAAAGGTAAACTAAACCAACAGTGACAAATAACTCCCAATGGTTTTGTATTAAACCTCTCAAAATACCAACATGACTAAGTAGTCATTGAAACACACATTCACCACCACCACAAAACCTTAATTCACTAGCACTGATCTCTCCCAAGTTGCTCATGTTGGAGTGTGCCATTAGTAGCTCAAAGGCTGAAGATTAACAAGCTTCCCAACCAGATTCAAGGCTCTTTCTTGCAAGCCTTCTTTTCATGCTTCAGAGAGTTTCCATGCCTTTTAATTTACAGATATTTTAATTTTCCAAGTTTCACAAGTCCAGGTGGCTTCACTAACTAGTTCTTTCAGTGTTCAGCCTGGTTTTATTGAAATTAAAAACTTTAATTAAAAAGTATTTACATTTAGCTGAATCATCTCACGATTGCTCATCTAAATCCAAAGGTATTTTCTAAATTTAAAGCTGCATCATTTCTTGTAAATTCAGAGGCCAAAGAAGAAAGTTGCCACTCCTGAGTATGACTGTGTGCTACTATTATTAGCAGCATTAGCTCCCCAATCCATGTCCCAAGACGTTCTCTCCTTTGACTGGTCACATACATACTGCTTTTCCCAACATAAGAAAACCACGCTCTTCCAAACTGATTCAGGTCTCAGGTTTACTTTCATTGATGTTACTCCTTTTTATTCTCCAGCACACCATTCACATGCACACCAACCTCTCCTGATTCTTGACAGATCTAAATAACACATGCCCTTCAACACCCATTTCAGGTCACGATGCAATCCCACCAATTTTTTTGTTACAGGTATAATAGTTTTTACATCCCACACCGGTAGTTCTTGTTCCTCTGGTTTGCTGGCTGCACTCCTCGCGTTACTGTGCAAATATCTCGGGTCTTTCACAAACACCACACCTGCTTTCTGGCTGTTTTACTGAGCACAGTCTTTTCACCAATTACTTATCTAATTAATCCTCTCATCAAGTGCAATACTTTCCTTCTCTGTGCTGTCCATCATTTTCCCCTCTAGTATTCTTTTATGTATGTTATTCTCCTCCTGTGTACAGACATGGTGGCGAATCAAGTCTCTCCCACGTTTCATTTCTTTAAAGTTCTTCTCATCTTATCAGGCCAGACAGCACAGCAAGACCTACATCCCAAGGAGAAAACAAGAGCCTATGCACTGAGAAATCTGCTTCCATGAAATCCTCTTCATATACCAAATGTTCTTTGGAACACCATCCCGGTGCATACTCCACACAATAACTTAAATTGCTGACTAATACACCAGGCAACAAGAGAGGATAAAAATAGATTTCTACTAATTGGATGTTCAAACGTTCCCACAAGTGAAGTCTTCGGTGCTTTTTAAGTAAATCCAAACAGTAACATGACTCTGCCTTCCCCTAGCCACTGAATTCCATTAGACTCCAGGATTTTTTTAGGTCCCTATATTTTCACATTTGGTCAAAGTTGGCTAAAAAGGAAGAAGAATAACAGCACAATTATAAAAGCAGCTTTCTTTAGGACATCCACATTGTAAAGAATATCCTTAAAAGACTATTAATGGTACAGCTTAATTTTCAATTTCAGAAGAAGTTACCAATTTTTTTTCTGCTTTGCTGCAAATATACACACACACAAACCAACTAAAAGCTTTCTAAATAGAGCACTGACATTCTTTTAATTATTTGGGTACAGTACACACTGGGGAGATGGTTAACTGTGGCAGAGTTTCAAAGTCTGAGAGTCAGATTTACTTTTCTAATCCCTCTAGAAAATATGAATATTTAGAGAAGTTTGTTGCTGTAAAACACAAATGTTACTATTTTGTAGCACCTCTTTAAAACAGCTCAAAATTCAAAATGATGACAGACTGAATGCTGTGATGACAATGCCACAAAGTTCATCAGTGATTCTCTGCAAGGAAATTAAGTAGTTCACTGAAGAAGAACTTCTTAAAACAGTTTTCAAATGTGATTTAGTCACACTGTAGAGGTAAAAGTTTAGAATTGTGCCACAGTTGAATTCATGCTTTCAGATACCTGTTTCACTCTTCTTAATGGAAAAAAATTAGAGGTCCCTTAACTTTTCAGATAAACAAGAAGGAGTTGCACTGGCCTGTTTGTCAAGAACAAATGAAAACATTCAAAATTATGATTATATAGTCACAGTTTTTCTTTGCTTGTTTTTAAGCACATCTCAGCATCCAGTAACTTTAGCAGAGAACCAGTGCTGGTCACAGGCAGCATAGGATTGTAAGAGTTTCTGAGGAGGAAATACACCAGTCTGTCTGACAGAACAAAGTTCTCCACACAAGAAGCATAAGCAGAAGAAGGAGCAATAAAACAAACTCTCTACCCAAGCCCAACAATGTCACCCAGCACCATTTGAGTGATATACAACTAAATCAGTAATTCCAAATTTAACCACGGGCTTATGCGTCATTTCAGCTTAATTGCAACATGATTTTTTCCTTGTCATGAAAGTCTCCTTTTAGACTACAAACTCACCTCATCTCCAGGACACCTGCTCACAGAGGATAATTCAGACAAGCCAAAAAACTGTCTGTGGCACTGGCTGCTCAAAATGAAGAGAGGCCAACTCGAACTTTGTTAATAATGGGTACAGGTCTATCAAAAAATCTCCAAAATTTCAAATAACAATAAGCAAGCGATCTGAAAGAGTCAAAGTACTGCTGCAAAACAAGCTGGCACTGGGATGAGCATTCTGCTCAGATTTTCCTTACCCGAACAGTCAACTTCATCACTCTCGTCCTCGCAGGTGGGCCATCCATCACACTTCCAGTCGGAAGGGATGCACTGAATGGTTCCACTCCGACACGCAAACTGCCCCGAGGTGCAGCGGAGCTCTAGGGAAGAAGAAGAAATTTGTGCTTTGTTTAAAGTGTGATTTATTCTCGCAAATCTATACATATATTAATTGTCTGTCGTGTCGTGTATCACCGAAGCGCAACGGACAAAGTTTCCAAATAAGCCAGCATGTTAAAAACAGCCTCGTTTCAGATCACTTCGTGTTTCAAACTGCATGTTTGTGGTTTTAACAGACAGGAAGGCTTGGGAAATAATTCTCTCGAGACACCTGTGGTAAAAACTTCCTGATAAAGATACCATGTGAGCAGCTATCACCACAGCATTACCCATTCATTTACTTCTGGTGGGGCACTGAGGATTTTGGTCGCTTTTCTCAGAACCAAAGTTCAACAGAAATGTTCCAGTAGTTAAGTGCTGCATTACACAACAAACTCAGAATCCTATTTCCATTCTAATCACTATGCCAGGACCCACTAGACTTGCACAAATGTCCTGCCTGATTCAGAGACGCTTCACAGAACTACTTGAAAAGTAATTTCTATATCCATGAACCTGTTTTCACTTTCTAGGTTAAGCTCTTCTGTAGCGTTTCTCCATGTGAGCATATCCTTCACAAGCAGCTGTCGATATCTGCAAACATGTGAGTGCACTGCCTACCTGCCATCACTACACTGTCACACCTCATTAGCATTACAAAAAGCACAACTTTTTTCAAAGCTTTTTTTAATAGCAATTCCGTCTATCAAATGCCAGAACCTAATAATTCAGGTTCATTTTGTATCCCTCAAAACATTTCGCAAGGGGGAAAAAAGTCTGTCTACACAAGTGAACAATTCTTAGCTGGTTCACAGCTGGCAGGTTTGCCAGCTGCCATCCCCATCCACAGGTTCACTTTTGCACCACACCATCACTCTCCATCTTTTTTCTGGGTAGTGGCTGTCAATTTTCCATTGTTTTTGAACAATTTAGCTCATACTCCTCTCAGTGAGGTACACTAACCCCAGGTAATTTCGTCTAGAGAGGGAGTATCCTTTCAAATAGAAAAAAAAAAGCTTGAAACACTCATCCCAGATTTTGAAAGGACCAAAGAGGCAACTGTTTTGAAGAAAGAAATCTCTAAAATAAAACTTAAAATACAGGTATGCATTCTCTCATCCACAGTTTACAACCTAAGAGCAGAGCTGTAATTGCAGTTGTTACTTCTTAAAACATGTCTAAGCGAAATCAAGACAGAGGTCACATTTAAGTGTTCAAACAACATGACTGGGCACAATAAAACCAGTCATCATGCACTCCCAATAAAAGCTGTACACACACACCTAGTAATTGGTATAAGATATTGATAACCGGCTTCTAATTTGATGTTAGACTAAAATCCAGTCCTACTACTGGTTTCTCTATAAAGCACAGACCTGCTCTTCTAGAAAAATAAAAGCAGGCACATCCTCTTAGCAACCACCTACTCAGAGCAAACATTCAGGTCACAAGATGCTTAGAACTCACAGGGACCTGCCAGACTACTGACGGCAACAAGAGACCTGACAGCACAAGAGTGTTCTCACCCATTTAGAGCTTTACTCAGCCCAGACACCGACAGAGAATGAGCACAGGGGAAATGGGGGGGGAAAAAAAAAAAGAATTATCATCTTAGGTCATAATGATTTCCTCCTCAGAACAAAATCTGAAGTAATTTCTTTAGCCTTTAAAGGAAAAGGAGGAATAAAGCAAAGGGAAATAAAAAATGGGGGGAAAAGCTTCTCTTGCCCAATGTACCAAGAGAGAAAATTTAAAATCTATCTTTAAGTTAGATAATTTCAAATCTAATCTTGAAGTTAGTTAAATCTCTCTTTAAGTAAGGGATAAAAAAAACAACAACACACAAGCCACCAAACCAAACAAGCGCAAAACCTCAAGCTGAAATTAAAAGTATGCAATTTTCAAGTTCACAGAAAAGCCCCAACTCTTTGGTAAATCATTGCAGCTTCCTTCACTGTTTTTGTGCAATATCAGCACACAGTGGAAGGTTTCTAACAAAGTCCTGCTGCTGCAGTTTCAAGTACAGAATTCACAGTGGGGCCTGTGGTAGATCTTTTAACACATGAAAGACTATCCTCAGCCCAGCTCCAGGTTTCCTTTGCATTCCCCTGTAGTTACGGCAAAATTCAATTCAAAACTCAACACTTTAAAATAAACTTGATTTTTTTTACTGCTTGATTTCAACAGAAATCACACACACACCCCCCTGTGAAGAAAGTTATTCTGCAGCCTTCTGGTTTCACACGCAGCATTCCCCAGGAATGCCAATGTGCACACGGGAAAAACAGTCAGGAATACCTTTGTCTGGCTGCAATTTCATACATGCTATTACTATTTTATATACAATTACATATGACTGGTTCAGATAAAAGCATGACTCCATCCCAATATTACAGGCATTAAACAAATGCCAGTTACATGCCGCAATTGCTTCCTGTGTTACAGGCACTCCTCTCCGAAGAATGTGGATACCTGGAAGAATACAAAACATTTCTATTAAAACACCTCTCAAACCAGCTGTACCATTGCTCCCAAGGGAGATCATGCCATGCCAGATGCACTCATTATTTCAGACCACGAGACATGAACTGCTACGCAATTCTGTTGCAGAGAGAGGAAACGTAACACAAAGAAATACTGTGAAATTAAAATCTCCATATTCTGCAAATGCTGTCAACAACCCTTCCTGAGCCATCCCCAGCCCAGAGCCATCAGGGCACGATACAGACACAAAAACAGATGGAAGTTTATAATGAACCTTTAAGATACTTGGCCACGGAACAGAGAAATTTGGGACAGGCAAGGGTGCACAGGGTATTTGCTGGTCTCCACAACCCTGTCAAACATTTCATTTCAGCAGCCTATTTTTAAGTCAAAACAGTAGAAAAATGAAAATATTTCAAGTTGGTCTCTCCCACAGAAAAGGCCAGACCCACTGCCAGCAGCAGAACAGGAATCATGAAGATGTATGAGCAGCAGTGAACAGTACATTATGTGACCATCCATCTTTCCTGGAATGCAAGTCATCACTTAACACATGGTCAGACACTGTACTTTCCAGGAGGGTGGTAAATAAAAACTGTTTCTTTGCCTATATAAGATTTCCAGTTCTTTTGAAGAATAGCAATAGTTTCAAAATTACCAGTGGCACTTTTGTCCTTAAAGCCAGATACCCCTCACAGTTTATAGCTATTGATGGTAACTCAGAGCAAGGAAGGATGAAGAAGAAAGTATCTTAAATTATCACCTTCTCACAGCACTAAAATCACACATTTTCCACCAGCTGTTAAATGCAAAACCATTGTGTTATCAAAATCATTAGTAAATATATAATGGCACAAGTTCAGCTAAGAGCAAGCAGCTGTTGGAGCAGAGGTACAGATATAACACTGAGCTAAGGGCATGAACAGCTGCCTAGAAGTGAAAATGTGGAAATGCAACCTCCTTTAGTGTTCATGTACGATGTGAAGAGTTGTATCAGCAGTATTATGATTCTCATATGCAGTTCTAACATAAAAAGCTCCTTTTCTTTTCAGGATCACACGCAGTCTTTGCTATGCTACAGCACAAAATTTAGTACACTGAAATCTCCTTTTAGAGCAATTAAATTCATCTAGCATTTGCTGGGAAGAAGGGAGGCAAGAAAAACACTGGAAATAGCAGCAATTGTAGTTTTTGCACTATACATAGTATATACTTACAAAGCATCACAAAGTTCAAGCAGTGTGAGAAGGTGAGAACACTTCAAGCAGCGAGGTGTCATTACAGTCTCTTCACCATCTCAAAGCACTTCCACAATTTTAACCCTCAACAATCTTACCAATCACTGCAGTCAAGTACAGAAAAATTATATAGTTTGCCAAAGGCTACAGATAAGATGAACCTCTGAGAAGTCAGCTGTCCTGACTTCTGGTTCCATGCTTCCATGATGACACTGCTTATTCCCTAAAATCCAAGCAACCCGCTGGTTTCACCAGCACACCCCTACCTGAACAAATGTCTGTCAGAAATATCAACAACAGTGTGTTCTCTGGTAATGCCTCACCTGTTCTACTATAAATTGGCTACAGGAAGCAAGAAACTCCTTAACTATTTATATAAAGAGAAGAAAAACTGAAATCGGATTCAGACCATCAGTTCTACAAGCTTAATATCTAACCCAAGATAAAACTTACAGTCAAGCAAAGGCCAAAAAAATCCAACACCAACTTTTTGGGACACATCATTAGATAATATAAACCTGTCCACAAGTCACTCACCTGAAAGAAGTCTTGCCAAAGCTTGTCGTGGACTTGTAATTTGGAATTTAAAAGAAAGTTTCCAATTGTTTTGTAAGTTTATCTATTCAAATACCAGAAATAACAAACAAGATTATACATAAATTTAAACAGTGCCATATGAACAAAAAGTCTTCATCTTCTTCAGCTGCCAAATATTTTTCTAAGTTACTCAGTGACAAAACCAACAAGATTTTTGACTAACAGAAAAATCTAGGTTTCAGACAGGAAAAACCTAATTTTTCAAGGTGGTTGCTTACACTCTCACAGAAAGCTTTTGTTCTGAAGATTTTCCCAACTGCATGTTGAATGCCAGGTGTTCCACAGCACTCATCATGTATTTCAACATAGGGCTACAACAGCTTTTTTAATTTTCTTTACAGCACACTGATCTCCAGATTTTCTGCTAAGTACTCAAAATAGACATTTACAAGAAGCATTATCCACAGGAAGGATTTCATGATAGACAGATAGATAAATAAATACACACTGCTTTAATTTCCAGCCAGTTTCATGTGTTTCATAAAACAAACAGATTTTGGCCATTATACAACAATCCAGGAAGCCCTTTCAGGTTTAATAATCTCCTGTAGTCTTTCCATGTAACTGAGAACTTTTTCCTTCCGGAGCCCAAGCTCTGGGAAGCCACAGTGCTTTCCTGGTCAGTGTGCTGCCCTGGCCCTTACTCTGTTTGAAACCTGTATTTTCTGCCTCATTTTTAAGACTTTCAGAAGTGCATTTGGACTAAGACACCTCCTGCTCACATTTAAACTGCAACTTATTTCTTATTCATCTTCCTCTTTTTTATGCAAAAGATAAGGCATAACTAGTTACTTGAAACAATTAGTTTATTTGAAAGAAAGGCAAGGAGGATCTATATATGCAGTATCTAAAACTACTTTTTCAACACAGTAAATCTCATTTTAGAACTTCCAATACCAAAGCAAGGCTGTAACGGGCACATGAGACAAAGTGTTGATTCAACACAAGTTCACGCTGCTGGTTCAGTTTCCTGAATGAATGTGATCACTTGGCTTTGAAACAGCAAATTCAGATCAAATTAGCTGCTGTCTGTCCACATTAGGTCAGATCAGCTATGGTTTGTCCCCCTGCAACCAGAAAGACTGCATGCTCCAGCTAATTCAGCAGAGATATACTGGTACAATCCAGCATCCATTAATGTGGAATTGGGGCCTCATAACAGTTGTCTGCTAACAAAGCCAGAACATCTACTAATGTACTTATTTTTTAAAATATTAGTTCTAACAGAAGAGACATTTTCTGTGTCTCTTCAGAGGCCAGGTCACACCATCACCGGGGTGAGAGAAGGAGCAGGGGTGGAAACAGCTCTCAGGAATGGGCCAAATCCATCAGCTGTAAACATTTCTGCCAAGTGACAGAAGCCAAAAAGCACTATTTACACATCAAAATACTCCTGCAAAGATAAGCTAGTAGATGAACAAGAAAACTTTGGTACTGTCTTCACAGGATTATTTCTCTTCCTTCAATTGAACACAAGAGATATAAAAGAGATTCAGTCAGAAGAAATGCTACATCCAATAAAAATTCCAGAGGCCCTGTCTCAGGCACAGACAATAAACATCTCCTGTAGAGCATTAGGTGAACACACCAAAGTTTTCAAAATCTAAATTTCAACCTTATATTTTCAAGACACTGAAGATTATCATTGTAGGAATCAGCAGAGCACTAGAAAGACAAATCTCTCCTAAGGCAGAAATGTATCCCTGACAGAAGACTCCACTCACTCACAAACCATGTGTTCCTAACTCTAATATACAAACAACAAGCAGTACAAAAACCTCGATGTCATGGCAATTCACAAAGTCAGAGGTAGAGATGAGGAGCCAGAGGCTGAAACCAAAGCCTCCAAAATATAAGTCTCAATTCAGGACAAGGCTTTGATACAGAAATAAAACTCAGTGACTACAATCACTGATTACAGAAGTTGGGGGGTTTCTACTTGCAATTACTTGACTTCTTATCCTTTATTAAAGGATTCAGCAGACAGTAAAGCCTGACACATTAAGATATTCTTTTAGTAGCAAAGACTACAGATGCACATTAGATTTTAGCGTTTACACAGCAAGTATAGATTTGAATCTATTTCATATTTTAATACAAAGAAATGCCATTTTCCATTTCCCATGCTAATTGTTCTTGTCTACTGAGCTTCATTTGTATGGAAATTGAAATTTGATTAAATGTACGAACCCAGTACTTAATGTTATTTCAATTATAAGCTATTACTCTGAAACGCATGTATTGGAAAGGATGAGCTGGAAGTACCTGGTTTGGTTTTGTATGTAAGCTCTTAATGAACAATGGCAGTTTTGTGTGCACCTTACACATACTTCACTTATTTTGGTCACATTTCTCAAGGTTGGATCCGGCAGATCCCCTGGCATAATTTTTATTTACAGACCAAAGGAAAACAAAAGACAAAACTACTTCCTGTTTTCTCAGTGTAAGTCACTCATTGTCCCAAACCAGATGAACCAACCTGTAAGAAAATATTCTGTTCAGATTTCAAGAGGCAATTACAGCCATCAAAAGCTGATTAAGCATTAACAAAAACTCTAACTACAAGTGCTTAGACCTGTAACTCTCCTTATTCAGATTTTAACTCGTCCAACAGGTCTTTCTTATGTTTTATAATACTCAACCTACATACTTAACTTTAGACCTGTACCTACACGTTACGCTGTTGTTTCATATTTTAACATTTAAGTTTACTAAAACTGAAAGTTGCTTTTTTCCTTAAATCACTCTTTCTCTATAACCTGAGCCATGCTACAGTGCACAAGCAGGATCAGATCCCAGCCCCCTCAGCAAGAAGCCCAACCCCCTAAGACCTTTGCTCCTGGAGATTCTGCTCAGCACCAATGCTCACCAAATGCCTGCAAACAAGCATCAGAAACAAAACAACAACAAAAGGAACACCACGCCCATCATCATCACAAAAACAAACACAGCTCCATATCTAATATTTATGCTCAAGAGGGAACATAGCACAAACAATATTTCTCTAAACTGGCTTTTACTGCAGTAACATAAACTTTAAAATATTCTTAATATTCCCAACACAACACTAACAGTGGTTATCATAATGTAATCCTCAGCAGACAGGCGAAAAAAACTGTCCTTAAGGTAGTCCTCTGCACTTGAAAAGTAGTATTCCTAACCTGGACGTCCCCCAAGTCCACAGGTGAAGTTCACTGGAGCAGGTACTCTGTATCTCACAAAATTCCTGAAAATCTGCCAGCCTGGAAAGAACAGGGCCATCCTGCCCCACCTCTGCTCGTGGTGGCCAAAAGGCAGCTGCTGAACAGCTTTCGGGGACTGAGCTGCCGACTACAAACAGCGCTTGAGGATGCTCTGACACAGACTTTGAACAGGTTTGCTTGTTTTTAACTTGTCTTTGAGGTATCCCTGATCCCACACAAAGGCTCTTCTCTCAGGGAAGCAAAGCCATACCTAAATGGCATTTCCCTCAGCTCCAGATCTAGAGAAGTTTTCACAAACCATTCGCTTCCCAGCAGGTCTCCCTGTCACTAGGTGATTCTGACTTCCATTACATGTTTTTAAGTTTACTATTATACCACCCACTGCTGCATTCAGCGTAGCACAGTAAGTACATCCAGTACTTTGTAACAAAGCCACAGTAGGAGAAAAGCAGACTATGATAACACCAACTTATTTCCAGAGGAGAAAACTATCTATGAAGCTCATATGTCACCATCAGACAATCATCCATTTCATAGATAAAGTTTATTGAAGTTCCTCAATAAAACTGGCTCTGTTTACTGTTCCTCCAGTTAAAAGCCTATAGAATAATTAAAATTAAAAGCCTTCTGAAGAATTAAAAAACTAGGAAAGGACAGAGCACTCCATTTTCATGTTCCATTACACAGGAGCTAAAATGACTGGCCATTCACCTGTGATACTGAAAATGTGCCTAAGGTACCCTTACATCAGGCAGCTTTGGTTGATCACAGCCTGAGTACGTGCAGAAGTATGAAAGGACAACAGAGCCTGAGGGGAAAAAAAGGCCCCATGATATGCTCATAGCCAAAACACAACCCACACCTATTCTCAAACTTAATTCCAGCTCCTGAAAATTAGAGATTCATAAGTTATAATCCCATTTAATAGGAATGCATCAGTTCCAAAAATAAATAAATAATACATGTCAGAGGCACTGGCATTTTCTGCATGACCTCAGCATGTTGTTTCATGAAGTAATTAAAATTGTGACAGCACTCCAGCTGAAACCTGTAAATCCTTAATGAATAACTCTAATGAACATTCAGTATTACTCAGTGTTCTGTCACAGTAAGTTACACTACATCACCCCAACATCCACCAAAAGCTTCATCTACCTAGACTTCAGCAAAGCCTTGACACCATTTCCCACAGCATCCTCCTGGAGAAACTGGCAGCTCCTGCCTCCCATGGGTGCACTGTTCACTGGGTAAACAAGTGCCTGGATGGATGGCCGGGCCGTGGTGAAGGTGCTACATCCAACTGGGGCCAGTCACTAGTGGTGCTCCCCAGGGCTCAGTACTGGGGCCAGTCCTGAGGCCCCAGTCTTTATTGATTATCTTTATTGATTGTCTTTATTGATTATCTGGATGAGGGGATCAAGAGCATCCTCAGTAAGTTGACAGATGACACCTAGTTGGGCAGGAGCATTGATGTGCTGGAAGGCAGCAAGGCTCTGCAGAGGCACCTGGACAGGCTGGATCAGTGGGCTGAGGCCAACCGTGTGAGGGTCAACAAGGCCAAGGGCCAGGCCCTGCACTTGGGTCACAACAACTCCAAGCAGTGCTTCAGGCTTTGGGAAGAGCAGCTGGAAAACTGCTCAATGGAAAAAGCCCATGGCATCCTGGCCTGTATCATCAATAGTGTGGCAGCAAGACCGGGGCAGTGACCCCCTGTGCTGGGCACAGGTGAGGCCATGCCTCAAATCCTGTGCTCAGTTTTGGGCCCCTCACTACAAGAAGGACATTGAGGTGCTGAAGGGAGTCTAGAGAAGGGAATGGAGCTGAGGAAGAGTCTGGAGCACAAGTCTGATAACAAGCAGCTGAAGGAGCTGGGGTTGTTTAGCCTGGAGAAAGGTAGGGTCAGGGGAGACCTTATCACTCTCTACAACTACCTGAAAGGAGGTTGTAGGGAGGTGGGGGTCAGCCTCTTCTCCCAAGTAACAAGCAATAGGACAAGGAGAAATGGCCTTAAGTTGCCAGAGGATGTTTAGATTGAATATTAGAAAAAATTTCTTCACTAAGAGGGTTGTGAAGCACTGGAGCAAACTGCCCAGGGAAACAGTGGAGTCACCATCCCTGGAGTTACGTAAAAGACGTGCAGATGTGGCACTTGGGGACATGGTCTAGCGGTGGACTTGGCAATGCTGGGTTAATGGTTGGACTCAATAGTATCAAAGGTCTTTTCCAACCAAAACAATTCTATGATTCTATATTTATTACACCTACACCCTGCACAAGCTTGGAACTGACCCAGTTTTATCTTCCTCACAAGTGTCATTCACTGCAATTCATTGTCTGCTCTTTGTCTGGAGGGCAAACTCAATGCCAGTAAGGATGGGGGGAAAAAGGGAAATCAAAACAACAAAGAAAAAAAAGCACAGGCAGAGCAAGAGATCCAGCATTCAGCCAAAGCAACAACACCAGAGCATCTTGAATGGGAAACCTGGCTATAACTTCTTAGGATTTACAAAATACAGACTTTGTGCTCTATGAATGTGGACACATTCCTAAGGCTGAAACAGAAAAAAATGTATTTCCCAATTCTCCAATACTGCTAAAACCAAAGAGAAAACAAAACTTGCTACTTGAACTAAACTGAAAGAATAC
This sequence comes from Manacus vitellinus, assembly GCF_001715985.3. Lineage (NCBI taxonomy): Eukaryota > Metazoa > Chordata > Aves > Passeriformes > Pipridae > Manacus > Manacus vitellinus. The sequence continues at coordinate 136,197 of NW_021940379.1, forward strand.
TGTGAATTAGGCAATGCAGCATTCCAGACTGAAAAACAGTTTATTTTCATAGCAGTGAAAATACCAGGCTAAGCAACAGGCTCACGCTTTTTTCCCCCCCTAAGAAACTGTTATATTATGATAATAAGTAAATAGGCAGAAGGGAAAAGCAAAATACAGCACAGGCACAAAGAGCACTCAGTGCAAACAAAACCAAAGCCATGGGTACTTGAGAAGCCTTCAATATGGCTCAGAATTAAATCCTACAGCTCCTCTACACTAACACCCTTGTTCAGGACTTCAGATGTTTTGTACAGGTGGGACTTCGGTGTTCCAGCACAACAATGACAAGTGACTTAAACCTGCACAGCACCAAATTTTTTACCCTTTACCTAAAGAAAGCTGATCAGTGGATGAGTGGAAGTGCCAATGACACCTCACAAATTCACTAAGCAATTTTAAGCAAGCTTGAGAAAAGTCAAGAGTAGGAAAACACAGCATATAGTGTGGTTCTAAGCTTTCCAAAGCTTGCACAAGGGAAGGAAACTATGATCTTCTTGAGCTTCAGAGGGCAGGAAACCCCAGCGTGGCTTGCTCTGCTCAGCAGGTGCCAGCACACCTGCTGTCACCTGTCACCACAGTGGGGTGGCTCCCAGCTGGCAGAGGAGGGAAGTGGTGAGCTGGGGTAACTGAACCTTGCACCAGACCCTGCAGGACTCCCAGCTTCCTCATGCCAGAGGACAGACAGAGGGGACATGGGGAAAACACAGCCTTATTAAATCAGTGTCAGGCAAGGGTACTACAGCAGAGGAAGTACAGGGACACAGGAGAGAAGTTCAGGAGTTCAGGTTTCATCAAACCCCACTACTTATGAAAACATACTCAGCAAGTCATCAACTGTGTCCAGAAAAGAGCATCATCCCCAACAGTGCTTTCTCCCTACAATCCACTCAGGTCAGGGCAGATGGATTATCCCACACACACCACAGATACTTAAAATACCTGGGTACCTCAGCTCAGCTGTTTCTAGAGTCCACTCTCAATCCTCACTTCAGACCTTTACCATCTTCTAAACACAGCTCTTACATGATTCTCATACTCCATTGTATCCAAACACTCTCAAACATCACATTAATGTACACATACTTTTCTTTCTTGCTTGCAGTTCTTCACAAAGGTGGGTCATTCTGAACAAAGGAAAAGCACTTGGTTCTCAACTCTGTCTTCACAAGTTTTCAGCATTACCTGCACCTCCTTCCTCCCAAGAGGCATCTGCCCTGGTCCTTTGCCCCATCTGAGTTATGTTCAGAACCACACAGCAGTGCCAGCAACCCTAGAAGGATCAGCCTGGTAATCAGTAGTATTTGAATACCAGGAACATTTCTTTTTCCCCTCATTTTCCGACAGTGTCTGTACAGGCTGTTTGATGAAAAGCCTCTAAAGCGATCTAGAGAAACTATCAGTAAAAGTAATCTAGAAAGTACTTCTATATCTAAAGCTATTACCTGGTAGCTGCCTACCCAAAACTGCTCCCAAAAAATCTAGGCATGTGACACGGTTCCTCTTCTCTTCCTGTATTCTCAGGATTAATACCTATCCAGTCAAGTCAGTTTGGATCAATATTTGTTCATGTGCGAAATGGTTTTCACTTAGGAATAATCACCAGGGAAAGAATCTGTATTCCCTTTGACCAAATAAACTGCAGGTGTCTAAAAAAAAACCAATAAAACCCCCCAACCAATCAAACTAAAACCCAACAAATACACTATAAAGATCTGTTTTCCTCAGAGGAAAAATTCAAATAAAAAATTTTACATGAACTGTGTATTAGTGTTTTCTTTAGATCAGGTTTCAACAAGAAGAGTACTCAGATGAAACACGATAATAGCAATTCAAGAACTGTCAGAGCAATCAAGGCTAATTTGTAGCCACCATTAAATTGCAAGGAGGAATTGCCAGATTTCAGCAGTATTACTTAGCATGCCCATTTACTTTCAGCAAGACAACACATGTTCCTGCTTCACAGGAAAACAAAAAAAGTTCCTATCTCGTCCTTTTTTTTTTTTTTTAGTGCAGGATTCAGCAGTATTTAGGCATATCCTTAAATTTTCAGCACATGAGCAATTCTGAAAAGCTACTGAAAATACGCCATTTAAAGCCAAGTATGTATTTGCTGAAATAAAACATGAGGAATCGCAGTAGTCTTTAAAGCCTTTAAAGTCTTTAAAGGTGACAAAATTCTGCCTACGAAATCAGGTATTTTTTAACCCCCCTCTCCAAAAACTAACACCGTTTCTTAATTTCAAAACCAAATGAATGTGGAAGAAGTTCTCTACAGGGCCCTAAGAAAGGTCAAGGTCTTAAACACGAATCCAACAATTCAGGGAGAGCGGAAAGCTGTGCCTGAGCACTGTTCAAATGCAGGTCACACTAAAAAAGGCTTTTGCTCCTGATTCTTTCTTTTTGCCTCCACCTCTTGTATGAGACTTGATGAGCAAGCACCCAGAACACTTAAGAGCAAAAATCTGATATACAGAAGAACTATGACCTCAAATACAGAAACCATGTTTTATGCTTTGCACAGGAGCTGGTGCAGTGGCTGTCCTGTACTGGAGCAAACGGCTCATGTTTTGAGTAAATAAAATTCCCCCCTTCCACGGAATGGGAACACAGCAGGCATGTGGCCACTGTCAGCCACCACTGCATCTGTCCACACTGTATGAGATCCCGTGCTTTCCTCTTCCTGGAGAGAAATTCCACATATCAAACCCCTGAGTTTAATAGTTCTATCAGAAGCAGCAAATAAAGGTCCAAGGTATTTATAAAAAGCCACTTAACCCTCTAGGAGTAGTTCTCTCATTCCCCAAACCTTCTAATCACTCAAGTACTGCAGCACTCTTCAGTCAGCATCTATCATGCACGTGTTAGGTACCACACCACAAAACTCTGCCATTTTTTAGCTGCCACATTAATAGAAAAATTACATTCAACTCCATTATTGCTCAGAAAGACACAGATGAGCACTATAGCATCCTTGAATCACTCCTCTCCAATCTGATTACTACCAGAATTGAGAGAGTATAATACTTCTAATTAAGTCTTGGATCTCACTCCTGCAATATTCCTGATATTTCATAAAGATTTTCCAAGATCTCACGAATAGAGTACACTTATGTTACTGATTTTAATTGGTAAAGAGTAATTTAAGCGTATTAAATAATTTCACAAATTCAACAGAGAGAAAACACAAACACAGTTTTGACCATCCCTTCATAAAAACAAGCTGTAACAAGTTTTAGAAGTTTAGTGTACACAAGGCAAAATGCTGCTTGGGCACAAACTCCAACCAAGCAGGTGTGAGAAGCAGGATTACTTACTTGTTTTCTTTTAAAGTGTATAAGAAAACATAAATTACTTCTAAGTCAGAATAAATCTTTTTATTTACACTGCTGAAGAAATATTAGCACAGACAAAACATAGAGATACTCTGAAAGAAAAGACAACATAGGAAAAAAAGAGTTACACAAATGAATATAAGACAAAGAAAAATCATTGAGTGAAAGGACAAAAGAGCAGGGAATGTCCCAAAAGCAGCCACCAAAAGCTACCTCTACATTTCCACCCACTGAGCCAGCTGACAATTCTCAAGCACAATAATCAATAAACAGAACAGAAACTAAATGCAATGGTTAGATCAACCAATTTTAATTTGAATTAACTAGGAAACTGAATGTCATTTTGTTTAGCTATAGTTAATGAAGCAATCAGCAATTGCCATTAAACTTAAAACTGTATTTCTAAATTATCTGAATGACAGGCAAACACTAATAATAACTTCCTTGGGAGTTCCACATAACAAATACCATTAAAGCAATGTTCAACAACCCTAGAATTAGCAGGCTTACCCTTTAAAACAAAGAAAAATTTAAAGTTTCACAGAAACCACAAGATGCCAGAGGATTTCACAGTTCGGGGAATGTGGATTAAAGGTTAATCCCAAACTCACATTTTTAAGCAACTCAGTTACTTGAGTTCTGCTACAGCTGATCAATGAGTTCACCAACCCATTCGTGACTTCTCCTCAACTCAGGGGGTCCTCTACAAAACCACCACTGAAGTGTGACACGTGAACCTGCCATGCAAGGATCCTGAATGGAACTGAAACCTTTCCAGAGAGGCAAAAGCCAGGAAGGAAGAAGCACTACCAGGCACCCACCACACTGTGGAAAAACTAGTGGGTCCTGGTACCTGAATGGTCTTGGGAAACTCAATCTGCTCTTTAAAGCTGTAGCTTAAGAGGGACGTGCATTAGACTGCACTTAGACACAAATAAACCCTAATTGCAGAACAACAGACTGGCAACTGGACTTAGCAAAAGAATCTGGTGTTTGGAGTCTCTATCACAGGAAATCATTAGCAATAGGCTAGACAAACATCCTTCAGGAATTGCCTGGGTTTGCCAGATGTTGTTTTAGGACAGGAAGACAGACTACCCAATCTCTCAGTACTCCTTCTAGCCATAACTTTCTATCAGTCTACATAGAATAAAAGATTACCAAGGCTCTTCTCATCACAGGTTAACCCTTGAGATCACACAGGCAAAGATTTGCAGGGCCTTGGGTTCTTGCATTGATAGCAAGAACCCAAGGCACATGTCCTCCATTTCAAAACACAAAAGAAACTTGAGCAGCCTCATTAACCCCTGAGGGGCAGGAGCAGTGATGCCATGGAGTTGTTTCCAGGTTCTGCTCTGGCCAGGCTTCAGGTACCACAAGCTCCACTCAGGGTGGAAGTTATTAACATGCATCTCACAGCATCAAGCGAGAACTTCTAAAAGGTGCAAGAAACCACCACGTAAAAACCCAGAGACCCAGGCTTTACTCAAAGATGGACCACAGAGGTAGCTACTGCTCTTGCATTACAATTCAACATCAAAACCAGCCCTAATAAAGCTAATTCCAAAGGAAGGGATGATTCATTGAACTCTTGTCAGAAATTTTTTACATTCACTGGGGGATTTTACATCTTTCATACTTAGTATCTAAAGTTCCTCTCTCTTCAAGCTAGCTGGGCCTTTCCCCTCAACCACCGAGAAAGCAGCACAGCTGCCTCCTCCTGATGCAGTGCTCTCTTTTCCATCACTTCTGCTGTTCTGGACCAACCTTCCTCTGCCCCTAAACCAACTGTAGGGACATAAAAGTCATATCTCTGCAAACCCCCATGGTGTCCTTCTGGTTTATTCCTTCTCAGCGCAGTGCATGCAAACAGCCCTATGCCTACTGACTCCTTTCTTCTCCTTTACTTTGCAGCCATGGCTAGTAGCAAATCCACTTGCACCTCAAAAATTTTGCTTTATAATTAACATCAGGAATTACTAGTCTTAAAGGATCAGACCTGCTAATAAGGTCTGGTACCTTCTGCTTTGTCTCCCTGCTACACTGAGGGCAGACATAAGAAACTCTTTTCACATCCATCAGCCTCGCTCTGCAGCTGCAATAACAGCAAACAGCAGAGCAAGGAACATCAAGACACGAGCTCACCAAGAGGTAACAGCAGGAAGAAAAAGAAAACCTAAAACCAGTAGATAGAGAAGTAAGAGGATGGGGGGAAAACACCAGACTGGAAGACAGGCCAAGCCCCACTTTCAGCAAAACTAACTGAGGAGGTGTGATAAAAACCCTTCTGCCCCTCACACCTAGAACCTTTCACTCGGGAATTCAGCTAAATACACAGAGACTGCAGTTAGTGACAACATGAACCCCAACAAATTCACCACAACTCTCACTAAGGTAGAGACAGAAAATAAAGACCAAAATAAGGGCTTTTGTTTGCCTACCATCAAACTCCTTTTAGAGCAGAGGAACGCTGGGCCAGAGTACATTTCATCAACAATATATTTGGGTCTCCAACTGAATTAACCAATACACTTCAACTGGACAAAACCAGATACATCCAGTCACAGCACACAAGTGGAGCACATTGAAACTATGCTGATTGTGGATTTGTTTAGGCCTCTACTCCAGTGAACTCTCCCTTGCACTTAAGACCTACAACTTTTGACCAAAAGACAAGAAAGAGCAATTTAAACACACTTGTCAGTTGTACCGTGTCAGAACACCAACACCCCACCTGTGAGGGCATAACCACAGCTGTGAGCGAGCTCCAAAGCATAGGGGAAGTTCAAACTGTGAGCTGGAGTGTAGGGTTTTAACCAGAACACTTGCACTGGCAAGTCTTTCTAAGCATTGCAGATTAGGTATGCTGTGCAATATTTTTTAAAACAGACCTCGGGTAATAAAATTACTTCCTTTAGTTGGCTTTGAAGTGGAGAAAAAACGCTGCAAGAACTAGAACTCAATTGGCTTTTAGCTGCCTGGCAAACGCTCTAATAAGAAAGCCCGATGACCTACATTCACAAGGCTCTGTACTAAACCACTATTACAAAATCCAATATAAAGCCTGACCATGTTTAAGTGTTTTCCATTAGCACACAGCAGTATCTTGTTAGAGAAATATGAAAACATGTTATTGTCTTTAGCGATGATGATCTTAATTAATCCTCTAAACACTTCTGAAACACGTTGTGTTGATCGTTCCAGACTGCTTAAGTTCCCAACGCTACACAAAGACACCAAAACCCCTGCTTCTCAGTGGTGTAATGGGATGGTAACAGAAAGAGGAACTTCTTAAATATTCCCCCACTGTGAAAAACTGCATTCATAACAATTTACATCTCTGATGCTCCTTTGATAACCAACAGAAATGCACTGGTTCAGAAACTCGGTCCAAATCCACCAGAACAGCTTACTGTGACTCAGCTAACACACCACTCAAGTATTTCTTTACTTAAAGACACCAGCTCTCAGCCAGACAGTCAGATAACCTGAAGCAGATGTTTGGAGTTGTCCTGGAGAAGATATTATTAAACCAAACCCCCCTGTGGTAAATATCCCTAAAAAGCAAGTGTCTGAATGCCAGACAGAGTAAATTCAGTAGTGTTTGGAGGAAATATTAAGTTAGTCCTTCACTCTACACCCATAGACTTGGAAGAGTCCAATACATTCAGCTCCAATTCACATTAGCAGATTCCAAACACAAAATGAGTAACACAACTCAAAGAGAAATGCCCTATTTTTTTTAAAAAAGAACTCTTTCAAAAATGCATTATAAAGCAGGCAACTAGTCAAAAAAAGCAGGTTATGGTCAAAACAGAAAGAAAAAGACTGGGACAACAAAAAAGTCAAAGCAGAGATTCTCAAAGGCACAAAATTATAATTAAAAATCCACAGGCTCAGAAAATTCTAACTGCCCACAGCACCTTCAGGAACCCAAGTCTCCACAGCTGGGGCCAATGTTGTGGTTTGTTGAAAGTAACTCACCCTGTTAGTGATGACAGTAGTGTAAAACACTCATGTAACCAAGGCAGAAAAATTAGGGTAAAAAGAAGACATTTTAATTAATTTCTCTCTTAATTTACTAAAACCCATCTCATCCTAAATGCAGAAAAAATAGGTCCATGTAAAATCACTGCCTTTCAGATTGCATGAAAAGATACTACAGTTGAGGAGGCTTAAAAGAAGGTTTTATTTATCTGAAGAGCACAGCAAGAACACGCACACAAAGCCAGTGTCAAATTAACATGGAAATACAAAGAGATGCCTGATCCGCCGGGACTGAATTGTGAAGGGACTACACATTCATCTCGGAGTACATAAAACCTCCCATCACTCTGCAGCACTCATCTCATAGCTCCAAGTACAGATTTAAGCTAAGCAAGCTGCAGGTGTCCTTTCTAAACCAGAAAGACAGTTGCTACAACACACAGGTTTAAAGAAGCAAAAGGTAAAGCAAATATCACTAGGGAAATAAATCCTAAGTTCAAATACTCTTTCTGAGAAGGAGAATACTCTTCTCTTCCTGTCTCTCCCCAAAAAAAAGACTACAGAGACTTCTTCATCATTGATTAAAATGGTAAATTTGGTTCTGTACATCCTCTGAACTTGCAAGAACCAGGTTTTCCCTATTTGCACCTCGTGTTTCAGGATCAAACCATATACTATTTAATCTACTGAACAGGTGATCTATTTGAAACAGCATGTTCAAGATATTAAATGAAGCAAATCAAAAAAAGGAATTAACATTGGCAAAAAGCTGTGAGCCCACTCAGAAGTGATGGACTCTCTCCTGAGGAGGAAGGAGAGGCATCACCATGGACAGCTCAGCCACCACACTCATCTGGAGCCACCAAGTAAACAGGATGGATGAGTGTATTCCAAATGGAACTCAGAAACTCCTCATACAGCAAGGAATTCCAGCTGCAGCACTATATCCAGCTGAGTTACTTCACATTTGGTTCAGGAGTACATATGGTTTGGGCAAAATTCATGGAATTCACATGGAGTCGCCACAGGGGAATCCTAATGCTGCAGGTTTCAAAGGCAGTGGTTAGAACCTGAGCAGATGAGTTAAGGTTTGCTCACAAGGACGACACTTCTGCCACTGAGGCTACAGCAGCACAAATCTCTAAAGTAGGTACATTAGAGAGCCAGTGGGAAAAAATCATTTGTCTTAAAGAAGCAAACCTCAGTGAAAAACTTGTCTTCATCCATCAAGCATCAGCTGCTGACAGAGGTTCAATATCAAACTGGAACAACAAATGTGCTGACACAATATGAAAAATGCCATTTGCTAATTCCTAGGAGGCTACAATGCTCAACACCAACTGAGTTCAGGGTCAATTCTACCCACCTGTAAAAGCACACAGGCAGCTATGAATCTGAACCTTTCCAGCCAGCAATCCAGCTGCCTGTAGCATTTAGTGACAGCTACAGAGGAGGTGCCTGAAATCAGTTTTACACAGTACCTTCTCAGCCATAAAAGCCTCTAGCTGTAATAATGCTAGGCTAGCAACACCGTGTACTTTGCTTTTTTGGCTACTTAAGTGCATATCATAAGCCCTGTGTATACACTGCACTGCCAAAAAAACAAGCTAAAACAAAACAAGGCAAACACAGAGCAGTTTCAACACCTAAGTTATTTCAATAACTCTGCTTACACTGACCCAATTGTGTTCCAGCTCTGCTGGGAACTCGCTTAGACGCAGCTCACGTTTTATTAGTCTGGGTCATAAAAGTTATTTTGACGAGAAAGAACAAGGGGGTTTCAAAGAACACCATGGTTCCCATTCTCCGATTTACAAGGAGCAAGTACCACCCAGGAGCAGTCGCTCAGTGCGATGGGAGGATGGTTCTCAAACCTGCAAAGCCACTCCAGGCAGCCTCACACTGGCTACTGATGCTCTTTGGCAGGAGCAGCCCGAGATACCTGAGGGCTCTGCCGAGCTCCAAGAGAGTTCAACGCCAAAAAGAAACCCCAGCTGAGCGGCATATCAAGAAAAGCTGCAGTTTTCAACATGCGAACACCAACCATTTCTCCAAAGTTAATCATCTTAAGATTTTAAGCTCCGTGCCCAGCAGCTAGCACACAAAACTCCATCGCTGATTTATTTCCCTAAAAGAAGGGCAAACAGAACTAGAGTGATGACACAGGAACCAGGATTTTTTTTCTCCTTCTGGCAGGCTCGAATGGCACTTTGAAAGTGAGTATTTTGTCTGGCTGCGTTGGCACCCGAGGCCCACAACATAAAAGCAGGTAAAGTAAGAAGCACCTGAAAACTTAGTCACGGCATCACATTTCCAGCGCTCGTTGCCCGTAGGGTTATGTAGATTTCTACCCGAGCTTTCACACTTTAACAGGAGCGTTTTTCCCTGACTCACAGGGTAAATCCCGGCTCTCTCTGATCCAGGCAGCCGGCACAGGGCACCGATGCTCGGCCGGGTCCCGGCTCTGTTTAAGCGCCAAAGCGGCTGTAGAGCCCAAACCGGGCCGGGACCAGCTCTAGGACACGCCGCCCCCGATCCGGGCTGTCCCCGGGGGTTCCCCGCCGCCCGCGGCCAAGGAGCAGGCCCGGCGCCCGCCGAGCCCGGGCCCGCCCGCGGGCTGAGCAGGAGGAGGAGGGCGGCCCGGCAACCCCGGCCCCGCCGCGGCCCGCCGCCCTTACCTGGCCGCAGCGGCTCGTGATGCTCAGCACCAGGAGGAAGAGGAGGAGGAAGGTGCCGCCTGTCCGCCTTGGGCACCATTTATCCTCCGTTCATCCTCCCCGGCACAGCGCCACAAACCCGCGGAGAGGGAACGCGAAGGAGCGGCGGGGGAGGAGGGGCCGCCGCCGGCCCGCGGGGGGGGGGCTGCGGGGGGCCCGTCCGCACCGGGCTTGTTCCCTCCCTCCGCCGTCCGCCACCGCCCGGGGCGGGGAGCGGGCGGCCCTGGGTGCGGCCGCGAGCGGCGGGAGCGGCGGGTCCCGGCGCCGCGCCTGGGGCCGTCGCAGGCTCCGCCGGCGCACAAGATGGGCGGCCGCGCCTCCCCGCCACCCGCCGTGCCGCGCGCGACACGCCCCACGCCCGCCGCGCGCCGCCCCGACCAAGTCGGCTGCGAGGGGGCGGGGCCGGGCGCCGGGCTCGCGTGTGCCCCGCCCACTTACGGCGATGGGCGGGGCCGGGGCAGAGGGGGGCGGGGCCGCCGGCAGGGGGCGGTTGAGAGTTTGGGGCCGTGCGCTCCGGCCCCTCAGGGCGGTCGGGGGTCTCTGTGCCCCCTGGGACAGCCCGCACCGATCCATCTGTGTCCCACGGGATGGCCACTGCCAGCCATCCCCAGCCCCCCGGGATGGCCTCTACCAGTCCCCTCAGTCCTCACCAGAACGGCAAGCCCAGTTTCTCCATCCCCCCGGGATGGCCTTGCTCAGTTCTCTTCAGCTCCCGGGACAGCCTCCACCAGTCCCCTCTCCCTCCAGGACAGCGTTTCCCTGTCCCCTGCTGGAATGTCCTTTCCTGCTCACCTCCATCACCACCAGAAAGCCTGTCCCCAGCCCCAGCCACACTCCTCTGTCTTCCAGGATGGCCTTTCCAGGTCCCCTCCATCCCTGCTGCAATGGCCTTCACCTGCCCCTGCACACACTTCCCATGGCACCACCCTCCCTGACCCAGCGAGCTCCCAGGTTGACCATCATTTGCCTCTTCATTACTCTGCTCCCACCTACCCAGGGCAGGGTGGGACAGTCTCTGCAGGGGTGGCACCTGGGACATCCCCGCAGCCACTGCTGGAGATGGCTGGGGTTTCCATACCCCCTGGAAAAACTACATTCCCAGCTCCCAGGCCCAGACAGAGAGGAAATGCATAAAGAAAGCTAATTGTGCGGCTCAGGTCGTTGTTAGTGGCCCTGCCACCGGGGAGGAGGCAGCAGCCCAGTGCCACAACTGGTGCTGGATGGAGGTCAGCCCAGGTGGCATTTTGGATCAAAAGGCAGTTTTAGCATCAACACCTGCTTCCCAAATTGATCTAGAATTTCCTCTGACAACTGGAAGTGTTTGGGCAGCGCCAGGGCACGAGCTCAGCCAGGGGCCAGGCACAATGGCAACTGGGGTCAAGCAGAGAGCCATCACCTTCCTCTGCAGGGAGTTCCAGCTTTTCAGTATAATCTTGTTCAGAGTCAAAGTCACAATCTGGGAAGCTGCCTGGGACATTTTTATAATTTTTTTATTTTTGTTTACAAGGTGTTTTCCACTCTTATGCTACAATTTGGAGTTCTCAAATAAAACACTAAAACCATTTTGGCCCAATTTTACACACTCCTCGTTTCCCTGTTAATATCAGTTACTCACTATACCCAGCAACAAACTTCCCTCAGGGGTATTCCCGATGAATGTACAGATACTTCTGCTCCCCCTCAGCCACTGCCCCGGCCAGCTGCTGATCTGCAGGCATGGAATGAGGGCTTCTGTGGGATTCCTAGAATAGCATCTCCTCTGGCCCCACAGGAGCTGCTGCTGTGCTCAGATCAGCAGCACCAGGGAGGTGCTTTTTCCAAACCTAAACGTGAAGTTTAATGTGGCAGTGGAAATTGGTGCCTGCCAAGAGGTCCCTGGTGCTGGGGCAGCAGCAAGCTTGAGCTTGGAGCTGTGAGTCCTGGGGGCTCCAGGAGCACTGCATGGCTGGGGATATGTGCTTAGGGACCCTCTGGAGTGCTCACAAGCAACAGGACACTGCCTGAAGATTTAGGCCAAAACCCACTTTCCCATCTTGTGTGTACTGCCAAATACTGTCATGACCCGAGCGTCCACAGGGACCCAAAGCATGACAACATACTCCAGTGCAAAGCATAAGCATCGAACTCCCAGCTTTGCTCCTCCCATGGGATGCTGTGGGGACAGGCTGTTCTGAGCCTGGCTTCCTGCAGCACAGCTCCACAGGCCAGCCCTAGGCTGAGCCAGGGCATTCCTTATCCACCCCAAACCGACAGCACCCAGGGCTGGGCATTGCACCATACACCAGGATGCATAATTAAATATCCTACGATGCCTCCACCATGAGAACAGGGCACAGGCTGCTTGGCCCTGGCTCTGCCCAGGGTGTGCAGGAGCTGGCACGTCCCAGGCACTCCGTTTCCTACTGGGAACAAGTATTTCTCTAACCAGCAAGAGCAGAGCACCTGTGCTTCTGTGGTCAGGAGAGGTGGAGAGAAGGGGCTAAGGGGGGTGGTGGCTGAACCTGGTTCTGGTCCTGGCCTGACCCTGAGCTGGGGTTTGTAGCCAGCTGCTGTTGGGCCAGCATCAAATGCAAATATGAGGAAGTGGGAATTGCTTCATTTCCCACTCCCCTGAGTGAGCAGATCCATTTCCTCTATTTTTGCAGAGAAATAGCCCAATCCCCCAAAACAACAAAGTATCTCCAACCACAGCTTCCCTTCTAGCTAAATAATCAGAGAAGTAGAAAGCAGCAGAGAGCCCCAGCCCTCAGAGGAACCTGTTTTCAGGTGGATGAAAAGCTGCAGCCCCTGCACCATGGCAGGGGTGATTACCCCTGGCCCAGGGAAAGGCTTCTGGTCCTGAAGGTGAAGGGCTCAGTAATAAGACTTATCAGAACACGAATCTCTTGTGGTCTCTCATCTTCTATCCTGCATAGAGCAAGCACCCAAGGCCCTGGATGTGGTATTACAGCCTCAAGTCACATCACATGGCCCCAGGTCCAGTGAGGCTCCTGCAATTTCCAAGCAGCCCATAATCCACAGCAGCCAGCCCTGCCACCAGGAGAGCCCCACGGCCACCACTGCTCACCACCAACCACCCCTGCAGCCTCAGGAGAGCTCTGGGTGCTATTCTGGTTGAGGAAGTGCTTGGACTTTGCACATAGGAACTGGAACAGTAACAGAAAAATAACCTGCTGAAAAATGGGAGGAAAAGAGAAAATCACAAGTCATCAAGAACCAAGATGGCTTTTCACACTAGATTTGGCCCTGTAAGGCAGATTATCCGCCACCGCTATAGCAGCAAAAATATCTCAAAACAAAGAATTTACTGATTCCCTAATTACAGATATCAGGGGCTGAACTGCAGCAGGAAGCAGAGACCAGATATTACAGGAACAGCCAATCTGAAGAGCACTACAGCCCCTTCAAGAGATCCAGTTTTATAGCATTCAACTGAAAAGAAATTACATTTCCAGAAACCGCATGAAGGCCCTTCAGTGTGGCAGAGCCAAGACTGTGATTTTAGTACAGCTGTCTAGGTTAATTCACTTGAGGACAAACACAAAACCAACACCATCCACAGGATATTTAATGCAATCTGCTTTTAGGCCTGAATTGCACAACACGGAACTAACCACTCTCAGACATCATATTTCCCTTTCTGTTATTCCAGCTATACCTTGGTATGAGCACAACCAGTTTAAAATGCCATGGCAGACACGTCACATCCCGCTCCTGACCCACGTGTACTCCCCATCCACAGCCCCTGAAACACTGCCCATCTTCAAGTACATCCCACACTCAGGAGAGAGAACTGCCACACCCACAAATGGACAGGAATGTCACGTCTACTCCTTGCTCCTGGTCCCCTCAGCGACCCAAACTCCAGGCCAGGGCCTGACCATCTGCCTGTGCACTCCAACAGAGAGCTCCTATGTTTAATGGAGATAAGTATTTCACTATGAAATAAATAATTAGTATTTGAAATTACCTAGGAGCTTGATTGGTATTTAGCCAGTTCTGTCCTTAAAGGACATCTCTGAAAGCATGGAAACTTTAGTAAATGGATTCCTTTTACATTCATTCAGGGGTACCTGAGAATAATATTTTAGCTTAAAGAAAAAACTTAGCCTTCAATTATTTCTGGACAAAAAAGGGAAAAATTATTAACTTCTTGAGTCATGATTCCTGGAAATGCCATGTTGATCAATTTATTTTTAAAAGGTGCACTATAAAACCCAAGTCCCTTGGAAGGGTTTTTCAGAGTCACGGACACAAGCTTTGGAAGTAGCAGGGGAAACCACAGAGGAGGAAGTTCTCCACCAAGACAAATACAGCATCCAACACCCCAGACCTTAGAGCAGGCTGCAGATCCTCAGAGCTGCACAAAACTTTCCATGGATGTTCCTTCAGTAAAACATCACATGATTATAGCAAATGTCAACACTGCCAAGCGTTACACAGGCTGTCTTGTACTCAGGTGTGGTGCAAGAAGTGCACACATCTGGCTACTTCTGCTTCCTCCTAAACGGTGCTTCTCCAGGCTGGATCACACCACACAAGGGCTCATCCCACACACAAAGGTCAGCTCACACTGGAGTAACCACAGCTCTGAGAGCAGGCTACAAATGGTTAAAATTGCTTTGGGTATTTTTTTTTTTTGGTTGTTCTAAAAATTAGCCAAAAGTTTCAAAGAATGGGAGGAAAATACCAAAAAAAAGCCCCTGTGTGGCTATCAGAAGTACCACTTCTGTCCTCTAGAATGGCACTGTCATCCTGGTAGATGACTCAGGACTGTCCCCAGCCTTTGTGTTGTGATTATCAACATCGTCAAGTCTTTTGAGTCACACACAGAGCAGCTGTAAAAACAAATCTGGTCCCTTCCCCTCTGCCAGCTGCAGAAGAGGGCGAGCCCAAAACCCGTGGAAAGAAAAGCCTGAGCAAAAGCAGCAAGGCAAATCCCATTCTGCACAAGTATAAGGAGTGGAGGAGGAACAGGGATCCTCTTAAGGACTGCTGGTTTTAATAAGATCACAAAGTTGGTCTAACTTGTGAACTGCATCAGTTTAAATTCAAATTAAAGAGAACCTCTCCAAAATTCTGTGTTATGTCTCAGTTGTGTCCTCTCTTCTGCAAAGTACAAACTCAAAGAAGTTTGACAAGCTGGAACAAAGTCTAGTTCAGCCTTTTAGGAAGGCTTAGCCCATTTTAGAAATAGATGTATCTGTACAGAAATGAATTCAAATGTGTGGCCAGCTTAAACAGAGAACATTATCTTCATTTTCCCAGTTTCCAACAAACAGTCTGCAGTTCTGAGCACAGCCAGGTCACCACCACCTTCCTAGTGATTGGAATATTCAGAGGAAATCAGACGCTTTTCTTCTTTTAGGAAGCTGCAGTAAATTGTCCGTGATTGATGTAGTATCCTGAGACACTGGTGTGTGAGACACTGTCCTAGACTGTGGGGTGCTCTGGGGTGTTTGGGGCCCACTGGCCGGGGTCTTGTAACCAGGAGTTCCTGTGTGGGCTGGGGAGGGGGTGTAGCTGGCTCGCAGGGCTTTGTCGGTGTATTTACTTGCAGTCCTGTTTACCAGTCTCTGCAAAGCTGGTGACATTGCTGGGCTTAGTCCTTTTGGAGTGAGGCTGAAATAGAATAAACAGTTTTAAAAGATTTTACAGTAAAAAATCTGCCTCTATCACGAAAATCATTATTGCCTCCACAGGTGAGCTCAGTACCCACTCCCCTCACAGACCAGACCCCCTGCCTGAAGAAATCATCCTGCCTGCAGGTAAACACAGCCTGTATCTCTAGAGACAAGTGGCAGAGAAACCTCCTACATCCCTCCCAAACCTGCCTCCAGTGGCACTGCCTGACATTTGCTTTGAGCCTGTTCTGTCCTTCCCATGACCCAGCCACACAACTCTTACCGTGTCTCCTCTTTGCAATGAGGCAAGACATTGATCCACTGCTGGGTGGCTGTAGGGCAGAACAGCAATGCTGACAAGAGAGAGTATCAGGGACAGCCACCAGCCACCTTCCCTCAGGGATTAAGTTTTTCAATATCTAAATTTTTAATTTCTAAAATCTTTCAGTCCGAATGTACCTCTTCCTGCTTCCAGTATCCTTCCCTTCCACCATTCCTTCCTTTCTACATCTGCTGATTTAAATCCCATCAGGTAACACCCATCCCCAGTTCTGCTGTCAAAACAGAAGTCTCACCTGGCCAAGTTTTCTGTCACTTTTCGAAGTGCCTCCTGCTTCTTTGCTCGGTTTTTAGCTGCCACTTCATTGGCCATCTTGAGTCCCAACCTCTCACGGCGCCCAGGCTCCAGGATCTGTAAAGGCATCACACAGTTCACTCATGAGTGCTGCAAAAATGAGTTAAAGTCCCTTCACAGCTGGATTCCAGTGTACAGGGATCTAAACTACAGAGAGGTTGGGTCAGCCTGCACCTCTCTGCTGCTATAAAAAAGCCAGAGAGGACACAGAGACCTTCAACCTGCCTTAGCAAGTAACAGAAATGGTAAAACCAGTCCAGTCAAGGAAGCAGCCATTACCTCTGGCATTTCCTCCTGCTGTCTCTCCTAGACAAACAATGTCACTTGTGTCTTGCCTGGCCTGTAGCCAGCCAGCTCTCAGGCAAACACAGACATTGCTAAACAGCAGGAGAACCAGTCAAAGGCTTTGGAGTCTGACAAAACAAGAGGCACATACAGCAAATTACACCTTTCTGAAACTCAACAATCTCAGCTCGCATTCAGTGACACCAGCAGGGGACAGGTAGCACGCAGGGTTAGGTGCCATTAGCAAAGGCAGCATGTCTTTTCTACTCTCAATTGATACATCTGCCTCAGGCTGTGACAGCCAGAAGATCCAGACAGAGGGAAATCCTACAATTTCCACTCGTTTATACATTAAAATCAGAGAAACAGTGTGTCTCTTCAGCTTCCTCTGAAAGCCCCTCTGTCTGGGTCCATCATCAAATACAGAATCTCATTTTCCTGCCAACAGTGTGTATTGCACCTCAGGTACCTCCACCAAGTGTCTTTCGTGTGCATCCATGCCCACCTCCACCCTCCAAGCACAAACTAGATTATTAGTCTTAAGGACTGGGAACACCACCCAGGGATGTGTCACACTCCACAACAATGTTAATCTATTACTTACTCACTTGCCTTTCCCTTCTTAGTCCTCCCCCCTAAAAAACAAATGGGATGTTGACTCCCTGACATGAAATACCTTGAAGGCTGGTCCAGGTGTTCTGTCCACGTAGGGTGTTTCTGACCCTTCCAGACGCAAAGGGGTGCTCTCAATTTCACCCCATGTCATAAAAGGAGACTCATTCACGCCTAAAAACAAATTTAAAAAGTCATGCCCATGCAAAACATTTGACTGTCCATTCACCACAAAAAAGAACAGAGAAGCAAATTAGGAAATCCACACACCAAGGAGCCCCTCCACTGCAGAGGAAATCACAGCCAATGCAAACAGTAACGTGGTTCCCATTAAACTCCCTTACACCTTAAACTCCCAGGATTGCCTGTAGCTGTGTCACCCTCTCAGTTACAACAGCCAAGCACTGACCTTTCTATGTGTTTATTTTTACATTTGGTGAGCTTTTGCCTAGTGACACTTGCACTTTTCTCTCTACAGTACTACTCTTCCCCTCTGCCACTGCATGAAAACTCCTTCCACACAGGAAACTCTTTGAAAGTAGGAAAACAGGCAGAGGACTTAAGAAACATGTTACAGCCACATGTACCCTCCAGTCACCTTGGGGCCACCCTGTGCCAAACAGTGACTGTGCCTTGGCCAACAGCTGCAGAACAATTTCTAAGAGCCCGATTAAATCTCTGGCTAGAAAATCGCGCTGTCCAGCGCTTGGAAAAGGGACTGACAATGGATAAAGGAGGTGTGCTCCAAACGCCACCTACAGGCTTCCCGGAGGGAAAGCCCCAGTACGGTCAGTCTTTGGCATAATGACAAAAAACCAGAGAAACCAGCGTGGCTCATGAAGAACAGTTATAAATTCAGTACCATGTTTCAACTGAAAGAAAAATAATCAGTCTGTTCTAACTGAAAGCATCCCGCAGCTACTACATCTGAACCAAAGGAATCTATAATACACAAGTGCATGCAGATAAAGGAAGAACCTAAAAAGACCTGGATGAAAACAGTGGGTTAGACTGTGAATGAAGTGAGACATGCCACATCTTCTGAGCCAGGCTGAACCATCACTGAGTCAGGACACACTGACACAAATACTCCTCATTTTGAATAAGAACCTGAGCTTATTAGAAGATTAGTGTTTGTGAAATTTTGAATTCTTATCTTTAAGCTCTAGAAAGGCATCACCCAGGGATAAAACAAGCAGCTGCAGCACCGCAGTTGCCAAGGGAGGCTCACCATGCCCCAGATGATTCCTGAGCAATGAATGGCACAGCAGCTGGCTCAGAGCCTTCAGTACAGTGTGACTTCCAGCAGTGTACTGGACTGAGATTTAAGCCCTGCACTGAGCTGCCATACATGGCACACAAAATGTCACCAGCTCATGAGATACACACAGACAGATACATACAGATAGAAGGCTTTACCTCCTTGTCTAACCCAGTAATGACACCCTGGTGTTGAACAAAGAGAGCATCAAAATAAGTGCATCTTAAAATAGAGATATAAGAAAATTCTCTTACCAGGGGCAGGAGAGGGGGTAGCCACAAACCCATATCCATTCACTTTTGGAGACTCCTGGGGTATCAGTTCTTTCCCATCTGGTCCCACTTTGCCCTGTTTGTACTGAAATAAAAAAGACAAGGCCATTCACGTGGAGAAAGGTGTGAGTCAGTTGTACCCAGCACACACACACAGCTCTCCTGGTGGATGAACCACACCAGAGGGCAGAGCAGTAACCAGGTTTTAGTCAGAAGAAGTAAGATTATCCAACCTGAGCATTGAGGGCTGCAGCTTGCTGGAGCTGTGATTTGCTCACAGCCTGACTAAAAGGGTCCTTCACAAAGCGGGTGTTTCGATGGACAACTTCCCTGGGCTTCTTAAAGACATCACTCTCATCAGGTACACCTTGAAAAGCAAAATGTCTTTTAAGAAAGGGCTCAGGTAACAGCAGGCAGTTGTTCTAAAGCTCTTGATCAACATGGCATTTGCCACACATTCCTACACAACACAAAACACATCAGCAATTTCACTGTGTATCTACAGCAACTCAGAACAAAATTTGCACTAGATACATGCTTTGTACCACCTGAAATCGAATTTTTAGTTTAAAGAAAAAAGTAAACAAGACTTTATTTTCTCTACTTCACTGGTTTACAGAAATTACCAACTGTACACTTTATAGCCAAAAAAGAAAACTGCATTTACAAAATTATGTATTTTCCTATATAAGCCCAAGTAGCACTCTTTGAGCAGAAGCAAAGAATGAATAAAGATGACAACAAAGTGCTCATAAGGACAGACTTGGCTCCTGAAAACGAGTGCTTTTATAATAAGATAATGAGCTTTTCAGAGACAAATAGAACATGATCAAAGTTTGGAATCAGAAAGTAAGAAAGAAAAGGAAAAAATGAGAAAATTACTTTTTTAAAACAATTTTGCATATCTGAGCTTCACAGAAAAAAAAACTTGTAAGAGCTGCTGCTCAGTCACATATAGAAATGCTGTAAGCACTGTTTGGAGTCAACCCACCAGAACCAATGCCTTTCCCATGAGACCTGTGTGCCTCACCTGTTGGATAATACATGAGGGTGTTCCGAGCTGTGTATTCCCAGGTATCCAGTCCAGCCTTCACATTCTCCAGAGCTTGCTGCTCTGCTGAAGGAAGTGCCAGGTTTTCATTTTGTCGCTGAAAAGGCAATAGGAAAAAAATGTAAAAGGGTGGAAAAAAACCCCAGAGGTCTGAAATAGCCTCCTGCAATCTTTTATTCAGGCAGACACACTTTGCAGAGGTCAACCACAGGCTCAGCCACCTGCCCTTGTACACTTTGCATCAGGCACAGCACAAGCACTCTCTCTTTGGCAACTGGCATTGGAGAAACCATCCTGATCCCAGGTGAGCTTCCAAACAACCACTCCCTATGAAGCACACTATGCAAGGAAATGTAAGGTCTGACTAGAGTGCTGGCTGACAGCAAGACACAACTCCAGCACAAGACCAGCTCCAGTAGCTTCACCTTGACCTGAAACAACCCCTGTGCTTTGCAAGAGCTCTCCTGCTGCCTGCCTCTTAATTCTGGATGAAAGCATTCAAGATGTATAATGAGCCACAGAGGGCATTTTTACTGTAACAGACTCTGAGGGTTTACATTAGCTGGAATAAAAAAATAACACTCCCTCACAACAACAGCAGTAAACACTCATGTGTCAGTGCCAAACTTCATTAAAGGCACTGCAGCCCTCATCCATCACTGACACATCTGGCAGCACTGCCAGCTGCTCACTGCTGATGGTTAAGGATTGACAAGGCAGCCCCAGAACAGCTCTGTACCTGCCCCAGAGGGAGCTGAGGAGGACAGCACAGCCAGCCATGCTCACACAGTACTGTGCTTGGGCAGGTGAAGGGGGTAGGACTAGTAACAGAAAACTGAAATGAGACACACAGTCTAACTACAAACAATAAAGGGCTGATGGACAAACACCAGGAACTGTTCTCAGTTGCTCTCCCTGGTGCTGCTGCTTACAGAGGAGACTGTCAAGGACAGCAATATCTGCACTCAGTGCAGTGCTTTGCAGTCTCAAAGCTTTAAGAGGCAAATCCTCAGCAACTAAGTCAAACACTGTTCTTACAGATGGGGAAAAAATAGGACTGCACAAAGAAGCAAAGAGCAGTCACAGGACTCAGGCTTAGCTCAGACTTAGTCATGATCAACCTATGCACCCACTATGCAAAATCGAGATCTTTCTACTCTTATTCAATATGAGTGATTTAACAGCCCAATGCAACAGCCAACAATTCTCACCAGTATTTATAGTAAGATCAGAAAACAGAAGGCAAGACAATATTCTGTTTATCAAGCAAGTAAGAGAGTGAAGTGGCATTTCCCTGCCGTGTCCCCGCGGAAGGGCAGTCCCTACCCGCGTGTACTCCTCCTCTGCACTGTACAGCCACGCGTGCTTGACCTTCTCCTTCTCCTTGGCCACCTCCATGATCTGCTCAAACGAAGCATTGTCTTCACTCGTGTGCTTGGCCAGGAAGGTGTCCAGGCTGGGAAGGGCATCTTTATCATCTTTTTCTGCTTCTCCTAACAAGAGGAGGGAAGAAGCCTGAGAAAGGTTAATGCCTCCCTTTCTGTGAGAGCACTACATATAACTGCTAATCCTCCTGGCAGCGAGCCCTCCACGGACACACTGACAACTAACATGGAACTCGGTGAAACAAATATATTCACCCAGGAATAAATCTTTTTTGGAACACATATAACCAACTTTTACATAAAACCTTTTATGGCCTTTATAGCTATTTGTTTTAATGGTAAAGCACATAAGAGGACAGCTGCTAGCAGTCATTTGTACATGCCCTACAGACAGCTCTGCCCCTCCAGTCTTTGCTTACTGACAGAATTTATTTCAGGTGACACAGGAAAAATTTACTGCCTTTGAAGAGATCAGCTAAGTTAAGAATTTACACAGCCACAAAGAGAATTCACACAGATGACGTAAAACATTAAATGTAAAACATTACATCAAGTCCAACTTCAGCAGGATCATTTTCACCTACCAGAAGGTTAAAGGAAAACTGCTTAAACATGTTCTAAGTACCCAAAACCCTTAGAGGAGACAGGGCTCACAAGAATATTTTCCTGCTGCTGAAGAATTCAGCTAGAGAAACAACATTCTCCTACCTTCTTCTGAAGATTTGATGCCACCTTTGGATTTACTTCCCAGTGGAAGGCCGCCTGGATGCACTTCTGGGGTTTCAAATGTGGCTGGGGTAACATCTGTCACAGAAAATAAAGGTTCACTTGGTTACCAGAGCACATATCAGGACCCTTGCTCTGAGGGTCATGTGCCAAACAAGTCACAGAAGGCACATCAAGAGGACAAATTAATTAAAAACTTGTGGAAAGACTCCAAAATACTGTATTCAATCCTGTCTAGATTTTGGTCTCATCTAAGACATCGTTTTTCTCCTCCTGGGAGAAATTCCCAGGAGAGCCACAGCCCAGTGTATTTGCCACCCTACCCCCTGCTTTTGTCTACAGAAGGAACAGCAGAACAATCCTAACCCAACCCAGGGCCAGCACCTGCACTGGGGAGGAAGGGAAACCCCTGGTGACATGTGTCCTTTGTCACAATAAAGCCACTTACTCAAACCCCACTGAGAGAGTTCAGCCAGGGGCTGGGCTTTAATCTAAAACCCTGAAAGGGTAATATAAAATGTATAAAAATATAAAATAGAAGTATAAGAACAAAGTATAAATTAGGAGTATAAAAATATGAAAGTAATACAAAACCCTGGAAGTGAAAGGAAAACACAGAACAGGGCATTGGATGTGGGAACCTCTGATAACCACAAGCTTCCAACACCTTCTGTCCCTAATACATGATAATCTTACACATCTGTAGGTGCAACAAGAACCCCTAACACTACAGTAAGGGTTCAAAACACAGCTTAGGATTTCTGACAGCGTTAATATTGCACATTAGAGCATGTAACATTCCCCAGGGAGCAGGAACTTGGCAAAAGATGCCTGTAAGGAATAGTTATTCAAAAGCTGCTTTGTCCAAAACCCTTCCTTCAATAAGGAGTTATCAAACACCATCAAAGAGAGATTCAGCATCAGCCACCAGACAGTGGCTACTGCCCAATCTGGGACAGTAACTCTCATGCAATGTCAACCTTTAACCTTTTAGATAAGCACTGTCTGCACCAAGTTAGATAGCAGAGCAACAGTATCAGATACAAATTCCTGATGCCCCAGAGAGGCACTTCTTACAGGGTGCAGGTGTGTCCCTCGACGATTTGCTCAAGGAGGAGCCAAACTTGATGGCAATTTGCCTCATCTTCTCCAAGTCGCCGTTTTCCTCAGCCTCCAGATACTCCTTCTGTGCCCGCAGCTTCTCCACGTCGGGGAAGAAATCCCGCTGAATGATCTTCTCCAAGCTCTGCAAACAGAGGCGGCTGCTCAGCCACGCCGGGACACCCGGGAACGCCAGCTGAGCTCGGGGCCGGCCGCGCACAGCCCCCGGGCAGGACGGGCAGCCGCGGGCCCGGCGCCGGTGGCGGAGCGCTCTCAGTCCCGCCGCAGACTCGGGGGCCGGTCACGGCGCTGTCCCGACCCGAGCCGCGGTTACAGCGGGCAGCGGCCGCGGGCGGACCGGCCGGGTCGACCCGAAGCGCTCGGCCCGGGGGCAACGCGGCAGCGGGGCCTGCCGGGGCCGCCGCCTCACCTCAATGTAGGCGTCCTCGTCCAGGATCTTCTTCGCCTGCCTCGGCGCCGGCGACGTCGCCTCCTTGGCCGTTCCGCGACGGGGCCGGCAGCGGCGGCGGGCAGCAGAGCGGCGGGGGAGGCCGCGGGCAGCGGCAACCGGCAGCGCCTCCATCGGCGTCGGGCCCGGGGCGGCCGCGGCCTCTTCCTCCTCCGCTCCCGTGACGTCACAGCTGCGCGCCACGGGGCGGCCCGAACGCCGCGCGCGCCCCCTGCTGGACGGGAGGACCTGCCCGGTCCCGCTCCGGGACAAGGGATGAGGATGGGAACTGGGATGGGAACTGGGATGGGAGCTGGGATGGGAACTAGGATGGGAGCTGGGATGGGAACTAGGATGGGAGCTGGGATGGGAACTAGAATGGGAGCTGGGATGGGAGCAGAAAGGGAATTGAGGTGGGAGCTGGGATGGGAGCAGAAAGGGATCTGGGATGGGAACTGGGATGGGAGATGCGATGGGAACCAGGATGGGAGCTGGGATGGGAGTTGGGATAAGAGCCAGGCACGATCCCCCAGCACCCCCCAAGGCCGCCTCAGGCCTCCTCAGAAAAACCTCAGGATCCCCAGACTCGGGAATGGGGAAGGTGTCCCTGGGGAGCAGGACCCCTGCCCAGCTGCTCGGGCAGAGGTGGCATTACAGTTTTATGGATCTCGGTGCTCTACAGGACGTGGGTTCTCTTTGTCCCTGCCAGAAACATGGACATGGCTCGTTCTGGCAGGACCTGGCTGCAGCACAGAGAGCTGAGCACTGGCTGTGCCAGCTCTCCCATCACAACCCATGGCTCATCCCTGCCTCAGGCTGTGGGGACAAACCGGGATTTCTTTATTATGGAACAAATCACCTGTTCAGCAAGTGCCACCCCCAAAGCAACTCCGGATGCCACTGAGGTGCTGCAAATAGGAAACATTCATTTGCAGGATATTTTGCAAATTACAGCAGTAAACCAAGCACAAATACTATGGGTACAGAGCGCAGACAAGAAGGGGACTCTCTCCTCTTGAAGCACACACACTTAGCACTGGTACAGGTCTGTCCCCTGCACGCCGTGCCCGCCGAGTTATTTGCCACGTGAACTAGGTTTGCAAGAGGGATGTGAAGGTGCCGTGTCTGCTTTTACCTGTCCTCCTCCTCTGTGAATCACAGAGATTCCCTCTTGCTTCATTAGTGCCCCTCGGGTTATCCCCCCTGCAGAGCCCATCAGCCACGGGCAGCGGATGCTCTTGGTGTCACTCTGCTGAGCTGCAGCACCCACAGCACCCACAGCACTAGCAGCTCTCCTCGGGGGGTTGCTTGGTGCCCTGCAGGATCAGTGCCGAGGCGCTCGCCCTCTTCTGGTGCCGCCACTTCGCCCGACGATTTTTAAACCAAACCTAGAAAAATGCAAAACAAGAAAAGTGCTTTTGCCTCTCGTGTATTACTGGGGAGGGGGGGAGGCAGCTACACTGCTGAGCTGTGCCATGTGAGCTTTAGGACACTGTAATACATTTCCTGATATGATCAGTCCCTCCACTACAGTCCTGCTCAGATACAGCTAAGGGGCACAAGGGAGTTGGGACCCTCCCATGGCAAATCCAGAAGGCACGCAAAGCACATGAGTAAGGAATATACACTTGGGTGCAGGGGATGGGTGAGCTGGGCACATCTGTGTGTTTATACAAGTGGTTCTGGGAGAGAGGCATCGTGTCAGTGGGACTGGATACCAGAACAAATCAGCCCAGCAGAACAGGTTTATATTCTTCCACTGTTTGCCATTCCCAAGTCCTGTTTTGTCAAGTACACAAGACTAGATTTCAAAACGAGGCCCTGGATCTGCAGTTCCTGAAAAAGACAGCCCTGGGCTGTGTTCCTGGGGGACTGCAGGAAGCAGCACCCACCGAGGGGCAGCACCTCACCTCTACCCTCTCCTCCTTCAGGTGGATGCGGTTTGCCAGGTGCTCCCGGGTGACGACATCTGGGTACTGGTTCTGGTGGAAAAGCGTCTCCAGGGCCTGCAGCTGCTCCTCAGTGAAGATGGTGCGGTGCCGGCGCGTCCGGCGCTGGATCTGCTGGAAAGCCTGCAGCTCGCTGGGGTTCTCCTGGGGACTCTTGCAGACCCTGACTGCCGAGTGGAAGAGCCTCATGGGCCAGGGGAACCGGGCATCTGCAAGGGGACAGGGAGAGGGACAGTGCTGGGGTGGGGAGCTGGAACACCCGTCCTGCCCAAGGCAGCTCAGGCACAAGTTTCACCCGTGCACAGGGCAGTCACCTGGAGCGGGTGACAGGCTGAGTGGTCCCCACACAAGCGAGAGAAGAGCTTAGGGCATCATTTGGGAGAAGGATGCGGGTGGGGAGCACTGGCTGGGTTTTCCTTGCTCACTTACCAGGTGCACTATGGCCAGCTCCAGACAATGGCTGGAAACTCACAGCCTGGCAAGGAGCTGTTTTGGTCCTGACACGGGGGATTTCTGAACTTTCAGGATGCTCTTGAACTGCATTTTTAAGGGTTTGCTACTTTTTTTTACCCTAGATGCAGTAATTTTGTGAGATGTAGCCAAAAGTCTTTTCCTTAAGGGACAAGTGAGGTTCTCCAGGGCTGGTGTTGTCAGGAAGCACAGACACAGCTCTGCACTTGGGCAGCATGGTCATGGGGCCCCACGCTCCACATCATCCTCTCAGGAGTTTCATACTAAACCAGTAATATCAGTAATAAACAGCACCTGCTGCTTTTCAGACTGATAACATTGCAGATTGGATGCAATGGATTCCAATTGTTGGGAGTTCTGCTGAGAGCAGAGCTCAGCTCACTGGAGCTGGGATCTGAGACCAGCATGCCCAGATGCCACAGTGTCACAACACCCTGGTTTTCCCCCACACCCAGCACTATCACCAGCCCCCCTGTGAGCCCCATGCCACAAATCAAACCCAAACACTCACCCAGCCAACCTGGTGAGTCCTGCAGGGAGCGGGTGCTTGTGTGAGAACAGCAGCAGCAGCCACAGCCTGCCCCTTCCAGCTCTTCCTCTTCCTCCTCCTCCTCCTCTTCCTCCTGCAGGGAGCTGGCTGGGATGGTCTCCAGCTCACACAGCCCTTTGGGTGCGCAGTCTAAGATGCTCCGTAGGCACAGTGGGACCAAGACCTGGGGGCTCTTCTCCACAGGGCTGGAGAGGATGTCCTCGATGCTGAACGGACACGGCTTCTTCGGGGCTCTCCTGCTGGGGTCGGCGTCTGGTGCTGGTTCTGAAGTCATCCTGTGCTGGGAAAACAGGCAGCCTGGGCTGAGGGGGTTTGCTCTGCCTGCACTAGCTCCGTAGTGGGGTCTCACAAGGAAAAGGACAGCTTATATGGCTTTTTAAATGGACTGCAAAACCATCCAGAACTGCTGCTTTGTGTTGGCATTTCAAGTGACTGTCATTCTCGCAGCTGAGTTTTTATTTCATACACACGCACACTTTTCCTCCTTCTGACCCAGCTGCTTTATGGCTGAAGCCACCCTAAATATATATATATATAGAGATATAATCCCTTTGGAAAGAAAACCGTAAACCCCCCTGTGAATAAAATAAATTCTAACTAATCTTGGCAGCTTTGTGAAGGGTTAGTGTGGATCTAAGATTTAGCTAATCCCACAAAAATGACTGGAGAAGGAAATCTGATTTCTCCATCTCGGGTGTAGATTTGAGGTGGTTATGATCTCCATTGTGCTGCAGCCTCCGATCCAAGGAAGGGGGAGGATAGCTGTTCCCAGCCCGGAAATGGACCAGAGGATTAACTCCTTAAAAGAAGCAAATTATCCCTTTCTCTGGCCAAATGAAAGCTTTCCCATCAAAAGAGAGCTGTCATATCACACAATATGAGAGAGGAGAGAGTTCAGCTTAATAAAAAATCATTTTTTAATGACAGCACAGCCTTTGGCTGAGACAGAACTCTCTGTGAAAGTTGATTTATTTTCTGCTGAAAGCAGAGAAATTGTGTTTTCCCTCCTTCCCTTTTCCCCCAGCTCTGCTGCACTAATCACTCTGATAATGCAGACGCTTTGCATGTATCCAACATACTCTCTGTAAGGATTCAAAGCCCTTATTAAATTAGATTACTGGCAGCTCACAGCAGTTCTGCACCATAGCTTAGTGACATGTAACCACCTCCTGCACAGCTGAGCCACGCTCCGTGTCGGGAAGGGAAGGGGAGGACTGATGCTGCTGTCTCCATGTGCTTTCAGGCAGGCAGTGAAGTCCTGTGGTCAGTGAGCCCAGAGCAGCCAGGACAGCTGTCTGGGGCAGCCAGGCTTCCCCAAAACCAGTTCAATTCCCAGGCCCTGTCCATCCAGAGAAACTGGGCTGAGGCTGCAGCCAGGAACAGTGACTCAGGACAGGAGGGGATGGTTTACAAGGGCAAACAGCAAGGCCTGGTAGAAATAAGTAGCTGGGAATAAAATGAAGAAGGTTCGATTGAGCTCAGGTTGCTTAGGAAAGTTTAAACCAAGTTCTCTTGCCCTCAATGTGGCTTAAGCCAAGGTGAGTAGCCAGGCCTCAGGAGCTCACATGGGGAGTGCTCTCCCGCTCGGTGTTTCCTTGCAAGGGAGAGGAGTTACCAGTCTCTCTCACTGCACACCAAGGACACAAACAGGTGGGTGCTGTGAAACCACTGCACATCAAACCACAGCAATGGCTCTGGCATCATGCAAAGCTGACAGCCAGTTCCCAGGAGAACCCCCTCTCAATCCCCCTTCTTTTCTCCTTGGCCCGGCTCACTACCTGCCCTTCCTCACCTTGGAGGTATCCCAGTTCTGGGAAGAGATGCCCTGTGGCTACTCTACCTGTGACTCACTTAAAACCAAACCATTATCTGTAATTCCATTCCTGTATTTGCCTCTCCTTCAGCTGTTCCAATGACATAACATGGATTATAACCATGGTCTGTGAATCTTTACGTGTTTGCTGCAGGTTTGAGAGGAAGACACCCTTGTAGCTGCCCAGTCTGGATATGTTCACTGCTGCCCTGCCAAGGTGTCAGCGCTCCAGAGAGACACTGGGGATGTGATCCCCTAACACCAGGGACCATTGCAAGCTGCTCCCAGCTTTAATTCATGTCCAAACACTGGCACAGAATGGGGATGTGGGGCAAGGTCCTGCTGCCCACACCATGCCGGTCCAGAAGGACTGTAGGGCTGGTGAGCTGGGACATGCCATGGCAGGTGCAGGATCCCACAATTTCTGCTCTTGGCTGTAATAATCATAAGCCTGAAGCGGATTAATTCTCCTTCCCCATCCCTAACAAAGGACCCCTTTCCCTGGGCTCCCTGGCCTGGCCCTGCCTTCCCACAGCACACGCATTTAGCCTATTAGGATCTCCGCTGATTGCTTTCTTTCATTCCCCTCGTACCTTTCACTTCAGAAAATGGACTGGTAATACTTCTTTTATCAAAGAATTATGGGATTTAGGATCCAGATCTTACAAAGAGACTTTTGATAGCTGCTGGTAATCAAATCCCAATCGGCAGACACTTCTCTGCACCCTGTTACCGGAGAGGAATAAAGGAAAGGGATTTTTGATGTTCTGTTTACTGAGCCTCTGGGAGATAGGATCGCTGGGCTATTTCATATTAGAAAAGGAAAGGAAAATAAAACAAGCAAGAAAAAAAATGCAGACAAGAGAGGACAATATAGATATAGATAAAAAGAAAAGAAACAGGCTCTTATCATTTTCTTATTGGTTAAGGAGATTCCAAAGCCATTATAGAGGATTAGCAGAAAGGTTAATCTGCTTTAGCTGTTCACTTGTCAAAAGTGAATTTATAGGGTTTGAAAATCCTTCCTATGGTGAAACAAGAAAAAATTCCCCTTTTCCCTCCCTTGCCTCTCCTTTCTGCAGGTAGCACAAGGGAACGGGAACAGGAGCATTGGTAACCCTACAACATGGGAGCACCCTCCTCTGCCTTGCCCCTGCCTGGGTGCTGGCACCTGTGGGAGCTCTGGTTTGGCAGTGCTTCTCCCCATTCCATCATCACCTCTGTGGGGTGGCCATGGTGCTCAGAGAACAATCAGGTCTGAGGGATGTGACCTCCTCGGTCTTACCTGGGACGAATCCTGGGCTGTTTCACTGACCCCCTGGCTGGATTTGGGCTTTCAGACTGGTTTCTACAGCAGAACAGAGATGGATGTTTCTGACAAATGTTGCCAAAAACTACAGGCTGGGTGCTCTCCATCCCTAAGTGCAGTTCTCGACCAGGGAGCCACATCTCAGCATCCTCCTGGCCACCCAGTGCAGCCACAAGTGCATCTCAGCCAGTTTTCTTGGGCTGTCTGTGACACTGGCTTATCCAGTGGCATCAGCAGCCGATGCCCATCACTCACACCAGTGCCACTGTGAGAAAAAGCACAGGGTAAAAACAAGCCTTCAAAGTCAAAAACAAGAAGCACTTTCTGGATAGCTGAAATTCAGTGGAATGCATTAGTCAGGTGCTAAAACTATGATTAACAAAACTGCAGAAATAATGGAGTCATGGAATGGTTTGGTTTGCAAGGTACCTTTAAAGGTCACCTTAAAATTGTGCCTATTAAAATAGTTCAACCCTGTGCCAACTGATAAAAAGAATAAAATAATCTGGATTAGATGATAATTAACATCTAGTGTTATAATAAATCTGTTTCTCTCTCTCCAAAGGCCGTTTCATCCCCTGGGAAGAAGTGGAGTCTCTCCACTGGGTGTTGGTGTTATTAGTGATGCTGCTGGTAGGGATGCTGGACACCAGAGAGGGTACCCACGGTGCAGAAGGAGGACTGTGGGGTACCAAACCTCCTCTTCTGCAAAGAACCGCGATGGAATGAGACAACTATTTCACCCTGACGCATTCCAGGCGGCATTTCAGAGATCTCACACCACCTCACATTGACCAAATCCCTCCGTGCTCGGCAGGCAGCACCGCGTCCCTGTTTTTCAGCCATTCTGGGGTCTCTCGCTTATAATTGACTGTGGAAACAGTTTGGGATGATGGTGATGCTTTTCAGCCCCTGGCACGCAGCCGGCGGTGGATCCAAGGATTCGGCTTCGCGCGCATCCCTCCTCCCGAGCGGCGCTCCCAGAGCCCCGCGGTGCCCGGGGGAGCCCGGCGGAGCCCGGCGGGCCGGGGGACAGCGCTAGGGGGGGCCGCTGAGCCCGGCGGAGCCCGCCCGAGCTCCGGAGAGCTCTATGGTCTGTGGTGCCGGCGCTCCCGGCCATGGGAGCGGAGCGGGAGGCGCGGGCCTGCGCCGCCTTCTACGGGACGCTGGGCATCGCCGCGCCGGTGCTGTCCTGCCTGCGCTGCCTGCGCCAATTCGCGGGGTAAGACCGCGGGCCCCGGGGAGGGAACTCCCGGTATCCCCCCGCTTGCGGGTCCGTCGGGGAACCCCCGGTGTGGAGCCCCCGCATCGCCCGGCGCGGATCTCGGCATCCCCCCGAGCATCCCCCCGGCGCGGGCCGGCAGGGAGGGAGTGTGAGAGGGTCGGTACCCAGCAAGGGGTTCGAGCTACCCCCACGTGTCCCCAAACCCTTCCAGCCTGCTCTGTAGCAGCAGGGCAGCAGTCTTTAGGATTTTTCATGTCCTTCTGCACCGCCCACCCCGCCCCACAAAGGGTTTGCAGGTTCTAACCTTTGAGGAGTTCGTGTCGTTTCCCCCACGCGATCCCCCCTTCCCCGCAGTGCAATGCTGAGTGCAGTTGGAAGAGAGGAGCCTCGCAAGATGGGCCACTCCAACCCTGACACCTAACAAGCTGGAGCACCCCGACCCCAATCCACATTGCACTGGAACATTCCCACCCCAGACCCGACTGAGCCAGGGTATTCCCCCACTACAACCTCCACCGGGCCGGGGTATCCTCACCCCACGCCTGTGCTGTTCCAGGAGTACTGCCAAGAGATGCAAAGAGAAGCACCTGGAGGAGGCTCTGCTGCTGACACGGGTGCTGAGCGAGGGTCTGCAGGCGCTGGGTGAGGCAGAGGCACGACCCCTGCTCCGCTGCATCCTGGCTTTCCAGATGGAGGCAACCAGCAGCTCCAGCTCCTTCCAGAAACTGGAACAGGTCTGTAACACAACCGGCTGGGCTGTGACTTCAGAGCAACTGTTGGCCAGAAGTGCAAGGTCTCACCCCGCTCTGCCTGGCCCTGGCACGCTCTGGAGCAGAGCATCCTTACTGGAGACACTGCAGGCTCTCCTGGTAGCACTCTGCAGCCGGTGTCTCCGGGGGGTCTGGGCACAGTGGCTGACTTGGGGTGTCTCCCAGCAGATGGTGACCCAGCT
Organism: Manacus vitellinus; assembly: GCF_001715985.3. NCBI lineage: Eukaryota > Metazoa > Chordata > Aves > Passeriformes > Pipridae > Manacus > Manacus vitellinus. The sequence continues at coordinate 167,943 of NW_021940379.1, forward strand.
GGCAGTGGGAAAGGAAGCTCTCCTGGCCCAGGAGGTGGGCACGCTGCTGGCCAGCCTGGCACTGCAGGGAGAGGTGAGAGAACCCCAGCTGTGCAGTGGCACTGACTTTCATGGGGGTTTGGGTGCAGGCCGTGTGTGACAGGGATCTCCTAGTTGGGGTTGCTCGGGGTCCTTCACTTCACTTCCCACCATTCCGGGGATTTGCCCTTGGTTGCAGCTGGCAACATGTGGCTGCCCATCACACCAGCCCTCTGCTCATCCCTGGGGCAGCTTCTGGCACAGGCAGGACCCTCCTGTCCAAGGCACTGAGCCCCAGCATGTCATCCTGTGGGACAAGCTGTCCTTCTGCCCCTACAGGTGCTGTCTCCTGGGGACCTTCAGTCAGGTCAGTCTCTGTTCCTTCCCCTCTGCCCACACTACCAGTGCACAGGACATCCCCTGCCCACCCAGACTGGGTCCTCTGCACTCATGGGAGGGGGAGCGGGGATCAATCACATCTGTGGGATCTCTGCAGAGGTCCCAACAGCACAAAATGCTCTGCCCACCCACCTGGGACAGCTGAAAACCAGGCAAGCCAAAGCATCCCCAGCATCCCAGCCCCGTTCCCACCTCACTTACCAGCACCACAGCCCTTGGCTGAGCTGGGGGAGCAGGGCTGGCTGTGAGCACAGTGCTGGGACGGCACTGATGGTGTCCCCTTGCCCGCAGTGTGCATGTTCCTGGAGGAGAGCAGCCTGGGACGGCAGCACTGGCGGCAGAACCTGGCCCTGCTGCTGCAGCACCTGGCCAGCACCCTGCACTGGGTGCTGCAGAGCCAGCCCGTGCCTGGCAGCACCTGGGGCTACCTGGGCATCAAGGTAAGAGCTGGATTTCGGAGCAGGAGAAGGATCAGTACCTGCAAGGACTGGCTGGGCACTGGCAGCAGTGTCCAGGAGGGGTGTAATACATCGAGCTGCTTTAAATGGCCATTCCTGGGACATCACTGCTTTTTTGGAGGTGAGGGATACTGATGGCCATCCCTGTGGCACCCATCCCTCCTGCTCCTCCAGGCCTGCCTCCAGCTCTTCCAGGCACTGCCAAAGGATGTGGCCCCCCTGGTGTGGAGCGCAGTGGGGAAGAGTGAGACCCTGCAGAGCCTCTTGGGACTGCTGCTGGAGGTGGCCTGGGGGAAGGTGAGTAAGGCTCTGAGAGGGATAGAGCTGCCTGTCCCAAGGAGCAGAGCAATGCCATCCTTCCTAGGAGCTTTCCCCATTCTCTTCCCCAGGGGAAGCCTGCAGAGGCAGCCCAGTGTCTGGCATGTCCGAAGAACCCTGTGTAGCTGCCTGCAGGGGCATGGAGGAGGCAGTTAAATGGGGTTTGGTTTTAAATGGTGTTTTGAGTTGTGCCTTTGCTTCCCCTGTGAGTCCAGGCCCCGAACAAGGACACGAGGCTGCTGGCGGGCACAGCCCTGAGCATGCTGGTGAACACAGCCCCACAGCCCCAGCGTGGGGCCAGCGCCACACTGACCCTGTTCCAGCTCCCCAGCCAAGGTGGGTGCTCCATCCCGAGCTGGGAATGGCCTCTGGCAACGGGTACAAGAGTGTTTGGGTGTAAGGGGACAGAGGCTGGTGCCAAGCCAGACTCTGCTGCTGTGTCTGTCTCTCGGGGTCTGGGAGTCCCAGCTGCCTCTGGCCATCTCCCATGGCCACTCTGGGATGAATCAGGGTGGTTGCTCTCAGAGCAGCATTTGGCTTTGCCACCTTCCTGCCATCCAATGCAGCCATTTTCCATCAGGCACTGGGGAGCTGAAGTTTGGGGAGCTGGCAGTGGAGGTCCCCCCTGTACTGGAACCAGATGGGATAGAGAAGCTGGTGCTCACCAGAGGTTTGCTGACATGCTGCAAGACAGACATCCTCAGCTGCCAGCTGGAGGGCTTCCCTCACAAGGTAGGAGAGCTCAAACCCAGCAGCCAGGGCTCGAGAGAGCCCTTGGAGAGAGCTGGCAGCCTCTGACAGGGGCTGTGGATCCCTGGGAGACGCAGCCAGGCTGCACCGCTCCACACCAGCAGCTCTGTGCATCCCATTGAGCACAGTGAGTTAGCCAGGAACTTGCTTTTTCCAAAGACATCTGAGCAGGGGTTTCCCTCTCCTGAGGGGCTGAGAAGCCAAGCAGTGCCAAAAGTAGCCCCTGCACAAGCAAAGCTGTGTTTCACCCCATGGTCCCACGGGATCCACCCAGAGCTGCCCCTGTGGAGCACAGCCTCCAGCCCTGCCCATCTCCAGCCTCTCCCAAGTCCTCAGGAGCTGAGGACTTTCAGACAGGGAGTGAAAGGGAGCAATAAGCTGCTGAAAGAGCAGGAGAACCAGGCAGCTTTCTCCTTGCCTGTCTCACAGCAGGGTTTTCTCACCCTGGAAAGCCTGTGCCTGCACCTGCCTATTCCCTGAGCCACTGTGCTCCCACAGGCCTGTCTGCTGCTGGACGTGGTCTTTCCTGCTGTGTGTGCCCTTACCAAGGAGCAGAAGGACTGCCACTACTACTGCTTCCAAGGTAGGAAGTGAACCTCCCTGCCACAGTGGGGAGGTTTGAAAGGTTCCCTGTGCTTGTGGTGCATGGAGCTCCCATGTGCTTCGTCTGCTCCCTGGGAAGATGCTTTTCTGGATCTTGGTAGCCGGTTTGGAAACTGCTATTAATTTCTGCTCCAGCCCCAAGGGCACTAACCCTCTGGGGCTCTCATGTACCTAAAGGAGGAACTGCTGCCACTGCACACGGAGTCCTTAAGCCCCCAGCCCATTGCCAGCTCTGCCGCAGGCGAGTCTGGGGGCAGGGGCTGCAGCAGAGCTCTCTGCTTTGGCAGCCTGTGCCCTGTGGCTGCAGCGCCTGCGGGAGAGCCTTCCTGCCATCTGGCACCTGACGGGGACCCGCATCCTGGCCCAGGACACCGAGCTGCTCCAGCAGATCACGCAGCTGCTGTGGGACAATGCTGAGACCCCGGTAAGGCCAGGGTGCGAAAGGGCCATACCATGGCAGCCAGGAACAGCCCTTCCTTCAGCCCCAGCCCATAGCCACCCCTGCCTGTTTCAGCTGAATACACCCCCTGGCCTGTGGCTGCCAGGGCAGGGGCACCCACTCTGCTGAGGGCGTGGCACTTGTCACACACAGGCTCTGCAAGGCCATGTCCCAGTGTTTCACCCGCCCTAGGGCATCACCCACCAGCACAGTCCCAGACTTTCCACACTACTGGCTCATTGCCTGCCATCCCCCTATCCCCAGCTCCTAATCCCAGGGTTACCAGCCACTACTGAAAGTCCACAGCCACAGAAAATCAAGACAGGAGAGGGAGCCCACCTTAACCCCTCCTGTTTGCTGTCCTTCTCCTGCAGGTGGAAGGGGTGTCTGAGTTCATCCACAGCTCCTTCCGACTGCTCCTGGAGATCTACCACCTTGAGTGCCAGCACTTCCAGGATCAGGAGAGACCCCTCTACCAACAGATGCTGCAGAGGGTGGTTTCAATGCCGTGGCAGATTAAAGCAAGATATGTGCCCCTGTGTGCCATCATCCCCTACATGGGCAGCCAGCAGGTAGGGAAGGTGGGGAACAGGGAGGCTTGGTTGCAGCTGGCACTGCTGCCAGGGAGGCACAGCCTCTGTCCATTGCCTGTCACCTTCTACCCAGCTCGGCCATGTGAGCAGGCAGCCTTCCCACCCAGGGGGGCTGTTTTAGCATCACCCAAGACATGATATCCCTTGAGTAGTGAGCTACAGCAGTGCATCCCTGGAGAGTGCCAGTGGGAAGGGAAGCTTTGCCTGTTGGTGCCCACCTAAAGCTGACCAAAAGCAGCTTGAGGTGGTCAGTGCCAGGGCTGACTGCAGTGTAGTCTGTACCCAGATCTGTTGCTGCCATATGCAGCTCTCAATCTGACAGGGAGATGAGGGTCACCTGCCTTTCCCCCAGGTTCTGGATGCCTACCCGGACCTCCCGCAGCACCTCCTGAGCTGCCTCTCCACCAACCACCTGTGTCCTGCTGCTGCCGAGGTCTACAAGGTGCTGGTGCGGCAGCAGCTCAGCGAGTGGCAGGAGGGGCAGCAGGGCAAGAGGCAGCTCTGGGCGGAGCGCTGGGCAAGTGCTGGTATCCCCTGGTCTCCAGGCCTCGCTCCCCCCTCCATGCCTGCAGAGCAACGCTTGCAAAACTTCCTCACCTGGACCCATCCGGCAGTTCCGCACCCAGGGGCCGCTGGCCATCGCAGTTTGGTGGCGGGAACGTCGACGGCGTCACTCCGGGCTTGGGTCTCGCTGCTGAAGGCACAGAAGAGCGTGGCAGGGGCCCTGCCGCTGCAGGACGAGGCTCTGGAGCGGCTCTCCTGCTGCCTGGGCGCCCGAGAGGAGGGCATTCGGCTGGCAGCACTGGGCCTCCTCTGCTGCAGCCCCAGCACCAACCAGCCCCTCTCAAGCACTGAGATGCAGCTGCTGCGGGAGTTCCTGCCCCTCAACCTCAACTGCGACTCCTCCTCGTTCCGGCAGCTGCTGCAGGCAGCGGTGCGGAAGGCGCTGGTCCGGCTGCGGGACAGCTCCCTGGCACAGCTGCGGGGGAAGGTGCCGCAAGGCACCGAGCCAGACCAGGGAGCTGGGCAGCTCAACCAGGCAGTAGGTGAGGCAGCCACCCAGCACCTCCACCGCAGCCCCAGGGGATCCACAGGTGGGTGCCCAGCCCAGCATCCCTCACTGCTGTGTTCTCTGCCTGCAGCCTTCGTGGAGTGGCTGCTGCAGCTCAGCATCGCCTCACTCAGCCCGGGCTGCAACTACCAGAGGAAGAAGACGGCTCTGCTCCTCCTGGCTGCTGTTTTGGAGACCTGCACAGACACCTGGAGCCCCAACAGGAAGAAAGGCCAGCCCCCACGTGAGTATGGGAAACCTACCTGGAGTATCACCCCTGGGCTGCAGGGGTGATCCCTGACAATCCCATCCCACTGCCCCATGTCCCCATCACAGGGACCATGGCCACACTGCTGAGCTACGCCAAGCAGAGAGGCTGCTGGGACTTCTTCTCCCAGCCCAATTTGTTGGCACTGCTGAGCTGCTTGCAGGACAGCACTAACGAGGTGAGCCTCCTAAAGACAAGGAGAGGTCATAAAGATGCCTGCCTTGGCATCGAGCAGGCTGAGAGGGGAAACCGACCACGCTTCCCATTCTCCCATGTCCCACTTTCCCCCCACCTCTTCTCTGTCCTGGCAGATCAGAGACTTGGCCTCGGAGCTGCTTGTCCGCTACTTCCCTGCTACATTCCCTGAGCCCATCGCCCTGGCACTCTTCCAGCTGGCCCAGGACACCCTGGGCAGCCCCCGAGTGCAGGAGGCTGAAGCTGGAGCCGTGCTGATGAAGACCATCCTGCAGAAGTACGAGCTCCTGGCCCCTCCCTCCCTCTCCCTGGGGTGGCACAGGAGCCCCGAGAGTGCACTGGCAGCACTGGTGCCTCACTAGTTTGCATTTATATCTCAGGGCAGCAATGGCTGGCGTTTGCGACAGCCTTGCAGTGGGGAGGGTTGGGGCACAGGAGCCTGCACCAGGGGAGGAAGGAACCTCATGGCACAAAATGAGCAGGAAACTCCCCAGTTGTTGCAGCAGTGTCTGCCTCTTGCCCCAGGTCAGACAGTGGCACCATGAAGAGCCTGGCCCTGGAGGCCGAAGCAGCCCTGACGCTGCCCAGCCGAGGGCTGTGCTTCGCCCAGCACCTTCTCCACCTGCTGCAAGCCCAGTACACGGTGGCACGTCAGGACCTGCTGCGGGCAGCGGCCACCGCACCCATGCACGGTATGGCCCAGCCTGGCAGGGCAGTGAGCAGCTCCTGCAGCAGCTCCCCAGGAATTAGAGCAGGCAGGAATTGCACAGGCAGGACTGAGGCCACATGTGCTGGTGCCACATCCTCGCCTCAGTTTCCTTGTATTGCCACTCCCCGTGCCCAACACGCCCTCACCCAGGGCCCTGTCCTTGCCCCTGCCCGTGAGCCACATCAGCCACGGGCTCAGGCAGGAGAGCCAGGGCTGTGCCGGCACCGCAGTGACCAGGGGTGGGTGTCCTGCAGGAGCCATCGCAGCCCTGCGGAGGTGCCTGCTCCAGGTGCCGGAGGTGGCCGTCTCCATGCAGGCAGCAGAGTTGGCTCAGAGCTGGCAGGAGCTCCTCACCCGCCTCGTGACCACGGTGAGAGACGTCACCTCCTTCCTCCTGGGTGCTCTGCAGAGCCAGCAAGGCCCTGGCGCCAACGAGCAAGGTGAGCATGTCCCCATGGAGGGAACCAGCCCTGGGAACCACTGACAACTGAATCACAGCCATTCCTGACCCAGCAGCCCTCCAACCTGAGTGGATGCAGTTGCTTTGGGCTCAGTGTCTCTAGCAGGGGACAGTGCTGGGGTTGGGCACAGAATGTTGGCCAGGGAGTGAAGTGCAAAGCAGGACACCTGGGAAGGATGCTCCAGGTGTTGGGAAGAGGGTCCTGGAAGCTGCAGGAGCTGGGCAGAGGATCCTGGAAGCTGCAGGAGCGTGCCTGGCTTTGAGTCCCTTTCTTAACTGCATGTAGAGGCAAAAGCCTTCCAGAAGCAGCAAGGCACCTGCAAGATGGAAGCAGCTGGAAGAGCAGTGGGCAAAGGGCAGCTGCAGTCCTGAATGGGGCACATGGCAGGGCAGGAGCGACTAGGGGCCAGACAGGGATCTGTCCCCCTGAACCCCAGCAGCACCCCCTCCTGCTGACCCACACCACCCTGCTCAGACAAGGCTTTCCCTTTTGCAGCTGCTGCCCCATCATTTGCAGACATGGGGAATGCCATCGGCTCCCTCATCATGCTGGGGAAGGACCAGGGGCAGGAGGAAGAGGAGGGGGACTCAGTCCTCCTGTCAGAGGAGCACAGCCTGATCCTGACATGCTGCTGGGTGTCAGTGAAGGTAGGGATCCCTCCTCATGGTAGTGGAAGAGGGGCAGCCTGGCATGGTGCTCACCATCCTGCCCACCCCAGCTGCTCTTCACCTCCCCTTGGGGCGTTCACCCTTGCTGGGGATGAACATGGGGGAATCTGTCCTTACCTCAGAGCTCTCACGCACGTCCTCACCCCTTCCAGGGAAGATGCAACCACCAGCCTTCCCAAAAGCACCTCCCCTCCCTGCCTGTGCTTATGAAGCTCAGCTGGTTCCCAGACGCTGACAGCCCCCAGTTGTGGCAGAGCTGGGCTTCCCAGGTTGCAGCCCTGCAGCTGCCCATCCAAGCTCCTTTCTGACAGCCTCACAGCTTATCCTCCTCTATGCCAGTCTTGCTGACCTTCCTCTTCTTCCCAGGAGATTGGGCTGCTCCTGGGGGGCCTGGCTGAGCTGCTCCTGGCCCCAGCACTGCCTGCCGATTTGGGCCCCCTGCTACCACTCCCCACCCTGCAGATGGCCACCAGGGTGTTCCAGGAAATCCTGCTGCGCTGCCGGCACTGGGTAAGAGCATGTCCTGACCTCTTGCCTGCCCCTTCAGCTCTGTCCCTGCTCTGGCCTCACTGGTGTGGAGGGAGGGCGAGTGGAACAGGGCAGAGTCTGCTCCAGGGCAGGACGTGGGGACAGCTGGAAGCCCGTGGCTGGGATCCCCTGTCATATCCCCACACCATCATGTCTGCTTGCTTTCTCCTTCCCCTTTGCAAAGAGGTTTTTGGGGCTGTGGGGGGCTGGTGGATGCAGCCTTTGGGGTGCAGGGCCCTGACACTGCTGTGCCCCAGGGAGCAGTGGAGGGCTGCAGCATGGGCTTCACCAAGTTCTGTGCTGCTCTGCTGAACCACCCGGATGCGGAGCTGCAGGCCATCCCCCGGGCCGTGCTGGAGCAGGTACTGTGCTCGTTGTGCTCCTTGATTCCCCCATGCCCCAGGGAGCCCCGGGGTTGTTTCCCTGTGTCCTCACTCCCTGGGGCAAGCGCCCTTCTGGCAGCCAAGATGCTGGTGCTGGGCACTGCAGGGCAGCTGCAGGCTCCATGCAGCAGGTTTCCAGCCATATCTCAGTGGGTTTTGTCTCTCTGCCAGGGCTTGGAGGCGCTGAGCGGGCCCCGCAGCAGCTCGATCACGCGCCGTGCCGCCGGCTTCCCCATGCTCTTCCTCTGCATCGTCAGCGGGGAGGCCCCGGCGCAGGCACGGCCCCTGCTGACCCGCTGCATCCAGACACTGCTGGCCTTGGCCACCACGGCACTGCCACAGGACTGGGACCAGACCCTCGACCTCCCTCAGGTGGGTGTGGGGCTCCTGGCTGCTGGAGCCTGTTGGGGACAGGGTGATCTGCACAAGGTCCCCTGAAGGGAGCCGCACTGGGTATCCAGTGTTGGAGACCTCAGACCTCTCCAGTGGAGACCTCAGAGTGAGCAAAAACCCAAAGTCCTGACTGTGCTGCCCAGCCCAGCAGCCCAAGAGCTGCTGGCCCCTTGGCTCCCCTGTCTTTTGCCACCATCTTTTCTTCCTGTGGAAGCACGAATGCCCTCCCTGCCCAGTGATGCTGATCCCTGCACTCTCCCCAGGTGTGTGCCCTCCACGTGCTGCAGACGCTGGTGCGTGGCACAGGGCTGGGTGGGGCGGTGCTGTGCCACGCCACACCCATGATGGCCCTGGCGCTGCGGGGCCTGGGCTCGCCGTGCTGGGCCATGAGGAACGCGGCCATCCAGCTCTTCAGTGAGTGCTGACAGGGAGAGATCCCCACACCCCCGGGTTCGGAGCCTGGCTGGGGTGAAGTGCAGGGGGCCAGGCAGGGTTGGATGGGACCTGATGCTGCATTCTCTGTCCCTGCAGGCGCCCTCACGTCCCGGCTGCTGGGGCAGCCGCGGAGCCACGGGGAGGGCTGCCTGGCAGAGGGGGTGAGCCTGCCCGCCTTCCTCGGGCAGCACCCAAAGCTGGGTGCTGTGCTGCTGGATGAGCTCAGGGTGGCCACAACGCCCATGCCAGGGGGGCTCCGTCTGCACCCCGCGCTCCACGCCATCCTCACCCTCCTGGCTCAGCTGCATCCTGGTGCTGACAGTTCCAGCAGGTAGGGGGGCAGTGGGGATGCTCTGCCTCAGCCAAGGGCTCCTACAGTGGGAAGGGGTCCTGTGGTGCTGGGGGTGGCCCTGGCTCTCAGGGGGTTTTGCTCTGACTAGAGCATCACAACACGTTACCTTTTTGCTCCACAGCTCCTCTGCTCCCTTCCTGGGGCCACTGCTGGGACTGGCAGAGAGCCCCATCTACGCCGTGCGAGCGATGGCTGCCAAGGCCCTGGTGCCCGTTGTCCCACCACCCCGGCGCCGTGGGCTCCTCCTGCAGCTCGCCCGGCAGCGTGCCCACGGCACCCGGACGGATCCGCGTGCGGCACAACGCTGTCCATGGGCACCTGCTGCAGATGCGGGCGCTGCTGGCCTCTGCCACGGGCACCAGGGGGTGAGTGGTGCCAGGCTATCCCCCCACCTGCAATCCCTGTGGTCACTGCGTGCCAAGACACAGCTTTTTGGCCACAGAAGGGCGGCCAGCCCGGCGCTGTGCCTGTGGTAAGGCCGTGTCTCCCTGCAGGCTGTCGGCCGAGGCGCTGCGCCCCGTGGCTCTGCAGCTGGAGGCGCGGGGCTGGCTGCTCACCCCTGCCCAGCGCTGCCCGCTCGTCCGTGCCGCCTTCCTCCAGGTCCTCACCCTCCTCCCTGCATCCTTCAGCCCTGGCTTCGCCCAGCACATCTGTGATTCCATCAGCACTGAGCTGGGCAGCCTCCTGCCAAGGGGAAAGCCAGGCCGTGCCGAGCCACAGGTACCGCTGCCTGCCGGGAAAATCATGGCCATGGCCGGACTGGCAGTGGGCCTGGGCGGGGCACAAGGACCGCTCGCTCGAGGCTGAGCACTGGGAGAGGAATCCTGTTTTTTTCTGCAGGTTGGCTTGGCCGTTCTCCACCAAACCATGGCCCACTTCATGTGCAGCGAGGCAGCTCAGCTGGCAGACAGCGAGCGGATTGCTGCTGTCTGCTCCCTTGTCCAGCAGCCCAATCCCGATGTCCAGCTTGCCATCCTGAGCTGGGTGGTCGCCAGGGAGGGAGGAACATGCAAGGAGCTGGAGAAGGCTCTCAGGCTGACACTGCTGGTATGGCAAGGCTCAAAAAGTCACCAAGTAAAGCAGGGAGTCCCCAGCGCACCACACAGATGGGATCCCTGAGAAGCACAGTGTTCCCCAGGCTGAGGGTGTGTGGGTGTGGGACACTTGCCTGGTTGACACCCCGCAGTGCTGGGACCACTAACCATGTACCTTCTTTCCCGTTGTCAACTAGGAGAGCTTGCGGTCGGTGCTGCGAGAGAGAAGGGACAAAGAGTTCCTGAGATTGTACCTTGAGGCTTTGCTGCATCTTTACAGAGATCCCTCATCATGGTCTCAGGAAGCTTCCCACAGACTCCAGGGCTCCTGGGCAGCATGCCTGGAGATGCTTCTGCACATGGTGGAGGCTGAGCGTCCTGGCCCCGACCTCCTCTTCCAGGCGCTGTGTGCTGCCAGCCTGCTGCTCGCCCACTGGTAGGTCCCTGCTGCTGCCGGGGAGCTGCACGACTCACCCAGCAGATTCTTAGTCCTTGCTGGAAACAAGGACTATAAATCACAGCTTTGCACCTGGGTCCTGTGATCTCAGCGCCGCTGGTGGACTTTGGTCCCCGTGGCGGAGCGGGAAGGTGTGCCTGAATCCCCTGTCCTTCCCTGGCCTCTGGCAGGTTCGGGGACGAGGACGGCCGGCTGGTGGAGCGCTGGTGCGCGGCGCTGGAGGACTGCTGCCGGCCTGCTTCGTGCGAGGTGCTGCGGCTGGCGGCCGCCCGCTCCCTGCAGACGGCGGGGGCCGCTGTGGTGCGGCGATCCCTGCGAGCTGCCCGGCCCTCGCTCGTCCCCGTGGCTTTGCGGTAGGTCCCCGAGCCCATCCCCGGGGACGGCTGCACTTACAGGAGCGGTGCTGCCCCGTGGCCGCAGCACGTTCCCAGCAGCACTGCTCCCTGAAGCCCTAGCGTGCTGCAGGTTAATTTGCTCTGCAAAAGGTGTCCCCTGCAAAAAACTCCTTGAAGAAAACCCCACTCATTCAAAAATCACTGGCAGCCAAGAGCTTGCAGCCTACAAAAAAAATGCCTGGTTGGCATTTTAATAGAAGCAGCCAGTCCCTTATGAGCAGCAGATGACACTGCTGGGTCCCTCAGTCCCAGCATGGTCCCTGCCCTCCCAAGCTGCAAGTTCTTGAGTGCTGGTTGTGCCTTTCACAGTCCAGGAGAAAAGTCCTTCAGGGACTCACAGAGACTGTGAGTGCTTCCCTCCCCTCCAGCAGGCTGCAATACTTTGTGTGCAGTGTCCTTCCCTTCTCTTCTCTCTTCCCTTTCCCCAGGCTGATAAACATGGCCATTCACCTTCTGCAAGACGAGGAGCGGGAGGTCCGGCAGGAGGCCTCAGGTTTTGCCAGCCTCCTGCAGCAGAACCCCAGGGAGCCACTCCGAGATGGCTGCACCTTTGTGCAGGACAATGTGGGGCTCCAGAGCCTCCTGCAGCTCCTTCTGGGAGAATTTGGGGAGCACCCTGAGACCTTCAATTCACTGCTGCAGCACCTCCCCATCCTAGATCTCAGGAGCATTGTGGAGGAGCTGGAGGCCAACAAGTGAGCTGTGGGCTGGTATGAAGGAGTGCAGGGTACCCTGGAGCCAGCCCTTGGCTTCACTCATGCCTTGGCTTTCCCTGCAGAGCTGCCAGCCTGTACAAGGAGGATGAACCCAACGTTTTTGCAGAGCCAGCCGTCCTGGCACAGCAGCTGCTCCCTGTCCTGATGCAGCTCCTGGAGAAGGTGCCTGCTGGCAGCCCACTCCAGGCCTCGGCTCTGCACTGGCTGGAAGCCACAGGCCCCGGTGTGCTGCAGGAACTGCGGTACTGCAAGCGCTGCTGGAGCCAAGGTAGGGCGAGTGTGGAGCCCCCAGGACAAGTGAGCTGGTGTCCCCATCCCCAGGCCAGATTTTCCCTGAGAGACCCCACCATGCTCACAGCTCCTTCACCCTCTCTCTCCTCAGGGACTGGTGCCCACTGGGGGATGAAGGTGCTGGGCTGTGCCAAACTCCACACAGCCGTGGCCATCCTGCTGGTGAGGGCCCGGCTGGTGGTACGGGTGCTGCAGGTACTGGGGGAAGGTGCCACGGCTGTGCCAGGGCTGGACTGTTGCACCCAGGAGCTGGAACAGGAGCTGGAGCTGGTGCAGGGGCTGCTGGTGCAGCATGGGCTGGCCCCTGTGTCCAGTCAGGGCAATGCACCAGGAGAGCTGGGACCACCATCTGGGACTGCCTGACACCTCCTGGCATGCAGTGGTGTGACACGAGACCCTGCAGTCACATCCCTCTTTGCTGGATGCTCTCTGGCCACCAGCCAGGCCTGTGGGTTCAGTGGTTTAACTCAGGGGAATCACACGCAGTGGGGGACACACTCACTTTGTTCCCACTGTTTTCTAACTGTCCACCTGACTCCAGTGCATCATCACCTTGGACTGTGCCCATGGCATCCCTGCCCTTGGCTCTGGCTGGCAGGGAAGGCCCCACACGCCAGAGCCCTCACATCCCCTTGTGCTCCTCAACTCCCACCACCTGTTTTTTTAACCAGTGTTTTTGTCCACGGCCGACCTGGGATTTCATCCCAAATAAAGAGGCCAAGAACATTCCCAGTGTTGAAGCCTTTTAATTTCCCTGCCCAGGAGGAGGGGGTGAGAGGGAGCTGTAACAGGCAGCAGGAGCCAAACACATCCTGGGGCAGCAAACAGGCAACAGCCATTGGCTGCAGCGAGGGAACCTCAAATCCTAAGCCCCCCGCTCAAGCCCCCAGCCCTACGGGCCACCCTGGCTCATGGCCATAGGCAACTGATGGGTAGGTGACAACCCAATGCCTGGCTGAACCCTCCTCATTACATTCCACAGAGAGCTGGGCAACTGACAGTCCTCTGCAGGCACTGGGACTGCCCAGGGCCACAGTCCCCACTGTGGGGACAGAGACAGTCTGTTCCTCCTGGGGATGGGTGCTGGTTGCCACCCTGCAGCCAGAGTCCCATTGGATGAGGCTGGAGCAGCTATTCCATGAGCTGCCCTCTCCTTCCCACCTCCAGACCTAGGGCTGTCCCCACCTTGGGCTCCCTCCTCCCTTGGCCAGCCTGGCAAGAGCCAGCCCTGGCACGGCACATCCTCCCACCACAGGCTGTGGTACTACAGGCCAAGGCTGGACCAGGGACCCCACCAGTGAGGCCACTTCACGCTGAGTGAGGAAGGGCACCAGCACCACCCAGTTCAGCCTCGCTCCCTCCAGTGGGAGCTGCTGAGCCCCACAGCTGGAACTGGACACCCTCTGGCACCATCACCCACGTGCAGGTTTTGGGTGTCTCTGTTTAATTCCTGTCTGCAAACCACAGCACAAAGCTGAGTCACTCTGCCCAGCTCACCCAACATTCACTCCAGGGAGTGATCTCAGACGCTCCATCCTCATATTGCTTGCCAATGGCAGCTGATTGCATGGCATGATGTCATGGCCGAGCATGACATCATGTCACTGCTGCAATCATCTTCTCAGTCAGATTTAACCTCTTGGTGATGTTCTTCTACCATTAATCACCACACTTCAGCATTTCCCTTATTTTTAATCTTTATAAGAAGGATTTTCTTCCCATTCTTCAACGAAGTATTTAATGGTAAACACAGGGAGTTGGATACAAGGGGGAGCAGCAAACCTGCAGAAGGATGAAATTATAAAAGACACCACATTTTTATTTCATCCCCCCACCTCCCCAGCATGGAGTGGTGCCATAGGGAGGCTCAGCTCACCTTCCCAGGGAGATCCTACACAAAGATGAGAGCGGGTGGGGAGCAGACACAACCCTCCTGCAGTCCCTCCTGTACCCACGAGCCCTGGCACCCCACCACAGAGGCAGCCACCCAAAATGTCCTAGAAGGGAAAATTGTTGAGAACTGGGGTGTGCCACAAATAATTAAATATAATTCAAAAGTTATATGTAGTTTTATATTACATATAAGAATACATATCGGCAGTTGTACTAGATTATCATTGTAGGTCCCTTCCAACTGAAATATTCTATTTAAATATATTTATTTTTATACTATATATCATCAACTTATAGTCCACATTATTGATTTATCTTATTATGGTATATTATATTATGGCATATTATAATAATAGTTTTATATATTAATATATTAAGAACATAAAAGAAAGATGCCTGAGGGATATGTAAAGATGTTCTTCCATCTGGGCCTGTCCCCCCCAAAATTACCACCTACCTGGCTCCTTGCAGCCCATGTCCAGTGCAATGGGCACGGTGGTGGGACACGTCCCCCCAGCATTCCACACACACCTGCTTGTCCCGGTGCAGCCGGCGGCTCCAGCCTTGCCCACGGCAGGGGGGTCCCACCTGCGTCAGGCGGAAATAGCCGCAGTAGCTGGGGAGGGGAGAGCTGGGGAGCAGGGAAAGCAGGGGGGGAAGAAAGAGGGCAAATGGTGGGAAAAAACAGGGGGAATGGTGGTTGGAAAGCAGGGCAGAGGTTGGGGTTTTTTGATGGATCAGGGGTGTAAAGGGGATGTGGTTTTGGGGAGGCAAAGAGGCCGTGGCTGGGGAAGTGAGAAGGGTATTGGCTCTGAGGGGGTGTAGAGAGGCCATGAGCTTAGGGGGTACAAAGGGGTCATGGTTTGGGGCAGCAGGATAATGGCTCTGAGGGTGGAGGGTGCAAAGGGGCCATAGCTTTGTATGAGGGTGCAATGGGGCTATAGGTCTGCAGGGGGACAAAGGGACTATAGCTTTAGGGGGTGGCAAAGGGATCATGGTTTAGGGGGTGGGAAGGTAATGGACCTAGAGGGATGCAAGGGGCCATGGAGGTGCAATGGGGCCATAGTTTTGGGTGGTGAAAAGATTAATGGCTAGGGGGTGCAAAAATGTCTTGGGTCTGAGGGTTGCAGAGGGGCCCCAACCCCACACATACCCAGAGGGCTCCCCCAGCAGTGGCAGCCCAGCTCTTCGCCAGGGATCTCTGAAGTCCCAGCTGAAGGACTTGGGGAGTATCTTGGCTACCTCTGGCAGAAGAACAGCCGTGAGGGGCATGTGGATGATTAAAGACACCCCGGGACAGGCAGCGGGGACGGCAGCACATGGGGTCAGCCACAGGAAAGGACATCAGGCACCCCACGTTACCTTTGGCTGTCCCGCAGGTTGGGTGCTCCCCCAGGCAGCCGCGGCGCTGTTTGAGGTCAGGACAGGGCTCCCCTCCGTGCCGGGGCGGGACGGTGACCTGGCGGCTGCGGGCCCTGCTGCCGACCCCGCACGGGGAGCTGCACCCACTCCACGGCCCCCAGGGCCCCACCGAGCAGCCCACGGCTGCCAGGGGAGCAGGAGGGATGGAGGAGAGGGAAAAGAGACAGACCTTCAGCGCCATGAACAGTGGAAAGAGGAGTGCAGGAGGGATGCAGCAGAGGGGAGGGGGAGAGGGGAGGAAGGACAAGGGCCAGGGTGACCCCAGCAGCCCCTCTCCCCTGACCCCCACCAGCACAGGGACATTGTGCGCCGCTTCCGCAGGATTTTATCCCTGTGCTGCATCGCGCTGAGCTGGGACCCCGCTAATCTCCCTGGAGATTAGGAAGGGCTGACTGTTGCAATTGTCCAGGGGGCCACAGCCGGCACCTGCCTGCTCACGTTTGGGTCCCCAGGGCGGGCTGGCTCCGCATCCCCAAGCCCACATCCCTGTCTGGCACCCCCAGCACAGCCCCCCGGTTCCTACGTCCCTGTGCAAGGCACTGCCTGTGACAGTGGCAGGGGTGTTGCCAGGGTTTGTCCTGCTGAGTCCCACACTGACCACTCTGAGGCTTGCAATGACAGCGCCACTGTCAGCTGCAGACCAGAGGCCACCCCTACGGGCTCTCATTGCACTGGGACCAGCCAGACATTCAGTGTGGAAAAAAGGGGAAAATTCAGACATTGTTACAAATCCAGCCCAGCCGGCACCCACAGATGCACCCTGTTACCGCTCAAAGCAGGGGCTAACAGGTACCAGCAAACACCCACCACCCAGAGCAGCAGCCCAGGCTGGTGTCCCCAGGCCTGGCCAGTGCCATGCCCTGTGCCACTCACCGGCGCGGCGGCACGTGGCGTGGTAGTCCTGGCAGCAGTCCCCGGTCCTCTGGCAGTACGAGTCGCAGTAGCAGTGAGCCCGGCGGGCGCTGGGGGCCCAGCACACGTTGTTCCTGCCCGGGCAGCAGCGGTGCCGGCAGCTGCCCGTGGCACCCACCAGGCAGCTGGTGGCCAGCAGCCAGCCCCCCCAGAGCAGCAGGCCCTGCATAGCACCGAGACCCTGCAAGCCCAGAGGGATGGCTCTGCCCTGCACCTCCTGGACTCTGGATGAGGAGCGAGGGCTGTGCTGGTGGTGGGTTGGGATCTCCGGCCGTGCCGCACCGCCCCCGGGGCTGGGCAGGGGGACAAAGCCTGTTCCCTTCTGCTCCACTGCCCCTCGACGTCCCAGCAGGGCAAGGACTTCACACAGGTACCCAGGATTACTAATAAAGCACAGTTCATGGGACAACACAACCCTGGCGCTGCCTGGGAGCACATGTGAATGGTGCACTGCTGGCTGGGAGCTGATGCTCCCCCAGGAGCACCACCTTGGCACGATGGGGAGCCTTGTCCCCCACCCGCAGGGCAGGAGCTGCTCACTGCTCACTCAGCACCGCCCAGACACCAACGCAGCTGCTAAAGCCAGACTGATTTTATTCAAATTGCGAATGTAAAACAGAATAATAATAATAAAAAAAACCAATAATGCAACCCTCGCTGGCTTCAGAGTCGAAAGCCGCAGGTAAACCGTGCCCGGGCTTTCCTCCTTCACCCTCCTGTGTTAAGGCTGAGCTCATCGCTGGCAACAAGAGGGAGGAGGGTCGGGGTAGAGCCCTGGCTCCTGCACAGCCCTCCACTCCCTCAGGAGAAGTTTGGCACAAATCGTGTGGGGCCAGCCTGGCGTGGGCAGGGCAGGGCTCTGGCCCCACGGCCACAGGTGTTAGTGGGTCAGCGTGAAGCTCCAAAAGCTACAGGATTACCTACGGGGCCACAGAGAGGCGGCGGGAGGGCAGACGGGGGGAATGTGGCAGAAGACAGGGGTTTGCACCCCCCGGCCGAGGGGCCGAGTCTGCGGGGCGGGGCTGCCCCTCCTCACCCCGGCTCGAACACACTCGACTGTAAACGGCAAGTGCTGGGGGCACCCAGCTCACCCCAACCCCGGCCTGCCGTGAGCACAACTAAAGGCCTGGCTGTATGTGCAAAGTTGGGCAGCCCCTGCCCAGCAGCCCAGGGCTGAGTGGGACCCCAGGGATGGGATGCTGCACGCCGGTGGTCCTGGTGCTGGCAGGGAGGGAGGAGGAAGCCTTGGGCCACACCAGCAGGTCACTGCCCTCGCGGCCCGGGAGGTGCAGGGCTGTTGGGCTCCCCCTGGAGCTGCTGTGACCCAGTGCATCGCTCCCAGCCAGTGGTGTGAGCCCCAGCAGCAGCTTGCAATGCCACATGTACAGCCTGGCATTGCACCATGGCTCTGGGCAGCTCTCACCATCCCCAAAAAGAGCTGCTCCCCAGGCAGACAGCAGCTCCTGGTTGCCAGGAGCCCTGGGGCCACTGTCCCAGGGGACACTTCACCCTGGATAACTGGCACTCACACCTGATGTGGCACCAGGGGGAAGTGTCAGCAGGGGACTGGGGTGGGCAGAACTGGGATGCTTGGGGTCTGGATGGTGGGATGCTGCTCCCTCCCTGCTCCTTTTAGCACATAACTAGTAATTTAACCTGCTCCAGCTCCAGAGCCTGTTCCTAAAGATAAAGGTGGCCAGGTTTGGGGGGAGGGCGTGCGGGGCAGACCTGGCCCCTGCAGCGCCAAAGCCGGGTGTGGGCTTGGTCTCTGCTCTCCAGCTGCAGCCCTGCAGGGCCCGGGAGGCGGGGCCACCTGGCCCGGCCCCTCAGTCCGTTTTCCACACCTTGTTGAGGAATTTGACCACCTCGTCGTAGATGATGAAGACGATGGCCACGTCGAGACAGACGCGGCCCAGGCGAGGCACCGTGCCCTTGTAAAACCTGCCGGGGATAAAGGGGGCCGTGGGGCTGGGTGCCCTCACAGCCCCCTCCCTGCCCATCCTGCCCCCCAACCGCCCCCACCGCAGAGCTTACGCCACGGGCCCTTCATGTTTCATGATCTGGTAGGCACAGTCCCAGGTGTTCTTGTACTTGTGCGCCTCCAGCCCCTGTGGGAAGGGGAAAGCAGGATCAGAGGCCAGAGCCAGGGTGCATGTGGGGGATTTTGTGGGGGAGGCAGATAGCTGGGGGTGTGCCATGAGGAACTGATCCCTCTTCGCTGCTGTGAATCACACCCGGCAGGGACATCCCCATCTCTGTGCAAATACTTGCCAGCACCAACCCCAGGTATCTCCCAAACCAAATCCCAGCACCACCATGTGCCTGCCCCAGGGACTATGTGAAACAGCTCCCAGCCAGCGGGTGGCCCCAGCCTGCTGCCGGCAGAGTGGTCCCACACCGTGCCCTGGCACCGTACCTGCATCCTGGTCTTCACTACGTCCAAGGGGGTGTTGCCAAAAACACTTGCAGCTCCAGCAATGGCTCCAAACACCCCTGTGATGAAGGGGTTGATAACCTTGTTGGGATTGTCCCCTGGGAAGGAAAAAAGTTTGAGGGCAGAGTAGTGGTGGGATGAAGCACTCATTCCCGAGGGAGCCCACAAGGAAGATCCCAGGTCTGGTTGCTCGTGGTCATGGTGCTGAGCTGGGGGCTGGAGTGTTCGGAGGAGACTGTCCAGCAGCAGCAGCCCCACAGAGCCCACACAGCACCAAGGGGCTCAGGGTGGGTGTGAAAGTGATGCTCCAGCACCAGGACCTTTCAGCCCCATGAGCTGGGGCCACCCCACCCTGTTTTTCATCTTCCTGCATCCTGGGTGACTGAGCCATGAGAAGTAGGGGGTGTGCTGATGGAAAGTCCATCCCAGCTCCCAAGGGTGGGCTGGAGGAGCCAGAGGCACAGCCAGGCTGGCCTGGGGGAATGAGGGCACCATACCTTTGTACCAGTTCTTGAGGGAGGTCATGACAAAGAAGCGGATGGCTTGGTTTGATCCCTGCTTGAGGACGGTCGCAGTTAAGCCCTGGTAGGTCCCCTTCAGTCCTGCAAGAAGAGAGTGTTGGAGGGGAGACCAGCCTCAACTGGCAGAGAAAAACCTCCTCAGGCCACCCATCCCAGCCTGTGCCCATCCACCACCTCCCACCCCGTCCCCACAGCACGGGAGTACCCAGGGGGTCAGGGTGCCGCTTCCCCGGGACTCACCCTGTTCCCGAACGATCTCCCGGACGCCATGGAAGAAACCACGGTATTTGGGGTTGGGAGAGGTCTGGTCATGGATAAACTTCACCTACAAGGAGATGATGTGCTCGTCCTGGCTGAGGTAAGGGCAGGTGTGATGGCCCCAAAGGGCTGTTGGCCACCTCTTGCCTTGTGCCAGGGACAGTCCCAAGACCAGAGCCAACCCATGCGGCCGGGCTACACTGGAGAGACCACAGGGGAAGCCTGTGCCCATGGCCCGCAGAGCATTTTGCAGAGCAAAACCTGGGAAACTGCTGCTGCAAGCAGCCATGTGGGTTTACAGTCCAAAAATGGGTGACAAGATCGCTCCTGAGTGTGGGGCTCCTCCCCAGAGGGGGGAAGGGGCCAGGAGCACTTGACTTGACCTCCAACAGCTTTCCAGCATCAGATCCTCCCCTACAAAACTGGCCTGAGCAAACTCATGTGGCCCTCAGCTCCCCAAAAGTCAGGCACCCCTGGCTCTTGCACCCTCCCCGCCAAGCCCAGTGAGGAGTGCCAAGGCAGGGGACACTGGCAGCTGCCTCCCACCCACCTTCACGGTCTCCATGGGGCAGACCACTGCCACAGCCTCGGCCACGCCAGCCCCCAGCCCGCAGATGAGGCCCCGCGTGCTGTCCAGCCGCCCCTGCTCGTCTCTCATCTGGTTGCTGAGGAACTCGAACATCCCGAACCTGCAAAAGAGCCACTGTGCCAACCCCTGGGCACCTGGACAGGGGGCTGCACCCCCCGTTCTGGGTCTGCCTCCAGGAGCAGCCGCCCACCCCGCGAGAGGACCTCCCGTCTGGGAAAGCACCTGGCCTCAGTGAAGCACCAATGGAGACACTGAGGGGAAAACCAGTCCCTGTTTGCTGCTGTTGGGGGTCCCCCCACTCACCCCACGCCATGGGGACACACCTACCTGACGGCGGCCTTGGGGATGGAGCCGTACAGCAGCGAGCTGAGCCCCCGGTACAGCCCCCGGATGCCATGGTCACGGACAGTCTGCTTCACACAGTCCCCTGTGGCAGAGCACAGCAGTGCCACTGTCACCCGCCACGCCGAGGACCACCCCCCACCGCCCCGCCAAATCCCACCCCAGCTCCAGCCAGGCTCCCCAGGAGCCCCCACACCCAGCGAGGGGCTGGGGCCAGCACTGGGCAGGTGCTCACCGATGCCCTTGTAGCGGGGAGGGTTTGCCTTCTCGTCCAGCTGCAGCTGCGTCTTCACATACTCGGTGGGGAATGTGATGCAGATCTCGATCCCTCCGGCCAGGCCACCTGCACGGAGAGGAGGGGGCACTGGGGCAGCAGCAGCACCAGGCCAGGTCAGTGGCTGCTGCCCACTCCATGATGGCTGAGCCGGAGCTGCCAGCATCCAGTCTGGGCTGGGACACCGTGTGCCTGTCCTCGCCAAAACCCTGAGCACTCCACACAGCAGCAGGGCCCTGTGCCAACCTGGTGCCCTGCACAGACATCACTGCCCAGCCATGGCAAGAGACAACGAGGACACTGGCCAAATAGGTGGGAAAACCATGCAAGACACCACACCCACAGCTGCCTATTTGGCGTGTTGTCCCCCCAAAGGCACCTCTCCCTCTCCAGAGCCCCCCACCCCCAGGTGAGCTGCCAGCACTGGGATTTACAAACCCAGCAGTGCTGCAGCAGGCCCAGCACCACTCCCTGCACCGGTGGGAGTCCATCTGCAGACCAGCCACACCAGCAGGAAGCACAATTATCATCAAGCCTGTCCAGCTGCCCCAGGCTCCCGCAGCGGCGGCTGCTGGGGGTTGATTACAGCGGCTGCAGCCTTTCCTGGTAGCCCAGGCAGCAAGGGATGCCGGCTCTCAGCCACAGGGCTCCCCCCAGCATGGCTGGAGCCCTTGCAGCGGGGCCCAGCTGGGCTGGGGGAGCTGGGCTCAGCCCATCCGGCCACGATGGATCACATCCATGCATTTCCTCGCATCAAAGCACGGCCAGGTCTCGCCGAGCAGCAGGAGCCCTTTGTGCTGGAACAAGGAGAAAGTGCAAGGCCAAGCCGGCTCCCTCAGGGATCAACAGGGCAAACCCAGCTCAGCCCTGCCCAGGTCAGCACCCACCAGAGCACTCCCGAGGGTGTCCCTGCTCCTTGCCCAGGGAAGGTGAACCACGCCCCAGCCCTCAGGGGTCAGGTGGGCTGCCAGCTCCCAGTCTCCTATACAGCCTCCAGTGGCCCCTCCAGCCCGGCCATGTCCTCGGTGTGACTCAGCAGCACTGCAGCTCTCACCACAGCCATGGCTGGCATGTCCCCCACCACAGACCTGGGGACATCCCACTGTCCTGGGGGGAACACACTGCGATCCTGGGAAAGGTCAGGGTTGGATGCAGTGGTGGTTATCCTGCTCTGCAGCCAAGTGCAGCACAGCACGGCACAGCTCTGCTTATCAGCACCCCACAAAGCACCCCTGTGAGGGGATGCTGATAGGGGGCACCATGGCCGTGGCTGCTCCCCGTGACAGCAGCAGGAGGCCCCAGCTCCTCGGACCAGCAGAGTTTCTCACAAAGTCTTATTTCTTCTCTGTGGCCTCC